>NC_029789.2:41709575-41732898 GCF_000816755.2 Arachis ipaensis | reverse complement strand
ATTTGGAATGAAAATGCATGACTTCTTTAAATCAAACAACCACCATGTAATTAATGCCAAATCATGAGGTTTAAGCTAAATTTAATTGATAATTAATTGATTTATAAACCTTGTGAATTTAGTGATACTTTGATTGGTTGTTTTGATTATTTGTAGGTGAAGAAAGAAGAAAAGAAGAAAAGCGTGCCCAAGAGAGAAAAAGCGTGGCCAACATCAAGGAAGAAAGGAAAGCTAAGTTGAGAAAGTAAACTGAGCTTCACAAGGAATGAAAGGAGAAGGCAAGCTACAAAGCTAAGTTCAAATAGTTAACTGAGCACTAAAGAAAGCAAGGAAATGGTACAAGGCTTAGTTAACTAAGTTAACTTTATCGCGGACCTCTCCAAATTAATTCAAGATGAACTTCCTAGGAGTGAAGCCACCATGTTTCGAACTCATGAGCTAAAGGAAGCAAGGAACGCTCCTTGCAATGAAAATGAGAAGAAAATAGCCAAAATGCCTCCTCCATGGTTCGAACTTGGAACCACACGCTACTCCTTGCAAGGAAAAATCAAGAGAAATAGCTAAAATGCTTCCCCCAGGATTTGAACTTGGGAATTCCTTGAAACATAAGGAAGGAGTGCCACCATGCTTGCAAGGAAAATCAAGAGGAAATAGCTTAAATGCTTGAGCCAAGTTTCGAACTTGGGAATTCTTTAAAACATAAGGAGGAGTGCCCACTCATCCAAGGAAATTAGCTTCAAAGATTTTCTTCACTTGCTCCCACCAGGATTTTCCAACTGAGCATTACTCTCCCCAAGCCTTCTACCCTTTGGCACAACAAATGCTCACAAGGGAGCTTGTCATGCGCACCATGACACGGTCAAGCAGCATTCTAGCGCAACAAAGGAAGCCTTGTGCGCACAATGGGACACGGCCTAGAGCTCAGTTCAAAATTCCAACTGAGCTCTAGTGCAATTGACACTCAAACAAGGCTGGGCACACCACAAATGACACGAATTGCAACACTTGAGTGCTCAGTTGGTTTTTCCAACTGAGCTTACCCCTGGGAGTTGAAAACTTGGGCTAAAAATTGGATTAGAGATCTAGACTTGTTATCTAGTCTCTTCCACTCCTGAGATCTTCAACTTCTTTTACATTGCTGCAAATTAAGCATTGCCTTTCTGTCTTTACAATTCTCAAA
Organism: Arachis ipaensis; assembly: GCF_000816755.2. Lineage (NCBI taxonomy): Eukaryota > Viridiplantae > Streptophyta > Magnoliopsida > Fabales > Fabaceae > Arachis > Arachis ipaensis. The sequence continues at coordinate 41,731,718 of NC_029789.2, read as the reverse complement.
GCATTTTTACTCTTTTGTTTGAGATCCATTCCAATTCAATTCATCTTTTGCTTTGCTTTTTGATGCAATTTACTTCTGCTTGTTTAAATTCTACAATCCCAATTCCCAATTCTTTTTACAATTCAAGCAATTTACATTACTTGCACTTTAAGATTCAGTCATTTACATTTCTTGCAATCTAAGTTTCTGCAGTTTATATTACTTGTTCTTTAAGATTCAGCTCATTTACTTTCTTTTCTCTTTAATTTCCTGCAATTTACCCCTCTCCCTTTTACATTTCATGCAATTTAGTTTCTGCAAAGTACAAACCACTCAACCAATACTTGATTCGCTTGACTAAATCAACCACTAAACTAAAATTGCTCAATCCTTCAATCCCTGTGGGATCGACCTCACTCATGTGAGTTATTATTACTTGATGCAACCCGGTACACTTGCCGGTGAGTTTTGTGTTGGATCGTTTTCCACACATCAAGTTTTTGGCGCCGTTGCCGGGGATTGATTAGATTGACAATGATTAAGTGAAGTGAAGATCTAGACCAAGCACTTTTTATTTTCCTATTTTTGACTAACACACTAACTGTTTGAATTTTTGCTTAAGCCAATTAACATTTCACTTCAGCCATGGATTGAAGTGTTATTGCTTTCTGGTGTTGTGATTTTTATGCTTTGGTTGTATGTCAGGTACAAGGAGAATTACACCCACTTTTTGTGAACAAGACGAAAGAACCCTCAGAAGATTAAGAAGAGCTGAAAGAGGGAAAAACATTATTGGAGAAGAGGAGTCAGAAGAAGAATTCCAAGATATGGAGGAACACTTAACAAACCCACCAAATGGAGCTGAAGGAGCAGCCAATAACAACAATAATCCACCACAGAGAAGAGTTTTGGCTTCCTACACATGTGCAGATCCTAGACATTGTGGGAGTAGTATTCTCACCCCAAATGTCAATGCAAATAACTTTGAACTAAAGCCACAACTCATCACCTTGATTCAAAACAATTGTTCTTATGGAGGAGGACCACTTGAAGACCCTAACCAACACTTGTCCACCTTCTTGAGGATTTGTGACACTGTCAAAACCAATGGTGTGCACCCTGACAGTTACAAGCTACTGTTATTTCCATTTTCTCTCAGAGACAAAGCCACTCAATGGTTGGAACCCTTCCCAAGAGACAGCATCAACAATTGGGATGATCTAGTAACCAAGTTCCTTGCCAAGTTTTACCCACCTCAAAGAGTTATTAGATTGAAGACTGAAGTGCAAACATTCACACAAATGGATGCTGAACCCTTGTATGAGGCATGGGAACGATACAAAGCTCTAATCAGGAAGTGTCCACCAGGAATGTTCAGTGAGTGGGACAGATTGCAGAATTTCTATGAAGGCTTGACACTGAAATCTCAAGAGGCTTTGGATTATCCAGCAGGAGGTTCTTTGCAATTAATAAAAACGGCAGAGGAAGCCCAAAATTTTATTGATATGGTGGCCAACAATCAATATTTCTTTGCTCACCAAAGGCAACGCCAACCATCACAAAGGAAAGGAGTGATGGAGTTGGAAGGAGTGGACTCAATCTTGGCTCAAAACAAAATGATGCAGCAGCAAATTCAACAACAATTTGAGCAAATGGCCAAGAGGATTGATAGCCTCCAAGTTGCAGCAGTTAACACAAGCCAACCATCATCCACATGGGGACAAAATGAAGAAACTCAAGAGGAGCAGCAGCAAGAACAAGTCCAGTACATGCACAACCAAAATTCTGGGCCAAATGAAGTCTATGGTGATACTTACAACCCTTCTTGGAAGAACCACCCAAACCTTAGGTGGGGAGACAATCACAACCAGAATCAACAACCACGGCAGAGGAACTCAAATCAAAACACTTCAAGAAACAACCAAAACCACAACCAGCAGCAAACTAACCAAAACCCTTACAGAAAACCCCAAAACAACTACCCCAACTCTAACCACTACCCATCCAATAACCAAGCCTCAAGTCAAAACACTTACCCTCAACCCTCAACACCCCACAATCAACCAATCTCACAAGACTCTCTAAGGATTAACAACTTAGAGCTGTTAATGGAAAAGATGATGAAAAATCAAGAGATGACATTGAGAAACCAGGAAGCCTCTATGAAAAACATGGAAAGGCAAATTGGACAACTCTCCAAGAAGATTACCATCGAAAGGCCATCAAGCTCACTACCAAGTGACACCATTCCTAATCCAAAAGAGGAGTGCAAGGCAATACAACTGAGGAGTGGAAAAGTCCTGGTGAAAAATGAAGAAGCAACCAAGAAGCCAAAGGAAAGTGATAAGAAACAAGCTGAAGAAGAGAAAGTCAATGACAAAGAGGAGACAGCAAGCAAGCAAACTCAGAATCAAGCTCAAGAAAAAGAAGATCAGCCACAAAAATCAAGAAAGGGAAAGGAAGTAATTGAAGAGCCAACTAAGGACCAAAGGCAGGGAATGAACTTCACTCCACCTTTGCCATATCCTCAAAGGTTCAACAAAGAGACTAAGGGCCAACACTTCCCAAAATTTCTTGAAATCTTCAAGAAGTTGGAGATCAATATTCCCTTAGCTGAAGCACTTGAGCAAATGCCCCTGTATGCAAAGTTCTTGAAGGAACTTATCAACAAGAAAAGGAGTTGGCAAGTTAATGAAACTGTATTGCTTACTGAGGAATGCAGAGCACTAATCCAGAAGGGACTTCCTCCCAAACTCGAGGACCCTGGGAGTTTCTTTCTACCTTGCGTCATTGGTAGTATGACCATCAACAAGGCGATGTGTGACTTAGGAGCTAGTATCAATCTAATGCCTGCCTCTCTAGTGAAAAAGCTAAGCATAAAAGAGGTGAAACCAGTACAGATGTCTCTAGAATTGATGGACAAATCAGTGATATGCCCCAGGGGTATAATTGAGAACCTTCTAGTCAAGGTAGACAGATTCATCTTCCCTATAGATTTTGTGATCCTAGATTCGAATCAGGATGAGGGCGACTCCATTATACTGGGAAGACCGTTCTTGGCCACTGCTAGGGCCATCATAGACACAGAGCAAGGAAAATTAACCCTCAGGATGCATGATGAAAGTATCACTCTGAGTGTACTGCCAGAAACACAGAGCAGTAATGGAAAGAAGGATGGTACAGAAACAGACAAGGAGAATCTACAGTGGAAAGAGGAAATCAACAAGACAAACAACAACAACTGCCCTCCCAAGCAAGAGGTAAATGATACAGCAGGTCAAAAAGAGAAAGAGACTGTGCAAAATAATGAAGAAGCTCAAGAGGACATTGTAGTATTGGCAACTAAGAAAAGGAATTTCAAAAGGAAGCCTGTTGTCAAAGAAGAAGGGTCAACAAAAGGAGGGAAGAAAAATAAAAACAGAATCAAAAAGGGTTGGAAGAACAAAAAAATTCCAACAGAAGGGCTCTCCAAAGGTGACAAAGTACAATTAGTCTATCAACAACTGGGAGCAGACCAACAGACTGATGATTACTATACTGTGAGCAAAATATTATCGCTAGAACATGCTGAAATAGAGCACCAAGGAACCAAGAAGAAGCTCATGATCAGAGGGGACAAGTTGAGGCACTACAGTCATCAACCACCATAAAAGAGGGGGTCAATGTCAAGCTAGTGACAATAAAAGAGCGCTTGTTGGGAGGCAACCCAACCTGAGGTAGTTTCTTTTCATAGTTATTTCAATAAAGAGGTTAATTAGCCTTATCTATATTGCAAAAAGCTAAGTTTGGTGTTGCACACCAAAGCAATATAAGGGAGAATGAAGGATTCTAAGTTTGGTGTTCCACCAAAATATCATCATAAAATATATTCTCGCCCCCTACATAATGCTAGCTTTGAGCATTTAGATAAACTAGTTAACTATTTTGTTGTTTCCAAATCATTAGTTTATTTCTTTTGAAAAATAAAAAGAGTTCACATATAAATTGTTGCATGAGGAATATTGGCAAGGAACTAAGTTTGGTGTTCACACACCAAAGTAAGTTCGAGAGCCCACACACAAGCTTTGCAGATTTACCAACACCTAAAAGGGTTGAACAACAAGCAACATTTGAGGAACAGGCAGAAAAATAGCCAACAAATTAAAAGAACACCTGAATTACAACTCAAAAGGAGCAAATTGAAGTAAGAATGGAAAACTGCAACTCAACAGGTTGTATCTATTCTTGATCCTTGTTGTTATGTAATGAATTAATTCAGAGAGTCCTTTATGTCTGGCTGGAATGATTATTTAGTTGCAAGGGGAAGTACATGTTAAAGAAAGCTATCTGCATAATTTTTACTTGAAAGTTATCTGCATAATAATTGTCATCACTCATTAACTTGAATACTTTGTTTTGTTTTCCCTTGCTGTTTGAATAAAAGAAAGATGTTTGATTTAGAAAAGTAATTGTTCAATGTTGCAAAAGTTAGAATGAAGTGGTGGTGTGTGTTTGATTTAATTGATAGCTCATAGAATAAATGTTGCAGAATGACTTGTTTCTTGAAGCTTAAGCTAGTTTGCTGCTATGATCCTTCAACTAATGAAAGCCCCTTGAAAATAAACCAAAACAGAAAGAAAAGGAAAGAAGAAAAGCCAAAAGTTGGCAAAGAAACAAACAATAAGGCTAGACACCAATAGCTTAGACCCTAGGACATATGCCTGTGGTGTTTGCGTACTAGGATATGCTTGGACAAGTAGGTTCTAAGGAGTATCTTAAAACTTGACAACTTAGATCAACTGATTTGGGATTGTCAACTGAAAGTCCACAATAAAGAGCAACCTAGCTATAAAACATTTAGTAATCCAAAGAGATGCTGGGCATCAATGATCCTAGGAAGAAAGAAGTGAGCCATGTGTCTGTGGTGTTTTGATTATTTGTAGGTGAAGAAAGAAGAAAAGAAGAAAAGCGTGCCCAAGAGAGAAAAAGCGTGGCCAACATCAAGGAAGAAAGGAAAGCTAAGTTGAGAAAGCAAACTGAGCTTCACAAGGAATGAAAGGAGAAGGCAAGCTAGAAAGCTAAGTTCAAATAGTTAACTGAGCATTAAAGAAAGCAAGGAAATGGTACAAGGCTCAGTTAACTAAGTTAACTTTATCGGGGACCTCTCCAAATTAATTCAAGATGAACTTCCTAGGAGTGAAGCCACCAAGTTTCGAACTCATGAGCTAAAGGAAGCAAGGAACGCTCCTTGCAATGAAAATGAGAAGAAAATAGCCAAAATGCCTCCTCCATGGTTCGAACTTGGAACCACACGCTACTCCTTGCAAGGAAAAATCAAGAGAAATAGCTAAAATGCTTCTCCCAGGATTCGAACTTGGGAATTCCTTGAAACATAAGGAAGGAGTGCCACCAAGCTTGCAAGGAAAATCAAGAGGAAATAGCTTAAATGCTTGAGCCAAGTTTCGAACTTGGGAATTCTTTAAAACATAAGGAGGACTGCCCACTCATCCAAGGAAATTAGCTTCAAAGATTTTCTCCACTTGCTCCCACCAGGATTTGAACCTGGGACCTTGAGGCTGAAAGCAAGGCGCTACATGGAAAGCTCAGTTGGATTTTCCAACTGAGCATTACTCTCCCCAAGCCTTCTACCCTTTGGCACAACAAATGCTCACAAGGGAGCTTGTCATGCGCACCATGACACAGTCAACCAGCATTCTAGCGCAACAAAGGAAGCCTTGTGCGCACAATGGGACACGGCCTAGAGCTCAGTTCAAAATTCCAACTGAGCTCTAGTGCAATTGACACTCAAACAAGACTGGGCGCACCACAAATGACACGGATGGGAACACTTGAGTGCTCAGTTGGTTTTTCCAACTGAGCTTACCCCTGGGAGTTGAAAACTTGGGCTGAAAATTGGATTAAAAATCCAATTTAATTCATTTCTTCACCAAATCAAAAGCCCACCCAAATTCCAAAATCCAAGAATAGAAAGTGTATAAATAGGAGTTAGTTTGATGTAATTAGGACTTTTGGATTTTTATCTTCTTTTACCTCTAGACTTTTACTTTGAATTTTCCTTTTGAGCTTTCATTTTAATTCTGAACTTTTTGGCTTTGAGTTTGTAATTTCTAAGAACTTGGAAGGAGAATTGATCTCTCTTCTTCTTGGTTCTTGCTTGAGCACTCTTTTAATTTTTCTTGCTTTGGATCTTGGGTGGAGAATTGAAGAACTTCTGTTTCAATCTCACCTTGAGATCTTGTTTAATTTTTCTGCACAATTGAATTTCATTTTCTGTTTACTTTACTGCTTCATCTTTTAATCTTTCTGCAATTTACTTTTCTTTGTTTTATTTTGCAATTGCTCTTGTTGGATCAAGGAAGGATTTGAGATCTAGACTTGTTATCTAGTCTCTTCCACTCCTGAGATCTTCAACTTCTTTTACATTGCTGCAAATTAAGCATTGCCTTTCTGTCTTTACAATTCTCAAAGCATTTTTACTCTTTTGTTTGAGATCCATTCCAATTCATCATCTTTTGCTTTGCTTTTTGATGCAATTTACTTCTGCTTGTTTAAATTCTACAATCCCAATTCCCAATTCCTTTTACAATTCAAGCAATTTATATTACTTGCACTTTAAAGATTCAGTCATTTACATTTTATACAATCTAAGTTTCTACAGTTTATATTACTTGTTCTTTAAGATTCAGCTCATTTACTTTCTTTGCTCTTTAATTTCCTGCAATTTACCCCTCTCCCTTTTACATTTCATGCAATTTAGTTTCTACAAAGCACAAACCACTCAACCAATACTTGATTCGCTTGACTAAATCAACCACTAAACTAAAATTGCTCAATCCTTCAATCCCTGTGGGATCGACCTCACTCATGTGAGTTATTATTACTTGATGCGACCCGGTACACTTGCCGGTGAGTTTTGTCTTGGATCGTTTTCCACACATCACTCCTACTTAGTTAACCCTTACTAAATAAAGGAAAGTCAAGTGGACTAATCAATTTGATCCTCAAGTCCTAGTCAACTCCTGTGGAAAGACTAGCTTTAGAGCGATCCAAATTAATCAGCAATTCCCAATTTTTAATAAACTGCTGAGTTTGATAACTCAAGTGTTACCAATTACTTAACCAAAATCAAAAGGATAAAAATCTAAATTAAATTGAAAGCATCATAAATAGAATAAAACAATCATAAATCTGAAATACCTCAAATTATATTAAATAGAATATTCAAATCTAACATGAAAAGTTCATAAGCCAAATTGAAAAGATAAATAATAATTAAAGTAATAGAATAAATAAAAGTAGAAAATAAATTAAAGGAACATTGAACCTGGAATGAAGAAGCAATCCTAAAATTAAGAGAAATCCTAAATCCTAAATCCTAAGAGAGAGGAGAGAGCTCTCTCTCTCTAAAACTACATCTAAAACCTAAAGTTATGAATTATGAATGTTCTATATGTTGTCTGATGAATGGATGCATTCCCTCACTTTATAGCCTCTAATTTGTGTTTTCTGGGCCGAGAACTGGGCCAGAAACAGCCCAGAATTCGCTGGTTGCGAATTCAAACACGCTGATTTTCGTCACTGCAACGCGTCCACGTGAAGCATGCGTTCGCGTCATTTATCTCTATGTCCACTTTGGCAAATTATATATCATTTCAAAGCTCCGGATGTTATCTTTCCAACGCAACTAGAACCGCATCATTTGGACCTCTGTAGATCAAGTTATGGTCAATTTAGTACCAAGAGGTCAGGCTGGACAGCTTTAGCAGTTCCTTCAGTTTTTTTGTATTCCTTCCACTTTTGTGTGCTTCCTTTCCATCTTCTAAGCCATTCCTGCCTTGTAGTCTCTGAAAATACTTAACACACATGTCAAGGTATCAAATGGTAATAAGAGAGGATTAATATTAGCAAATATAAGGCCAAAGAAGCATGTTTTCAATCATAGCACAAAATCAGGAAGGAAAATGTAAAAACCATGTAATTTATATGAATAAGTGGGCAAGGACTTGATAAAAACCACTCAATTGAGCACAAGATAAACCATAAAATAGTGGTTTATCAACCTCCCCACACTTAAACAACAGCATGTCCTCATGCTAAGCTCAAGAGAAGCTATAAGGGAGTGAAGAGGAATGGTAGAATGTATGAAATGCAACCTATCTATATGAATGCAACTACCTGCTAAGATGTTTTTATCTACTTGGTTAAAAGTAAATAAGCTCTTCAACACAAACATTAATCAGATTTTACTAATTCAAATTATACAATAAAAGACAAGTAAACTTGTAAGAAGATAGCTCATGAAAGCAGGAAACATAGAATCAAGCATTAAACCCTCACTGGTAGTGTATATCACTCTAATCTCTCAAGTGTCTAGGGTTAATCACTCTACTCTTCTCTAATCATGCTTTCTAAACTTTGTTCTTCATCTAACCAATCAACAAAAATTTAGTGTACCAATGCAAACATCATGAGGTCTTTTCAAGGTTGTGATGGGGCTAAGGCAAGGGTGAGGATATATGTATGGCCAAGTGAGCTATAATATGAATCTTTGACTAACCTAAGCTCTCACCTATACACACACTCTATATACTTTTAAATTCATGCCTAGCTACCGAAAATTCCCACTTTTGCATTACATACTCATGTATCAACCTTTATTTTAATTTTATCACATATGCATTAAATTTTTCTAGTCTCACATGAGTAGGTACCCAAATTCCCAATATTTTATCAAAGTAAAAACATAACACATTCCCTTATTAACCCTTGTTCCCATAGTTTTCCCACACTTAGTTGATACACAATCTCTATCTTAAGCTAACCAAAGATTCAATTGGGGTATTTAATTGTTTTTCCGCTTAAGGCTAGTGATGTGGTAAAATATAGAATAAATGGGATTAAAAGGCTCAAAGTGGCTAACAAGGGTGAAATAAAAGGGTAAGCTTATTTGGGAGAAGTGAGCTAAAACAAGTAATGGCCTCAATCATATGCAAGCATGTAAATACACTAAATAGTGGACATATAGAATGGAACAAAGCAAAGATTGCAATCATAGGGAAGAAAACACACAAGAATAAAATTCATGGTTTAAATATTGTAACCATGTAATTAGGATCAAAATCTTACGGGTTGTGTGTTCTTATCTTTTTAAACTATGTTCCAAATACAACTTCAAACAAATTTAACAAAAAAATTTTCAATTTAAATTAGTGAAATACTATAAAAATTTCTTGAAAAAGAAAATATTACTTCAACCAAGTAGTAACTAAATGCATAAAATCAAACAAACATGCAATCAAATATGCAAATACAACAATGAACAAACAAAGAAAATAGAATATTGGTGTTGAAAAGAAGGTAACTAACCTCTGGAAGTCAGTATCGACCTCCCCACACTTAAAGATTGCACCGTCCTCGGTGCATGCTAAGATGTGCAAGTGGACGGGTTGCGAGCTATAACTGCTGCTCTTTTTCTAAAGAATGTGCAGATGGACTTGTTTGTTGCCCCATATAGAAGTTTCTCTCTTTTTCCTTTCTCGGTGGCCAGTCTGAAAGAAGAGAAAAAAGAAGAAAAAGTAACCCAAAAATAAAGATAAATAAAGTCTGGGTGGGTTAATGCCAAATAATGAGAGTCTCAATTACATGGTAGCTAAAACATGCAAGTGAGAAAACAATAGAAGCACATGGCATACCAGGGGTGCAAAATTTGCAACAAAGGGGACGAGTGTGGGTAATGAAAGTATCAATATAAGTTCATGTCAATGCAAATAGAGTACAAGTATCATAAAAGATTGGCATTGGCAGATAATTAATATCATCCCACAGTGTAAAACAAGTTACTAAGCACCAAAATAATTCAAGAAAAGATGCAACATTTGAATAGGAAAATTTAACACCAATGGAAAAAATAATGAACGTAGAAAAGAAAATAAAAATATGCACAGAATTAAAATGCAATGAATGAAAGTATGCAATTAAGAAAAATAGAATGAAAGCGAAGAAGGATGGGGAGTTAAAGAGATGAAGTAAGACAGAAAGAAGAAAGAAGAAAAGATAGATGAAATTAGGATTAGAAAAGAAAAGATAAGATAATTGGTGCTGATCTGGATAAGTTGTGCGGCGCAGGTGACGCGGACGCGTGGATCACGCGTTCGCGTGATTGACGATAATTTCAAGTGACGCGGACGCGTGGGGCACGCGTCCGCGTGACTTGATTTGTGCTAGTGGCGCGAGAGCAGCCTCGCGTTCGCGCAACTCTCTGTATTAAATGCATTTTGCCAAAAATCTGGGTGACGCATTCGCGTGGTTGACGCGATCGTGTGAATGGCCATATTTTGAAAATGACTCGAACGTGTGGGGCACGCGGTCGCGTGTTAGGGCTGGTGCTTCCAGCACCATTCCAGCCCTATTCCACCATAACTTGCTGCCATACACCCATTTACGTCGATTTTGCAGGGCCACGCGTTCGCATGAGTGACGCGGACGCGTGGGGAGGCTATTTCGCAAACGACGCGAGCACGTCAGTGACGCGGTCACGTGGGCATATTTGTGCCTAAGCCACACCTTCAGCCACGCTTTCGCGTGACTCTCTGTTTCTTTCTTCTTTGCTTCGCATGCACTATGACGCGGACGCGTCAGCGATGCTAGCGCGTCGCGTGCCTCTCTCTTTTTTTTTTATTTATATATGCAAAATGCATATGCAAGCTATATGCAGTTATATGCAGAGGTTATAAGAAGAGTCATTAACAAAAACAGAAATAGAATAAGTAGAATAAAACTAAGACCGAAACTGAACGATCATACCATGGTGGGTTGTCTCCCACCTAGCACTTTTAGTTAAAGTCCTTAAGTTGGACATTTGATGAGCTCCCTGTCATGGTGGCTTATGCTTGAACTCATCTAGGAATCTCCATCAATGTTTGTAATTCCAATGGCCTCCGGGATCCCAAACCAGGCGTAAAGAGCCTTCGAGCAGGTTAAAGCAAGTGACAAGGCCCCAAGAGTGTTGATTGTTAGACTGAATTCCGGGGTCCCAAACCTTGCTTTTGCACCCGTCTTCTTGTTGATCATCTTTGTTCCAACCGGGTGGTAAGCAATCTGAATTCTCACTGAGGCATCCAAACAGCTTCCTAGACCCATACAATTTAGTATTCTTCCAACCATGATAATTCAGCCGTGAGCTTCCTACCACAATGAACCTAGGATTGTGTTTCCAACCACTAACCATCTCCCTCTTACTCTTAAAGCCACAAAGAGCTCTAAGCTAACCATCTGTCTCAAGTAAAGCATATTCAAGTGAGCTAATTAAGCTTAGAGAGGAAAGATTTACCCACTTGAATGAAGGGATGGATGGTGAAGGCTTTGGGGGAGAGGTCTCCAACAACCTTGGCAAGGTGATTTCCAGTTCCATCCCTTGGGTTCTTCCTTGACAACTTCCACCTCTTTGTAAGCTTCTTCAATATCAACCTCTTCCTCTTGGTAGCTTTCTTCCAATTCGATCTCCTCTTCATTGTCCACCAAGGGCATGGGAGGTTGTGCTTCTTCTTCTTTAATCTCCATGTCAAGTCCAATGGGAGAGGATTCAATTGTAGATAAGAATTCATCAATGATTGAATCCATCTCTTGATCATCTCCTTCAAAGTCTTCAACCATGATATGCCTCGGAGGTTGTACACCCTCCTCAACATCAATTTCAAACGTCTTTGAAGGAGGCTCTATAACTTCACTTTCCGATGAAGGTTCAGCATCTCCTAAGTCTTCAACCAATTCTTCTTCTTCGATAATTACAGCTTCCTCCACTTGTTCCAGTACAAAGTCATGCTCCGCACTGTCCACTGGAGTTTCTAATATCTCCTTCATGCTACGTTCTTCATTAAATTGTCCACATGAGGCCATGGGGGTTCCTTGAGTGTCCGAACGTCGGGAAGGTAATCGATTTATCGCTTGATTCAATTGGTGAAGGGTTGCATGAAATTTATTCACTGTTTCCTTGAGACGCTCCTTTGATTCTTGGGTTGATGTATATGGACATGGTGCATAGGGAAATGGTGGTTCTTGGGAAAAATTGGGTTGGAATTGGGGTGGATAAGAGTTAGGGTCATGGAGGCGAATGGTGGAAGTTGGCTTGTGAGTGTAGTGGTTCAAAGATATGTTGAGGAGGTGGTTCATTGGCATATGATGGAGCTTGTTGGTAACTACAAGGGGTTCCACCATATCTATCATCTCGGTACGCACCTCGGAATGGCTCTTGACCATAGTAAACAGGTGGGGGTTGGTTGTCACGAGAAGGTCCAACATAACTATTGTCTTGGCATGCATTGTGGAATGGTCGTGGTCCATGGTATCTTGGAGGGTGCTGTTGCCTAAAGGGTTGATCAGATCCTCGTGGCTCCTTCCATCTTTGATTGTTTCGACCTTGATGCATGTTTCTGTTATAGCTTCCATTCCTTTTAACAACATTAGACCCAAACTCAAAGCGATGGGGGTAAGAACTCATAGTAACTAATAAAAATTAAAAACAAAAATAAAAACAAATAAACAAGCAAAATAAAATATTTACAATAACCAATAATAAGGCACACGTTTGCAATTCCGCGGCAACGGCACCATTTTGACGATCGGATTTCTGCCAGTAAAGATATTTTTAAAAATAATCGTCGCATTGTAAGTATAGTTTCGAAACCAACAGAGAATCCTCTCATACAAAAGTTTTGCTTGTCACAAGTAACAAAACCCAATAAAATTTATAACTGAAGTATTTAAACCTCGGGTCGTCTTCTCAAGGAATTGCAGGGAAGTATGATTTATTATTGGTTATGAAAAATGTATGTTTTTGGGTTTTTGAAATAGAGAACAAATAATTTAAATGGCAAGAAAAATAAATTAATAATTATAAAGAAAACTATTGGCAAGGTATAAAAATTAGAAATCCCATCCTAGTTATCCTTATCAGGTGTGATGAGAATTGTTATTGCTCCCACTTAGTTAACCCTTACTAAATAAAGGAAAGTCAAGTGGACTAATCAATTTGATCCTCAAGTCCTAGTCAATTCCTCTGGAAAGACTAGCTTTAGAGCGATCCAAATCAATCAGCAATTCCCAATTTTCAATCAACTGCTGAGTTTGATAATTCAAGTGTTACCAATTACTTAACCAAAACCAAAAGGAGAAAAATCTAAATTAAATTGAAAGCATCAGAAATAGAATAAAACAATCATAAATCTGAAATACCTCAAATTATATTAAATAGAATATTCAAATCTAACATGAAAAGTTCATAAGCCAAATTGAAAAGATACATAACAATTAAAGTAATAGAATAAATAAAAGTAGAAAATAAATTAAAGGAACACTGAACCTGGAATGAAGAAGCAATCCTAAAATTAAGAGAAATCCTAAATCCTAAATCCTAAGAGAGAGGAGAGAGCCTCTCTCTCTCTAAAACTACATCTAAAACCTAAAGTTGTGAATTATGAATGTTCTATATGTTGTCTGATGAATGGATATATTCTCTCACTTTATAGCCTCTAATTTGTGTTTTCTGGGCTGAGAACTAGGCCAGAAACAGCCCAGAATTCGCTGGTTGCGAATTCAAACATGCTGATTTTCATCACTGCAATGCGTCCACGTGAAGCATGCGTTTGCATCGCCTAGCTGTATGGCCACTATGGCAAATTATATATCATTTCGAAGCCCCAGACGTTAGCTTTTCAACGCAACTAGAACCGCCTCATTTAGGCCTCTGTAGCTCAAGTTATAGTCAATTTAGTACCAAGAGGTCAGGCTGGACAGCTTTAGCAGTTCCTTCAGTTTTTTGTATTCCTTCCACTTTTGCGTGCTTCCTTTCCATCTTCTAAGCCATTCCTGCCCTGTAATCTCTGAAAACACTTAACACACATGTCAAGGCATCGAATGGTAATAAGAGAGGATTAATATTAGCAAATATAAGGCCAAAGAAGCATGTTTTCAATCATAGCACAAAATCAGGATGGAAAATGTAAAAACCATGCAATTTATATGAATAAGTGAGCAAGGACTTGATAAAAACCACTCAATTGAGCACAAGATAAACCATAAAATAGTGGTTTATCAAGTGACCTTGAGTCATTGGGTCTCATTGAATTGGTGATTTGAGAACCCTTTGTGGTCAATTTGATAACCGTTGATGCTAGCCTACTACTAAGTCAATTAGTAGCTAGGTTAGGACTTATGGATTGATGTTGATCAAGCCTATTTGACGTACTTCAAGTGTTGAAGTAGACATTGTACGTACTTCAAGCATAGAAGTAGACCTAATGGGTTGGTCCCTCATAATTGTCAATACATGGTTTGTAGACAAGGATGGTGATCTCAATTCTCATGTCTTAGCCAAGAGTTCTTTGCTTTTCTTTATTAATCAATTATCATTTACTTTCTTGAAATTTACATTTCATGCTTTTATATTTTCTTGTCAATTGCAAATCAAACCCCCCTTGTTCCTTCATAGCCAATAATTGATCACTTCATTGCAATTTCTTGTGAGACGACCCGATGTTTGAATACTTCGGTTAATTTTCATTGGGGTTTGTACATGTGACAACCAATATTAAAATTTGATTGAGAGTTATTAGTTAGTTTGAAAATATGCTTACAACGAAGAAGTTCTTTTTCTATTGAGAAATTCTAGACCAACGATAATTCTCACTATCACTCTACCTTAGAAATCTTGACTCAAACCAACTTTAAAACTATTTTCCAGCTTACTTCTCTATCAAAAGACTCAAGAAAATCATTTATTTTAAATTCATTAAATACTTTTCAAAACATAACCCTCTCATTAAGGGTAATCAAATAAAACTCTTTCTCAAGTTTACTAACGTCCCAAAGACTCAAAAATCATCTTTCTTTACCATTCAAGTTCAAATATTGTAAATTCAGTTAAAATGTTATAATGTGGTATCAGAGCAGTTCGTTCCTGTTAGAGCCTTGGGAATGGACTGACTATGCTTCAAGTTCAAATATTATAAATTCGCTAAACTCCTCAAATGGTAATCCTTTATTTCAAGCCAGAAACATAACTCAAAATATAATTCCTCTCTTAAATAATTCAAACTCGAAACATAAACATTTCCTTGGTAAATTGAATTCAAAATAGTATAATTCTTTGTTTTAACTAAATGAAACTCAAATAATATAATTTTCCAAATCCAAATCATCTAAAATAACTTTTCAAATAAAACCTTAGATTTTATAAAATTTTGGCAGCACCTCCTCTAAAACTCGGACTTAGCCACCCTTACGGGTTCCCTCTTTCTCAACAATTCATCTACCTTTTCTCAACAAGTATCAAATAAAAGGTTCTCAATCAACAGAAAATCCATAATTCATAATTCTCACATAATCCATCAATCCAACTTCCATCTCATCAATTCATCACTAATTTTCCACAAATCACAGAATCCTTTAATAGTTCTCAAAAATCAATTCCAATTAATCATAAATCAACAATAACAACTATCAGAACACCATCAAGCAAACCAGTCACAATCACAACCACAATCCAAACTCAATTCCTCAATTATCAAAACTTCAGGCTTTCAATAATTAACTCATCATATTCCAATTTAATAAGTAATATCAAATAAATCACCATTCATAGCCACATTTCAACCAATTCCAACCTGTCGCAAATCTATTTCACAGCCATTCATATATATTAAATTTCCATTTCAATATCAAACAATTCAAAGTAATTCATTCAAGGTCAGAATCTCAGCCAATTCATAGCAAAAATCAATAATTTAGAATACAATTCACAACCACATCTAATTTCACTTATAATTCAGAGCAATCTCAACCGCATCCAATTCTAGTTATAATTCAGAATAATCACAACAGCTAAATATTCTCAAACACCTTTCAAACAATTCACATCAATTAAACAATTCTTAATCATTATTAACTATCTGCAATTATCCAAATAACTTTATAGGCATTCTAAATTAAAAATATTTATCTTTAAAAATAAATCCCCTACCTTAGAGTGTCGAAATCTAAGGAAATCAAATGCGACGAACCCCTTTTTATTTTTAACTCGCAGCAGTGACGGTGACATCAGTTCTCTTCCTCCGGCAATAATATAGCAGCTCGGAACCTACGTTGCAGCATCAGAATCATCAAGAGCAGCTCCAACATTGGTTCCTAGCGACTCCAATGGTAGTATCCACGGCGACAGAGACTCCGGTAACTACAAAAATCACAAGCAGAGGCAGAACAGAGGACAACAATGAGCAGGGACAAGGACGAATTACATCAAAATCAAAACCGCAACTTTGGCAGTTTCAACTAGTACCAGCGGCGGACTTCACTCACGGCGATGGCAATGAAGGACACAAACGATGGCACTGGAATGACAGCGACGGAACCCTTGCGGTGATGGCCGTGGATCGATGGCGATAGCGGCGTAGAACACAGCTCTTCTTCTCGGTGGTGACCTTGACTCTCGCATTCGTTCTCTCTCTCTGCTGGCCCCTCGACGGTGACTGCTCCAAGGGAGATGATGAGAAAGGACGGCGGTGGCTCCTCGTGGTGGTCGCTCTCCTCCTTTCGGTGACATCAGCGGCGACGACAGACCCTTGAAGCGGCGGCGGCATAACGCGAATGAACGACGGCGATGTGGGCTCGGGCTGTATGGACGGGACGGCACTGTGAAGCAGCTCAACGGCGAGCCCCAGGGCGGTGGTAGTGACGACGGACAACACCCCTTCCGCTCTTTTCTTCTCCTGGCGTGGCTTTCACTCTATTTTCTTTCCCTCTCTGCTTGCATTTCTTTCCATCTTCCGTGGGTATGGGTAGCTGTGATAGGGAATTAGGGTTAGGCTTTCTTAATTTAGGAATTAGATTTCTAATTCAATTTGGGAATTTAGGGTTAGAAATTAGGGATTTTATAAAGGAATATGGATATATATGAATAGATATTTTGATAAAATTGGAGGGTAGAATAATTTTAAAATCAAATGTATTCTATTAAAAATATTTAAGAATGTTATTTATCAACATATTGCTAAGTTCAATTAATTATTTTTACTTTAAATTATAAAATAAATGTATTAATCACATTTTTATAGTTTAAAATGTATTAATTATTCAAATTAAATGATATAACTTTTCATTATTTTTCTATCACCGGAACTTTAATTTCAATTTAGAAAATAACTAATTATAATAAAAATTGTACATAAATATTAACTGACTTAAACTTAAAATATTTATAAAAATCAAACTAATAATTTCTAATAAATTAATCTCTAAGAGTACAAATTAATAACATAGAACATAATTCATTCATAATAAAAATTACTTAAATGGAACGGCACAATTCTTTCTTATTTTTCAATTGCAAAAATTATAATTTCAATTATACCAAATATTCAATAAAGATTATATAAAAATTCTAATTAATTTAATCTCCAATTATTATAAAAAAATTACGTTAACTCCTAATTATTTTTAACTTCAAAGTATCATAGAGTTTTATTTAATTACTTTCACTAAAATAATTTTCTTAAAATAAAATCCTAAATAAATATAATAAATTTAATTATCCAAAAACTTGGATGTTACAGCATGTCAGGAGGACACCTCCTTATCAGTTGCTTGTATCTTTCCCAAACTTCATAGAGGCATTCACCCTCTCCTTGTCTGAAGGTTTGAACTTCCTCCCTGAGCTTGTTCATCTTTTGAGTTGGAAATAACTTGGCCAAGAAAGCATTGACCAACTTTTTCCAAGAGTTTAGGCTTTCTTTGGATTGAGAATCCAACCACATCCTAGCTCTGTCTCTAACAGCAAAAGAGAAAAGTATAAGTCTGTAGACCTCAGGATCAACAACATTGGTCTTAACAGTATCACAGATTTGTAAGAATTCAGATAAAAACTGATGTGGATCTTTTAGTGGAAGTCTATGGAACGTGCAATTCTGTTGTATTAGAGAAACTAACTGAGACTTTAGCTCAAAGTTATTAGCTCTAATGCCAGGTATAGAGATACTTCTGCCATAGAGGTCAGAAGTTGGTGCAATGAAGTCACCAAGAACCTTCCTTGCATCTCCTCCATTATTCTGTTCGGCTGCGATGCTTGTATTTGCTGTTTCTTGTTCAAAAAGTTCTGTGAGATCTCTTCCTAAGTGTTGTGCTTTAACTTATTTTAAACGCTTCCCTAGAGTCCTCTCAGGTTCAGGATCAGGATCAAAGAGAGGTTTTTTATCTCTGTTCCTGCTCATAAACAAGAAAAAAAAACAAGAAAGAAGAAGAATGGAAGCTCTATGTCAAAAGATAGAGAACTCCCTATGAGATGTGAAGAAGAAAGAAGAATAAAGGTAGAAGAATGAGATGAAGAATTCAAATGAAAGGATAGAAGAATTCGAAAATTAAGAATAAAAAAGAGAAACTAGAATTAAAATATTTTTGTTTTTATTTTATTTATTTATTTAATTCAAAAATAGGAAAGAAATTAAAAGCTAATTAACCAAAATGAATTGAAAGTTAGAAGTTAGTTTTCGAAAAAGAAGAGAGAATAATTTGAAATTGAAAAAGTTTTAAATTTAAAAAAAAGAAAGTAAGTTTTAAAATTAAAAGAGAAAGATCAAGTATGAAAGAATCAAATTTAAAAGATGTGATAAGATTTGAAAAGTTCTCACCTCTTTCTCTCTCTTCTGGAAAATAGAAGATAGAATAATTAGTTAGGAAGTTTTGAAAAAGAAGAAAGAGAAAACAAGTAACTAATTAAGAAAGATTTGAAAATAAGATAAGATAGAAGATTAGAAAAGATTTGATTTTAAAATTTTGAAATTAAAAAAAATTGGAAAGAAAAATTCAACAAGATAAGAATTGAAAAGATTTGAAAAAGATTTGATTTTGAATTTTGAAATTCGAAATTTTTAAAATTTTGAAATTGAGTTTTAAAATTTGAATTTGAAATAAGATAATATAAGATTTTTTGAAATTTAAAGAAAGATAGAAAGATAAGATAAAGATTTGAAAAGATAACATTTGAAATTTGAAATTTGAAACTAAGATAAGATAAGATAATAATTTGAAATTAAAATTTGAAATTTTTTTTGAAATTTTTGAAAATATTTTGAATAAAGATAGAAAAGATTTTTTTTGAATTAATACAGAAAGAGAAAAACAACCAGAAGACACCAAACTTAAAATTTTTAGATCAAAGATACTAATTTTTTCGAAAATTAAGAAAACAAACACCAAAAGACACCAAACTTAAAAATTTTAAGATGAAAATAAGAAAAAAAACAAGAACAACTTGAAAATCAAGAAAGAACACTAAGACACTTTTCAAAAATTCAAAGGAAACAAAGAACACACAAAGGACACAAAATTAAGAATTGACACCAGACTCAAACAAAAAAGACACTATTTTTGAAATTTTTTTGAAAAGGAAACAAGAAATTCAAACCTTTAAAAAGAACAAGAACAAAAGACTCAAACAAAAGATAAAGATTAATAAAGAAAAGCAAAGGTTTTGAAAATTTTTTTTGAAAAAAGAGAAACAAAAGACTCAAACAAAAGATAAAGATTAATAAATAAAACAAAAGGTTTTGAAAATTTTTTGAAAAGAAAACAAAAGACTCAAACAAAATAGTAAAACGTACCTAATCTAAGCACCAAGATAATCCGGTTGTTTGTCAAATCCGAACAATCCCCGGCAACGGGCCAAAAACTTGGTGCACGAAACTGGCTCCGCAGAATTCGCACAGATAGACCGACAAGTATACCAGGTCGTCCAAGTAATACCTTAGGCGAGTGAGGGTCGATCCCACGGAGATTGTTGGTTTGAGCAAGCAGTAGACACCTTACAGATCTTAGTTAGGCGGATAGAAAATATAGTTTGTCATGGAAAACATATAAAACAAATAAATATAATGTTACTAGATAGATGAGAATTCAATGGTGATAGAACAGTTGAGGCTTCGGAGATGCTTTGTCTTTCTGGATTAACTTTTCTTACTGCCTTCTTCAATAACCTTCTGATTCCTTCAATGGTAGCCGTAAGTGATTAACTCATGTCCTCTCATCAAGTTAACCTCCTCTACTACAGTAATCCACCATGTTGAAGTGACTCATGTCCTCTCATGAAGCCACCTCAAGGTTTCTCACTGTAGCAGAAGATGAAGCTCTAAGCAGTCCACTCCCCTTCACGATCCTACTCAAGGTGCCACAGACAAGGCAGATCTTTCGGATCAGAAAGTGCTGCTTTTCTGACTCTAGCCTTAATGCCACGGAGACCTCACGCACCCATAGTCAACGGGATTTCATGTCACATATCCAAAGTTGCTTAGATGCTCTATTGGAATCCGTAATGCAATCTTTAGCTTTAGTTCAATGCTATCCGGGTTAAGAATCACATGAAACCCATGTAGAACAAGGGTGATTGTCACGGGTCACCCTTAATTCATAAGATGAAGAATGAGGTTGCATAAGAGAATAGAATGAGACGTATTGAATTAGAACGGTAATATTATTGATTCATGAAACTCAGCAAAGCTCCTAACCTTAACCTTAGGAGGTTAGTGACTCATACTTTACAGAAATTAAAAGTGAAAGGTTCGAATGGTCAAAGATCTCTAACAAGGGTGATCTTTGTTCGATATATACTAGTCTATTAAGTAAGGATTACAGAAAATAAGATAAACTAGTCTTGTAGTGTTAAAATCCACTTCTGGAGCCCACTTGGTGAGTGTTTGGGCTGAGTTTGAGTCTTTCCCACGAGCTAGTATCCCTTAGAGGTGTTGAGCACTGGCTTGGGACCCCCTATTGGGCGTTGGACGCCAGCTACCCCCTTATGGGCGCTGGACACCAAGAATAGGGCTGGTGGCTGGCGTTAAACGCCAGTTTTGGGCCTTCATTTCCAAAGAAAAGTATGAACTATTATATATTTCTGGAAAGCCTTGGATGTTAGCTTTCCATAGTTGTTGTGAGAGCACCATTTGGACTTCTGTAGCTCTAGAAAATCTCTTTCGAGTGTACGGAGGTCAGATCCTGACAACATTTGCAATCCTTTCTCTGCTTCTGAATCAGACTTTTGCTCATGCTCCTCAATTTCAGCCAGAAAATACCTGAAATCACCATAAAACACACAAACTCGAAGTAGAATCCAAAAATGTGAATTTTGCACTAAAACCTATGACAACATAATAAAACTTAAACAAAATATAATGAAAACTATATGAAAATAATGCCAAAAAGCGTATAAAATATCCGCTCATCACATATGAACCATACATAGAACCTCCCCAATTCCAACACAATTACTCCCAAGAACCACCACCTCAATATACACCATCTCCATATCCTTATCAAGATGAACCACCTTCCTATTAGGAGCCCTTTCTCTCAACCAATGAACCTTCCTATCCACCCCAAGCCCTAATAGATGATTCTCTCACTTCACTACTTCATGATCAATGTGAAACTCAAAGGAGGGCACTAGAATTCGCTGCTACCTTGACTGAGTTAGTAAATATTCTAGCCTTGCAACGCTTGGACACTCACAGTACTTCCATGACTGATGACAAGTCATCCTAGCCCATTTTAGCTAGTCTTTTTCTTTTGTTTTCATTAGAATTATGCACTTTCTTAAGCTACAAGCAAGCTAATTGAGTAGATTTTCATGTTTCCCTTGATTGAACCAACCATATGTGAATTCATGCCATTTCATGAGGTTTTGAACTATATTTGTTGCATATTGTGGAAGATTGAATACCTCATGATTTTGAGCAAAACTTTGATTAGTTTGGTTGATCAATGATAGGTGAAGAAGGCTTGGAGAAAGGTTGAAGCAAAGAGGAATGGCTAGGAGTGAAGAGAGGACAATGGAATAAGTGAAAATTGAACCGGGTTGCATGAAGTTAGCCCCAACGTTAGCCCCCTAACTTGGAGGCTAACGTTGGAACTTGAGAGTTTCTCCCTGGGCTACCAACGTTTGCGCCAACGTTAGCCCCCTAACTTGGAGGCTAACGTTGGAACTTGAGAGTTTCTCCCTGGGCTACCAACGTTTGCGCCAACGTTAGCCCCCTAACTTGGAGGCTAACGTTGGAACTTGAGAGTTTCTCCCTGGGCTACCAACGTTTGCGCCAACGTTAGCCCCCTAACTTGGAGGCTAACGTTGGC
>NC_029789.2:41703740-41709324 GCF_000816755.2 Arachis ipaensis | reverse complement strand
ATCCAACGGGGTATTCCACCAAAACTTAAGGATCCGGGAAGCTTTGTAGTTTCATGCACTATTGGCAAGATAATTCTCAACAAGGCCCTCTGTGACCTGGGTGCCAGCATCAACTTAATGCCTCTCTCAATGATGAGAAAACTTGCCATAGAAGAACTTAAACCCACCAGGATGTCGCTAGTCATGGCTGACAGATCAATCAAGACACCTAATGGAATTGTGGAGAATCTGTTAGTAAATATTGGGGAGTTTATCTTCCCAGCAGATTTTGTAATTTTGGATACCGAAGAAGAAGGAAACGACTCAATCATTCTGGGAAGGCCATTTCTACACACAGCAAGGGCCATCATTGATGTTGAAAAAGGAGAAATGACCTTCAGGGTCCATAATGAACAAATAGAGAGTTTTCTTTTGGAGCTTTCCTTTTAGAATTTTCATAATAGTTTTCGAAGAGCTTTTGAACTTGAGTGAACTTTAATTTCTTGCTTTCATTGCTTTCAATTTCATTTTACTTTTGTCTCGGATCTTGGATTGGAGAATTGAAGAAATTCTGTTTCAATCTCAATCTTGGATCTCTCTGTTTCTTTACTGTTAATTGAATTCCATTTCCGGTTCATTGTTCTTCATCTCTTTTCTTTGCAATTTACAATTTCCTTGCTATTGTTCTTGTTGGATCTAGGAAGGCATTGAGATCTAGACTTGGTTTTCTAGTCTCTGGGTCCTGAGATCTGAATTTCTCATTTCAATTCCCTGCTTATTGCTTTTTCTGTTCATTTACTTTACTGTTTCAAGATCCGGTTTAATCCCAATTCCCTTTCCCTCTTCTGTTTGATGCAATTTAGTTTTTCCTTGTTTAAATTCTGCAAATCCATTCCCCAATTCCCTTTACATTTCAAGCAATTTATATTCCTTGCACTTTAAGATTCCGCAATTTACATTTCTTGCACTTTAAGTTTCTGCCATTTAATTTCTTGTTCTTTAAGATTCAGCAATTTAATTCCCTGCTTTCTTTAATTTCATGCAATTTACATTCTGCAAGTCACAAATCACTCAACCAACACTTGATTCGCTTGACTAAATCAACCACTAAACTAAAATTGCTCAATCCTTCAATCCTTGTGGGATCGACCTCACTCCCGTGAGTTTTTATTACTTGATACGACCCGGTACACTTGCCGGTTAGTTTTATGATGTTTTGGAAAAGATTCGTTTCTCACCAAAATATCTCATCAATGACCACATGTGGAGAATCAATTGAAGAGCATAGCATGAAGGAGAGATTAGAAACTCTGGTGGAAAACAAGTAATGGGACTTTGTACTAGATCAAGTGGAGAAAGACAAAATTATCGAAGATGAGGAAGTGGTTGAAGACTTGGGAGATGCTGAACCTCCATGGAAATCTAGAGTTGTAGAGTATTCCTCAAAGAAGCTTGAATTGGATGTTGAGGAGGATAGTGCACAACCTTCAAGGTATGTTTCCCATGAAGAATTGGAAGGAAAAAGCAAGAAACAAGTTCCTTTGGTGATGAAGATCCAACATCACATCCTCCTAGTGATGAACTTGCATCCGCAATTGAACCCCTTGAGTATGAAGAACCTTCTCCGAGTGAATCTGAAAGTGATGTTGAGGTAGACTTTTCTCAACCTCCAACTTATGACTTGAGTGATGGGGAAGAATTAGAAGAACTTGATAAGGAAGAGGTTGCTGATGGGTGAAAATGCAATTCCTCACCAAAAACTCACCTGCAAGTGTACCGGGTCGCATCAAGTAGTAAAACTCACTTAGAGTGAGGTCGATCCCACAGGGATTGATGGATCAAGCAACTTTAGTGGGTGATTATTCTAGTCAAGCTAACATTGGTGAATTTGATGTGAAATTGAAGCAACAGAATGTAAATAGCAGTGAATTGGGAGCAAAAGAAACAGAAAGTGCAGAGGAACAAAAGTGCAGGAAAGTAAATTGGGAGCAATAGAAACAGAAAGTAAAAATTGCAAAGAAGGAAATTGTAGCAGAAAAGTAAACCAGCAAGAAGACTTAGATCAATTCTCAAATCTCAAAGAGAAATTAACAATTTCTCTTGAAAGAGCTAAAACAGAAAGCAAGCCAAGAGCTCAATTGCTCTCTCGATCAAAACAGAAAGGAAATTGCAGAAGAAGGAATTTGAAACTTGCGTAAGCCAATTTGAATTCAATACTTGAAATGTAAAAATGCAGAATAATAAAAGTGTTTCAAAGAGAATTCTCTATTCTACTCTACTCCTATTGCTCTCTAGCAGAGCCAGCCTTTTTAATGAAAAGGAATTGATGCCTTTATATAGGCTTTACAAGATGAAAATGAAATTGAAATTGAAAACAAATTACAATTAAATGAAATTCCTAATCTAATTGTTTCTTGTGCCTTTGAGTGATGTCCATGGGCTTTGCTTGCTTTCGGTTTGAAGAAGAGTGGATCCGGATTGGCTTTGTTTAATTGAGTCAGGGTGCATTTGGTTCGAATTTGGTTGGAGCCATGCTCCAGTGGAACGCTCAGTGATAAAAGGTAACGTAGAGCTCCTTTAGCCCATTGTGCTTCCTTCGAACCAAGCTTCATAGCGCTTAGTTGATGAATTGAACGTAGCGCTCCCTTGTGCTTTGGTTCCCTCTTCGAACCTTGGTGCTTCCCCCTTGGCTTTGATGAAGCGCTCCGTTGCAACAATTAACGTAGCGCTCATTGCTTAGTTTCCTTGATTCAGAATGCCCGAGAAAGTTAAATAAATTCACATAGCGCTCCTTTGTTTCTCCTTGGCTTTGTCGAGCGCTACGTTGCTTCCTTTTAACTTTACATGCATGCTTCCATGACTTTATAAAATAATGCCAATGCTTTCATTTGCTTAACTACTAATGCCGTAGCATTCATTCTCTCTTGGTATTAAAAATTTAATGCTTCATGCATGTTTTCCTTAGTTAAATATTCCATGGCTTTATTAATGCCGTAGCATTCAATCCTTAGTTGGCATTTAACGCCTTAGCATTAAATATTTCATGCATGCATGCTTTAGGTATTAAATCATGATAATGCATGCATAAGGCATTAATGCATATGCCAAGGCTTCATGGTCATGGGCCACGCTTTTAAAAGCGTAGCCTAAGGTTCCAAAGCGTGCTCAACTTCAAAGTGTGCCCCAAAATCCTTTTTTTCTTCTTTTGAGCTGATTTTGTGCTATTTTGCTTCTTTTTCCACTTATTTCCTACAAAATTTATAAAATCAAAAGATCAAGGAACTATACCATTTAAGCACAAAAGAATGCAATATTTAAGCACTAATTATCAATTTCTTGTATGAAAAAGCATAGAAAAACATGACATGATGACATGTCATTAGTTGCAGTGAAGGAAGCGTGTCAAGAGGTGGAAGTTATCAAGGAAGAGTACAAGGGAGTGGAGCTTGCAACATCATTGGAAACACCTTTTCCCAAGCCATCACTATCCAACACAATATTCAAGTGGGTAAAATTCTTACCCTTAAGCTCTAATTTCTTGCTTGAATATGGTTTGCTTGTGACGGATGGACAACTTAGAGCTCTTTGTGGCTTTAAGAGCAAAAGGGAGATGGTAAGTGGTTGGAATTGCCATTCAAAGCTCATTATGATTGCATGTTCAAAATCTAAATGAAAAGGTTGTGTAGAGCTAGATTGCTTGGGTCTAGGAAGTTATTTGGGTTCTTGAAGGAGAATTCGGATTGTAAACCACCCAATTGGAATTGTGATGATCAACTTGAACATAGGTGTAAAAACAAGGTTTGGGATCCTGGCATACAAGAGGATCAACTTTGGGAGCTCATATCTTGTAGAGAACCTCACCAAGCCTTGGAAAAATTGGCTGGAAATTCTCACAACCACTTGAAGATCAGGCACTCTTGGGAGTTCAAGGATGAGTACAAGCACAAGCCACCATAACAAGGAGCTCACCAACATGTCCAACTTAAAGACAATAACTAAAAGTGCTAGGTGGAAGACAACCCACCATGGTATGATCTTCATTTTCTATAGCCTTTTTACTTCTTTGCTTCGCTATGTTTCATTCGATGTGTGTGATACTTTTAAATTATGCATATTTGCCTTTGTTCTAAAAAAAAGGGGGGGGGGCGTAAAAACCACCCCACGCGTATGTGTCACCCGACAATTTTCCCTTCCCACGCGTGTGCGTGAGCGACAGGTATGCGTCGCTGGGTTGCTGCTACTGCATAGTATAAAAACCAGAGAATTACGATGGAACCATGCGAGTGCTTTGTGAGGAGCATGAAAAGTCTCCACGTGTACGCGTGACTGACGCGTACGCCTCACCTTCTCTTTTTTGCTTCTCATGCGTACGTGTGACTGACGCGTACGCGCTGCCTCCTCATTCTGCTATCCACGCGTGCCCGTGGACGACGCTTACGCGTCGCATCTCTTCTCCCATTTCTTTCTTCTTTCTTCTCTCCTTCTTCTTTCTTTCTACCTTTCTTCTTCTTCATTCCTTTCACTTTTCCTCTCTATCCCCTTTCATTTTCTTTTGTCTATTGTACTCGCATCCTTTCATTTATTGCATTTTGACTTTGTGCTTGTTCTTATTTTCTTTTCTAAGTTTGCTATCTTTCCATTGGTGTTGAATTTTCTTACTCAACTGTTGAATATTTCTTGCATTGTTTTGGTGCCCCGGGACTTGTTTCTCTTTCGTCTTTTCTCCCCTTTCAGGCTAGCCACCAAGAAGGGAAAGGCTTCTAAATCGGGTGAACGATAAGTCCCTCTGCACAATCCTTTGAAGAAGCTTATCAGTTGTAGCAACCCACCCTAATCCACTTTGCTCATCTTTGTATGCACCGAGGACGGTGCAATCTTTAATTGTGGGGAGGTCGAGACCGACTTCCGTGGGTAATTACTTCCTTTCACCAACACCAATTCTTAATCTTCTCTGTTAGTTAGTCATTTGCATGATAGATTGCATTATAGTTAAAGTTTGTGCATATTTTACCACTACTTGGTTGAAGTGATGATTTCTTTTCCAATAAACTGTTCTAGGGCATTTCACTCATTTGAATTAAAACTTTTGAACTTGCTTGAAGAAATTTATTTTGGAATATGATTTTAGAGCTAGAACACACAAGCCTAGTGAGATTTTGAGCCTATTGATTGGTTCCATCTTATCAACTAATATTTTATTTTGGTGTTTGTTGTTCTCTCTAAGGTTGTGATCTTTGTCTTACTTGATTTTATATTTCCATTATTTGATGTATGAATGCATTTATGTGATTGAGGCCTTTGTTTCACTAAGCTCACATACCCATATGGCCTTACCTTTTCATCATCCTTTGCAAACCAATGTTGAGCCTATTTTACCCCATTTGTTCTCTATTTTAGCACATCATTAACTTTAAGCAGAAAATAATAAATGTCCTTAATTTGAATCCTTGGTTAGCTTAGACTAGTGAGAGAGTGCATGATTTAAGTGTGGAGAAATTAGGTATGGGAACATCTGGTTTGGGAATTAGGTATTGTATATTTTTGTGAAAATGTGAAAAAGATAGTTGAGCACATATTCTTGCATTCAATACCTTAATCATATATA
>NC_029789.2:41676353-41703724 GCF_000816755.2 Arachis ipaensis | reverse complement strand
AAGCAATAAAAGGGGACAAAATGCCCCAAAGTAAATGGTGGTAGCAATGCATATGTATTGTACTCAAATTTGGGATGCATGAATATGTGGAAAACATAGTTAATGGATAGTTAGGTTTTGTATTTTAATTACATGGATTGCCTTAGGTTATATGGGGAAGTTTATGTTAATCAAGGATTCAGATTTTAGTCCACTTAACCAAATACATTCCTACATTGGCCTTAACCCCGTTACAACCCATGAAAAGACCTCTTGATATGTGTATTCATGCTTTAAATTTCTGTTGATTGGTTGAAGAAGAGCAAGCCTTAGAAAGCAAGATTAGTAGAGAATTGAGAGAATCGATCCTTAAACACTTGAGCAATTAGAGCGGATACACTTCCGGTGAGGGTTTGATGCTCAATCCGTGTTCCCGGCTTTCATGAGCTTTCTTCTGCAAGTATATTTATACTTCATTTTATGATTTGAATTAGTGCAATTCTTGAATCATCACATGATCTAGCTCTACTTGTTCATATATTCTTGGAGGTTGATTTACTTTTAACTAAGTAGGTAGAAGCATTTAGCATGTAGTTACATTCATATAGATAAGTCACATTGCATAAGTCCTACCATTTTTCTTTCACTCTTTATAGCTTCCCTTGAGCTTAGCATGAGGACATGCTAATATTTAAGTGTGGAAAAATTGATAAACCACTATTTTATGGTATATTGTGGATTGAATTGAGTGGATTTTGTCAACTATTCTCACACTTATTCATGTAAATTGCGTTTTTAAGTTTCCTTCCTAATTTTGTGCTATGATTGAAAACATGCTTCCTAGGCCTTTAAATTACTAATTTTTAATCCTCTCTTATTACCATTTGATGTCGTGATATGTGCGTTAAGTGATCTCAGGTTTATAGGGCAGGAAAGGCTTAGAGGATGGAAAAGAAGCATGCAAAAGTGGAAGAAACACAAAGAATTAAATATTTGAGAAGCTGGTGTCGACAAGTACGCATGGCTGAAGCGTACGCGTGCCTGACGCGTACACGTGGCCAGTACAGAGTTCAAATGACACGTACATATGATGAGCGTCACGTGCTGCAATAAAGTGAAAACACTGGGGGCGATTTCTGGGCTGCTTTTGGCCCAATTTCAGCTCCAAAAAGGAAGACAAGAGGCTGGGGAGTGGAGTAGGAGCGCATTCGAATCATTCATTCATACACACTTTAGTTTTTAGATGTAAAATTCTAGAGAGAGGCTCTCTCTTCTCTCTAGGTTTAGGATTTCTTCTTCAATTTCATCTAGGTTTAGATTCTACTTCTTATCTTGATTTAAGTTCTTCTTTTAATTCCTTGTTATTACCTCTTTGCTTTCTTAATTTTATATGTTGTTTCCTTTACCTTGTTGCTTTATTATTCATGACTCCTTGTTGATTCCAATTTCCTTTTAATGCAATTAAGGTATTTTATGGTTATTGTCACTTTCTTTAATTTGTTGTTATTGTTTTCTTGCAATTGTTAGTCTTGGATTTTACTATATCTTGTTAGTTTTCTATGTTTTTATTTTGTGTCTTCCAAGTGTTTGATAAAATGCTTGGTTGGATTTTAAAATAGATTTTTGTGTTCTTGGCTTGGATTGAGTAATTTGGAGACTCTTGAATTGTCAAAGTCTCTTGTTGATTGGTGATTGAAAGTTGCTAGTTGGCTTGAGCTTCACTAAATCTAGTCTTTGATTAGGACTTGTGAAATTTAGTTGATTTTGCTCACTTGAATTTCCTTCAATTGTTAGAGGTTAACTAAGTGAGAGCAAAAGGCAATTACCATCACAATTGACGATGATAATGAGGATAGGAATTCCAATTCTCAACCCTTGCTAGGACTTTTCTTAGTTGTTAGTTTATTTTCTTGTTATTTACATTCCTTGTTCATCATTCAAAAACCCCAAAAATACTTTCGCAAAACCAATAATAAGTACACTTCCCTGAAATTCCTTTGAGAGAAGACCCGAGGTTTAAATACTTCGGTTATTTTTATTGGGTTTGCTTAATTGACAAACAAATTAAATGTTGACTGAGGATTGTATGTCAGTTTAGAACTATACTTCCAATGCAGTTTTATTGAGAAATTCCTTACTGACATTTATCCTCCGTCAAATACCAAACTTAGTGTGACACAATCAATGAGAGGTTGGACCAAGTACCCAGTGAAATGCAAGCATCATGTTGGTGTAGTAACACCAAACTTAATCTATGAAATACATATGCAACATGAAGCAAAGCAAAAAGAAAAATGAAAAAAAATTACCTAATGTTGGGTTATCTCCCAACAAGCGCTTCTTTAACGTCATTAGCTTGATGGTTGGTTCTTGAATTTTCTTCCTCTTTTTCTAGTTCGTTAAGAGAAATGACTTCAGTAGATATGAGGAGAAAAAATGTACCCAACAAAAGCAACCCCATACAATTTTCTAATTCACTAGGACTAAGGAAAGCATATTCAAGTGTTGGGGGAGAAGACTTCAATTCAAATGTGGCCGGTGCATTCAGATTTTTCTTCTCAGAAGCTTGCATGCATAGAGTTGAAGGGACTTGTATGGCTTCCTCCTTAATTATTGGAGTGTGCAAGCATGGAGTGTACATGGCTTCCTCATTTGTTTGTGCATCTTCCTCTTCTTCCATGTGTGAGGGTGGAGAGTTCTCTAATTCACTGGAGAGTATAAACTCCTTTGCTTGATTTCCTCACATTCTTCCATAGGATCTTGCATTGCTTCTCTTGTATTCCTCAAGTACCTCCTTTTTCATTGGAATTTCACTTGGTACAGGGGCCTCTTGGTCTTGCTCTTGCATTTTTAACTCCTCCTTTATAGCCTCAGTTTGATCTTCATTCTCCTTGCTCATGGCCTTGCATTATTCTCTTGGGTTGAGAAGTGTGTTACTGGGGAAGGTGTTGGTAGGCTTCTCGGCAACCTATTTGACTAATTGACCCATTTGAACTGCCAAGTTTTTTATGGAGGACTTAGTTTCTTGGATGAAGCTAATTGTGTTTTGGAGAGTTCTGCTAAGGCTATTTCTAAGGCCAATGATGAGTCCATATTTTCCGTTATATTTTAGCTTGATTTGAATGGATTTCATCACATAAACTCACACTTAATCACCAAAATAGCATACTTTCGTGTTTTATCCCTAATTGGACTTAAATGTGAAAATATGCATTTTTACGCTTAAATTAGTGATTTTAATTCTACTTTTATTCCATTTGATGTCGTGACATGTTTGTTGAGTGATTTCAGGTCATAGAGGCAAGAATGGATAGCCAAAAGTGGAAGAAACCATGTACAAGAGAGAACACTTGAAGAAAACAAGGAAAACTACACACAGACAAGTGTGCATGCGCACAAGCATCTGTGCATACGCACAAGAAGGAACTAGCATGTGTGCGTGCGCACAACCCTCTGTGCGTACGCACAGGTGAACAAACAGCAAAGTGTGCGTACGCACACATCTATGCATACGCACAGGACCCTACACGTGGTTTCATTAATAAAACACGTGATCCGCGATTTTTGGGGCCTTTGGCCCAGTTTTTGAAGGCTCAATGCTGAATGGGAAGTGTTATATCATGCGGAATTGAAGACATATGAAGGCATTAGGTTTTATTAGGTTTAGTTTGAGTTTTCATTAGTATTAGGAAGCTTCCATAAGATAGGAGTAGGAGTAGTGTAGAATTTCTCTCTTAGGGTTTCATTTCCATCTCCATTGTAGCATTTTATAGCAAGCTTTGATTTTGGATTTTGCAAGATACTTTGTTTATATATGCAATTTTGGTTTCTTGGAATTTTGATAGATGAATTTAATGTCTTATGCTTTATATATGCTTGTTTGATTGTCTATTGTTGATATTGTGAATATTTTAGTTATAGTTTTTATTTTTCTTTGCAATTTTATATGTTTTGGTTAGATGCCCACCAAGTGTTTGTGAAAATGCCACTTAGTAATTTTGAGTAGACTTTCACACATTGGCTTGGGATTTGAGTTCTTAGGATACTAGAGTCATAATGTCCGACATTTAGTGGTAATTCTTGGGTAGTTAATTGACTCTTGTTTCCATTGACGCTAGCTTTTTATCAACTAGTTTGATAAGTTAGCTAGGACTTATGGATTAAGGTCAATTATGCTTGCTTAACTTACTCCTCGATGTTAGGGGTAGACTAGGTGAGATTGACTCATCATAATTATCGTAGTTGTGGTTATGGCGATGATAGGATTCCTTGGACCCTCTTATTCCTAAGTCAAGGCTCATTTATGCATTTATAGCACTTTTACCAAGTTTTGATCTAGGTTCCTTTTAATTTGAATTAATATCAATTTTGATCACTTCTTAGTTCTTTTATTGCTTAGTTCTTTTAATCTTTTTGTTCTTTGATTCCAAAATCCCTTTTGTCCTCACAACCAAGAGCGTAACACACTTCAATTGCATCCTGAGGGAGAATGACCTGAGGTTTCATTACTCTTGGTTAATTGCTTTTATTGGAAAATACTAAACTTTGATGTTGGTCGATTGTTGGGTTGAGACTATACTTGCAATGCTAACCTCACTTTGAGAAAAATTCCTAACCCACTTTAGGCCATTATCAAGTTTTTGGCGCCATTGCCGGGGATGCAATTGAGTGCTATCTTTTGGTTGTTGTAAATATGTTGATAGTGTAAAATAACTTACTTTTTGGTTGTTTGGTCATTTTTGTTAATATCTAGGTGTTTGTTTTTCTTGTTTGTTAATGTCTTTTGCTTTTATTTTTTACTTTCTCTATGAGCTATCACCCTTGTTGCTTGGAGCTTGGTTATGAGTATTTTTTAGGGTATGATGAATTCAAATTGGGATTACTTCATGGAGTGGGAGTACTAATGAGCGGATAATTTATACACTTTTTGGCATTGTTTTTAGTATGTTTTTAGTATATTTTAGTTACTTTTTATTATATTTTTATTAGTTTTTAAATAAAAATCACCTTTCTAAACTTTACTATGAGTTTGGGTATTTTTTTGTAATTTTAGGTATTTTCTTGTTGAAATTGAGGGACCTGAGCAAAAATCTGATTCAGAGGCTGAAAAAGGACTGCAGATGCTATTGGATTCTGACCTCCCTGCACTCGAAGTGGATTTTCTGGAGCTACCAAAGCCTAATTGGTGCACTCTCAATTGCGTTGAAAAGTAGATATCATGGGTTTTCCAGCAATATATAATAGTCCATACTTTGCTCCAGATTTGATGGCCCAAACCGGCATTCCAAGTCAGCATAAAAATTCTGGCGTCAAAACGCCAGAACTGGCATAAAAGCTGGAGTTAAACGCCCAAACTGGTACAAAAACTGACATTTAACTCCAAGAAAAGTCTCTACACGTGAAAACTTCAATGCTCAGCCTAAGCACACACCAAGTGGGCCCGAAAGTGGATTTCTGCATCATTTACTCATTTCTGTAAACCCTAGGTTACTAGTTCTCTATAAATAGGACCTTTTGCTATTGTATTTTGATCCTTTAATAATCCTTTCTTCATCTTTTAATCATGTTTTGATGATTGAACCCTCTTTGGGAGGCTGGCCATTCAGCCATGCTTGGACCTTTTGTTCTTATGTATTTTTAACGGTGGAGTTTTTACACCCCATAGATTAAGGTGTGGAGCTCTGCTGTTCCTCATGAATTAATGCAAAGTACTATTATTTTTCTATTCAACTCAAGCCTATTTCTTCTCCAAGATATTCATTCGCACTCAAGAACATGATGAATGTGATGATTATGTGACACTCATCACCATTCTCACCTATGAATGCGTGCCTGACAACCACTTCCGTTCTACATGCAAACAAGCTTGAATGTGTATCTCTTGGGTTTCTAACCTCAGATTAGAACCTTTGTGGTATAGGCTAGAACTATTGGCGGCCATTCCTGAGATCCGGAAAGTCTAAACCTTGTCTGTGGTATTCCGAGTAGGATCTGGGAAGGGATGACTGTGACGAGCTTCAAACTCGCGAGTGTTGGGCGTAGTGACAGACGCAAAAGGATCAATGGATCCTATTCCAACAAGATCGAGAACCGACAGATGATTAGCCGTGCGGTGACAGCGCATTTGGACCATTTTCACTGAGAGGACAGAAGGTAGTCATTGACAACGGTAAAACCCAACATAAAGCTTGCCATGGAAAGGAGTATGAATGATTGGATGAAGACAATAGGAAAGCAGAAGTTCAGGAGGAACAAAGCATCTTCATACGCTTATCTGAAATTCTCACCAATGAATTACATAAGTATCTCTATCTTATTTTATATTTTATTCATATTTTAATTATCAATTCTCCATAACCATTTGAATCCGCCTGACTGAGATTTACAAGATGACCATAGCTTGCTTCAAGCCGACAATCTCCGTGGGATTGACCCTTACTCACGTAAGGTTTATTACTTGGACGACCCAGTGCACTTGCTGGTTAGTTGTGCGGAATTGTGACAAAGAGTTGAGATTACAATTGTGCGTACCAAGTTGTTGGCGCCATTGATGATCACAATTTCGTGCACCAAGTTTATGGCGTCGTTGCCGGGGATTGTTCGAGTTTGGACAACTGACGGTTCATCTTGTTGCTCAGATTAGGTAATTTTATTTTATTTTTAAGCTTTTTGTTTTTATTCTTTTTATTTTCAAAAAAAATTTCAAAAAAAATATAATTTATATTTGTTCTTCAGAATTTTTAAGAATGAATTCTAGAGTTTCAGATGATGCTTTTTTCATCACAGGAGCTAATTGATTCACATCAATTTAGCTGTTCTATGTAATGTCCTATTGAAGCTTGGCTAGCCATGTCTAATCTTTTTAGACTGAAGCTTTAGACTAACATTGCATGATTCCTGGAATTCTTATTAAAAATTTTGAATGTCTCTATTTTCTTTTCCAAATAATTTTCGAAAAAAATACAAAAAAAAATATTATAAAATCTTAAAACCAAAAATATTTTGCGTTTTTTGTTTGAGTCTAGTGTCAATTTTTAAGTTTGGTGTCAATTGCATGTCTTTATTCTTGCATTTTTTGAATATATGCATTATGTTCTTCATTAATCTTCAAGTTGTTCTTCATGATTTCCTTGCTCTGATCTTTAAATTCTTCTCTTTTGTGTGTTTTGTTGTTTCTCATATGTATTCTAAATTTATTAGTGTCTCTAATATAAAAATTTCTAAATTTGGTGTCTTGCATGCATTGTTTATTCGATCTTAGTTCTTCATGATTTAGTTTCATTTTGTTATTATTATCTAAAAATTCAAAAATTTTCAAAACTATTTCTTTTCAACTCAATAATATAGAGAATTGAAGATTCAGAACATTCAGCAGAGGAATTACACAAAAAAAGCTGGGCGTTCAAAACGCCCAGTGAGGAAGGAAAACTGGTGTTTAAACGCCAGTCAGGGTACCTGGCTGGGCGTTAAACGCCCAAAAGGGTAGAATTTTGGGCATTAAATGCCAGAATGGATACCATTTTGGGCGTTTAACGCCAGGATGGCACAAGAGGGAAGATTTTGTTTTTAATTCAAATCTTTTTCAAATCATATCTTTTCAATCATATCTTTTCAAAATCAAATCCTTTCCATTTTTTTCTATTTTCGAAAATCCTTGCTACGATTAATGGTTTAATTCAAAATTTTCAAGTTGTTACTTGCCTATTAAGAAAGGATCAAATTTTAAATTCAAGAATCATGTCTTTTAATTTCTTGTTAGTCAAGTAATCAACTTTAATTTTAAAAATTTCTTTTTTTAATTGATTTTCAATCATATATTCTCAATCACATCTTTTTCAAAATAATTTTCAATCATATCTTTTTTTTTATTTCTGATTTCAAAATCTTTTTTCAAAATCACTTAACTACTTTCTCAATTTTAATTTTCGAAAATCATCAATCAATTTTTTCAAAATTTCTTTTAATTATTTCAAAATCTTTTTAAATTTAATTTCGAAAATTCTTCCCCTCTTCTCACATCCTTCTATTTAAGGACTAACACTCCTCCACTATCAGCAATTCGGACTCTCTCTCTATTAGTTCGAATTCTCATCTCTACCTTCTCCTTCTATTCTTCTTTTCCTCTGACACCTCAAGGAATCTCTATACTGTGACATAGAGGATTCCATACTTTCTTCTCCTCTCTTTCATATGAGCAGAAGCAAGGACAAAGACATTCTTGTTGAAGCTGATCCTGAACCTGAAAGGACCTTAAAAAGAAAGCTAAAAGAAGCTAAAGCACAACTCTCTGTAGAGGACCTAACAGAAATTTTCAAACAAAAAGAAGCCATGGCAGCCGAAAATAACAACAATGCCAACAATGCAAGGAAGGTGCTTGGTGACTTTACTGCACCTACTCCCAACTTCTATGGGAGAAGCATCTCTATCCCTGCCATTGGAGCAAATAACTTTGAGCTTAAGCCTCAATTAGTTTCTCTGATGCAATAGAATTGCAAGTTTCATGGACTTCCATTGGAAGACCTTCATCAGTTCTTGGCTGAATTCTTGCAAATCTGTGACACTGTCAAAACCAATGGGGTTGATTCCGAGGTCTACAGGCTTATACTTTTTCCCTTTGCTATAAGAGACAGAGCTAGAATATGGTTGGATTCACAACCTAAGGAAAGCCTGAACTCTTGGGAAAAGCTGGTCAGTGCTTTTCTGGCCAAATTCTTTCCACCTCAAAAATTGAGTAAGCTTAGAGTGGAAGTCCAGACCTTCAGACAGAAGGAAGGTGAATCCCTCTATGAAGCTTGGGAAAGATACAAACAATTAATCAGAAGGTGTCCTTCTGACATGCTTTCAGAATGGAGCATCATAGGTATCTTCTATGATGGTCTGTCTGAACTGTCCAAGATGTCATTCGACAGCTCTGCTGGAGGATCTCTTCATCTAAAGAAGACGCCTACAGAATCTCAGGAACTCATTGAAATGGTTGCAAATAACTAATTCATGTACACTTCTGAAAGGAATTCTGTGAATAATGGAACAAATCAGAAGAAAGGAGTTCTTGAGATTGATACTCTGAATGCCATATTGGCTCAGAACAAAATATTGACTAGCAAGTCAATATGATTTCTCAGAGTCTGTCTAGAATGCAAGCAGCAACAGGCAGTACCAAAGAAGCTTCATCTGAAGAAGAAGCTTATGATCCTGAGAACCCAGCAATAGAAGAGGTGAATTACATGGGAGAATCTTATGGAAACACCTATAATCCTTCATGGAGAAATTATCCAAATCTCTCATGGAAGGACCAACAGAGGCCTCAACAAGGCTTCAACAACAGTAATGGTGGAAGAAATAGGTTTAGCAATAGCAAACCTTTTTCATCATCTTCTCAGCAACAGACAGAGA
This sequence comes from Arachis ipaensis, assembly GCF_000816755.2. Taxonomy (NCBI): domain Eukaryota; kingdom Viridiplantae; phylum Streptophyta; class Magnoliopsida; order Fabales; family Fabaceae; genus Arachis; species Arachis ipaensis. Next base: position 41,694,352 of record NC_029789.2, on the reverse strand, counting down.
ATTCTAAGCAGAGCCACTCTAACTTAGCAACCATAGTCTCTGATCTAATTAAAACCACTCAAAGTTTTATGACTGAAACAAGGTCCTTCATTAGAAATTTAGAGGCACAAGTGGATCAGTTGAGTAAGAAAATTACTGAACTCCCTCCTGGTACTCTCTCGAGTAATACAGAAGAGAACCCAAAAAGAGAGTGCAAGGCCATCAACATAACCCACACGGCCAAACCTGGAGAGGAGGAAGAGGCGTGATTTCCACTGAGGAAGACCTCAATGGATGTCCACTGGCCTCCAAGGAATTCCCTAATGAGGAACCATGGGAATCTGAGGCTTATACAGAGACCATAGAGATTCCATTGAATTTACTTCTGCCGTTCATGAGCTCTGATGAGTATTCCTCCTCTGAAGAGGATGAAGATGTTACTGAAGAGCAAGTTGCCAAGTACCTTGGAGCAATCATGAAGCTTAATGCCAAGTTATTTAGTGATGAGACTTGGGAGGATGAACCCCCCTTGCTCACCAAAGAACTGGATGACTTGACTAGGCAAAGATTACCTCAGAAGAGACAGGATCCTGGAAAGTTCTCAATACCTTGTACCAAAGGCACCATGACCTTTGAGAAGGCTCTGTGTGACCTGGGGTCAAGTATAAACCTCATGCCACTCTCTGTAATGGAGAAGTTGGGGATCCTTGAGGTACAAGCTACAAGAATCTCACTAGAGATGGCAGACAATTCAAGGAAATAGGCTTATGGACTTGTAGAGGATGTCTTGGTAAAGGTTGAAGGCCACTACATCCCTGCTGATTTCATAATCCTAGACACTGGAAAGTGTATGGATGAATCCATCATCCTTGGCAGACCCTTCCTAGCCACAGCAAAAGCTGTGATTGATGTTGATAGAGGAGAATTGGTCCTTCAAGTGAATGAGGACTCTCTTGTGTTTAAAGCTCAAGGATCTCCCTCTATAACTATGGAGAGGAAGCATGAAAAGCTTCCCTCAATGCAGAGTCAAATAGAGCCTCCATATTCAAACTCGAAGTTTGGTGTTGGGAGGCCATCACCATGCTCTGAGTATCTGTGAGGCTCCATGAGAGCCCACTGTCAAGCTATTGACATTAAAGAAGCGCTTGTTGGGAAGCAACCCAATTTTATTATATCTATTTATTTTCTATTGTTATTTTATGTTTTCTGTAGGTTGATGATCATGAGAAGTTACAAAAAAAAAAGCAAAAATAGAATAAAAAATAGTATTAAAAATAGCACACCCTGGAGGAGAAGCTTACTGGCGTTTAAACGCCAGTAAGGATAGTAGAATGGGCGTTAAACGCCCAGTCTGGCACCATTCGGGGCGTTTAACGCCAGAAAGGGGCACAGAACTGGTGTTTAATGCCAGAAAGGGGCACAGAACTGGCGTTAAATACCAGAAATGGGCAGCAACCTGGCATTTAATGCCAGGATTGGCAATCAAGGGGGCGTTTACACGCCAACATGGTACAGGGATGAGAAATCCTTGACACCTCAGGATCTGTGGACCCCACAGGATCCCCACCTACCTCATCTCTCTCTCTTCTTCACACCTTCCCCAAATACCCTTCACCAATCATCTCAATACCTCTTCCCCAAAAACCCCTCACCTATCAAATCCTACCCTCTTCTCCATAATCTCTTCACCAATCCACATCCATCCATCATAAAACCCCACCTACCTCACCATTCAAATTCAAACCACTTTCCCTCCCAAACCCACCCATACATGGCCGAACCCTACCCCTCTCTCCGCTCCTATATAATCCAATCTTCACTCCTTCATTTTCACACATCATACACACTACTTACCCCCTTGGCGGAACCACTAAACCCTCCTTCATCTCCTCTATTTTTTCTTCTTCTACTCTCTTCTTTCTTCTTTTGCTCGAGGACGAGCAAACCTTCTAAGTTTGGTGTGGTAAAAGTGTTGCTTTTTGTTTTTTCATAACCATTTATGGCACCAAAGGCCAGAGAAACCTCTAGAAAGAGGAAAGGGAAGGCAAAAGCTTTCACCTCCGAGTCATGGGAGATGGAGAGATTCATCTCAAAGGTGCATCAAGACCACTTCTATGAAGTTGTGGCCAAGAAGAAGGTGATCCCCGAGGTCCCTTTCAAGCTCAAAAAGGGCGAATATCCGGAGATCCGACATGAGATTTGAAGAAGAGGTTGGGAAATTCTCACCAACCCCATTCAACAAGTCGGGATCTTAATGGTTCAAGAGTTCTATGCCAATGCATGGATCACCAAGAACCATGATCAAAGTGTGAACCCAGACCCAAGGAATTGGCTCACAATGGTTCGGGGAAAATACTTAGATTTCAGTCTGAAAAATGTAAGGTTGGTATTCAACTTGCCCATGATGCAAGGAGATGCACGCCCCTACACTAAAAGGGTCAACTTTGATCAAAAGTTGGAACAAGTCCTCATAGAGATTTGTGAAGAGGGTGCTCAATGGAAGAGAGATTCAAGAGGGAAGCCGGTTCAACTAAGAAGGCATGACCTCAAGCCTGTGGCTAGGGGATGGTTGGAGTTCATCCAACACTCAATCATTTCCACTAGCAACCGGTCTGAAGTTACTATAGACCGAGCTATCATGATCCATAGCATCATGATTGGAGAGGAAGTAGAAGTTCATGAGGTTATATCCCTAGAACTCTACAAGGTGGCTGACAAGTCCTCCACTTTGGCAAAGTTAGCCTTCCCTCATCTCATTTGTCACCTCTGCAATTCAGCTGGAATTGACATAGAGGGAGATATCCTCATTGATGAGGACAAGCCCATCACTAAGAAAAGGATGGAGCAAACAAGAGAGCCCACTTATGGACAAGAGCATGAGGAAATTCTTCATCATGAAGTTCCTGAGATGCCTCAAGAGATACATTTTCCTCCACAAAACTATTGGGAGCAAATCAACACCTCCCTAGGAGAATTAAGTTCCAATGTGGGACAACTAAGGGTGGAGCACCAAGAGCATTCTATCCTCCTCCATGAAATTAGAGAAGACCAAAGAGTCATGAGGGAGGAGCAACAAAGACAAGGAAGAGACATTGAGGAGCTCAAACACTCCATAAGATCTTCAAGAGGAAGAACAAGCCGCCATCATTAAGGTGGACCCGTTCTTTAATTTCCTTGTTCTTATTTTTCTATTTTTCGAAAATTATGCTTTATGTTTATTTATGTTTGTGTCTTATTACATGATCATTAGTGTCTTAGTGTCTCTGCCTTAAAGCTATGAATGTCCTATGAATCCATCACCTTTCTTAAATGAAAAATGTTTTTAATTGCAAAATAAAAAGAAGTACATGAATTTCGAATTTTAAATAGTTTAATTAATTTTTTGAATGAATGATTGAACATTGCATATTTTTGAATTTGTTGTTCATGAATGTTAAAATTGTTGGCTCTTGAAAGAATGATGAAAAGGGAGAAATGTTATTTGATAATCTGAAAAATCATAAAATTGATTCTTGAAGCAAGGAAAAGCAGTGAAAAGCTTGCGGAAAAAAAATGGCGAAAAAAAAAGAAGAAAAGAAAAAGACAGAAAAAGAAAAAGCAAGCAAAAAAAGCCAATAGCCCTTTAAACCAAAAGGCAAGGGTAAAATAAAAAGGATCCAAGGCTTTGAGCGTCAGTGGATAGGAGGGCCCACAGGAATAAAATCCTGGCCTAAGCGGCTAAACCAAGCTGTCCCTAACCATGTGCTTGTGGCGTGAAGGTGTCAAGTGAAAAGCTTGAGACTGAGCGGTTAAAGTCATGGTCCAAAGCAAATAGAGTGTGTTTAAGAGCTCTGGACACCTCTAATTGGGGACTCTAGCAAAGCTAAGTCACAATCTGAAAAGGTTCACCCAGTTATGTGTCTGTGGCATTTATGTATCCGGTGGTAATACTGGAAAACAAAATGCTTAGGGTCACGGCCAAGACTCATAAAGTAACTGTGTTCAAGAATCAACATACTGAACTAGGAGAATCAATAACACTATCTGAATTCTGAGTTCCTATAGATGCCAATCATTCTAAACTTCAAAGGATAAAGTGAGATGCCAAAACTGTTCAGAACCAAAAAGCTAATAGCCCCGCTCATCTAATTAAGACTGATCTTCATAGATGTTTTCGGAATTTATTGTATATTCTCTTCTTTTTATCCTATTTGATTTTCAGTTGCTTGGAGACAAGCAACAATTTAAGTTTGGTGTTGTGATGAGCGGATAATTTATACGCTTTTTGGCATTGTTTTTAGTATGTTTTTAGTATATTTTAGTTACTTTTTATTATATTTTTAATAGTTTTTAAATAAAAATCACATTTCTGAACTTTACTATGAATTTGTGTTTTTCTGTGATTTCAGGTATTTTCTGGCTAAAATTGAGGGACCTGAGCAAAAATCTGATTCAGAGGTTGAAAAAGAACTGCAGATGCTGTTGGATTCTGACCTCCCTGCACTCGAAGTGGATTTTCTGGAGCTATAGAAGCCCAATTGGCGCGCTCTCAATTTTGTTGGAAAGTAAACATCCTGGGCTTTCCAGCAATATATAATAGTCCATACTTTGTCCCAGATTTGATGGCCCAAACTGGCATTCCAGTTCAGCATAAAAATTCTAGCGTCAAAACGCCAGAACTGGCATAAAAGCTGGAGTTAAACGCCCAAACTGGCACAAAATCTGGTGTTTAACTCCAAGAAAAGTCTCTACACGTGAAAGCTTCAATGCTCAGCCCAAGCACACACCAAGTGGGCCCAGAAGTGGATTTCTGCATCATTTACTCATTTCTGTAAACCCTAGGTTACTAGTTCTCTATAAATAGGACCTTTTGCTATTGTATTTTGATCCTTTAATCATCCTTTTTTCATCTTTTAATCATGTTTTGATGATTGAACCCTCTTTGGAAGGCTGGCCATTCGGCCATGCCTGGACCTTCTGTTCCTATATATTTTCAATGGTGGAGTTTCTACACCCACAGATTAAGGTGTGGAGTTCTGTTGTTCCTCATGAATTAATGCAAAGTACTATTGTTTTTCTATTTAACTCAAGCCTATTTCTTCTCCAATATATTCATTTGCACTTAAGAACATGATGAATGTGATGATTATGTGACACTCATCACCATTCTCACCTATGAACGCGTGCCTGACAACCACTTCCGTTTTACATGGAAACAAGCTTGAATGTGTATCTCTTGGGTTTCTAATCTCAGATTAGAACCTTCGTGGTATAGGCTAGAACTATTGGCGGCCCTTCCTGAGATTCGGAAAGTCTAAACCTTGTCTGTGGTATTCCGAGTAGGATCTGGGAAGGGATGACTATGACGAGCTTCAAACTCGCGAGTGTTGGGCGTAGTGACAGACGCAAAAGGATCAATGGATCCTATTCCAACATGATCGAGAACCGATAGATGATTAGCCGTGCGGTGACAGCGCATTTGGACCATTTTCACTGAGAGGATGGGAGGTAGCCGTTGACAACGGTGAAACCCAACATAAAGCTTGCCATGGAAAGGAGTATGAATGATTGGATGAAGACAATAGGAAAGCAGAAGTTCAGGAGGAACAAAGCATCTTCATACGCTTATCTGAAATTCTCACCAATGAATTACATAAGTATCTCTATCTTATTTTATATTTTATCCGTATTTTAATTATCAATTCTCCATAACCATTTGAATCCGCCTGACTGAGATTTACAAGATGACCATAGCTTGCTTCAAGCCGACAATCTCCGTGGGATCGACCCTTACTCACGTAAGGTTTATTACTTGGACGACCCAGTGCACTTGCTGGTTAGTTGTACAGAGTTGTGACAAAGAGTTGAGATTACGATTGTGCGTACGAAGTTGTTGGCGCCATTGATGATCACAATTTCGTGCACCAAGTACCAATTTAGGGAGGAACCAATTGCATATGAGCAACACTCATGGCAAACACCTCCTCTATACTACAACGAGACAAATCCTCCCCTATGTGAATACCAAATCCAAAGATATGAAAGATACCCCCCTACATGACCCCCAACGATCAAATCTTCAAGTACCACACCATACACCTCCATGGAATCAAAATGTCTATACACCTTGTTACCAACCATATGAACCATCACCCCCTTATACACCACCTCAATACCCTCACCCACATGACATACCTCCTAACCATACAACTTTTTTCCCAATTATTGAACCTTTGTTTCCACCCAAAGATGAAGTTCTCCATCCCTTGCTCCAAGAACAACAAGACCTTCAAGCATTCTTTCAAGAGCAAGAAGGGTTCCGAAAGAAGCAAGGGGAGTTCATTGCTACCATAGCCGAATCGGTGAATCGCTTCGCCTTACTATGCTCAACCACTCAAGACATTCCCCTTGAAGAAGGTGGAGGATCAAGTAAGGAGTGTAGAGAGGAGGAGAACATGGAGCCTCAAGGGAAAGAAGAAAGAGGTGAATGGAGACTTGAGGGAGTTTGATCAAGAAGTGGATTCCATCATAAATGATTTTTTGTCCACCTTGGTCAACCCTCTCAATGATCTTGAGGAACCTTCCACTCTCGAGTTTGAAAGAGAAAGGGAAGAGCTAGAAAAGCGTGGTGAGGAAGAGGTAATCACCCAAGAAGTGGAAGCTTTCATGGAAGAGCCCAATAGGATAACTCCAACCCAAGGGCAAATTGAGTGGGTAACAATTTCCTCCATGAACTTCACAGGCCCACATCAATTTGCTATCTTGGAGACGGATCACCAACTTAAGGCGCTTCTTGGAGTGTTGAATATTGAAGGAGTGGATGTTGGTTTCCCAAGAAATTCAAGGCATAAATGGTGCAAGGTCCACTTGGGAGGATTCCAAGATCTCATTAGGTGCTCAAAAGGTGCTTGGAGAGGTTGTTCATCCAAGGGTACAAGTCAAAGTCAACAAGAGGATGATAGAGAAACCAAAGTGTGGGATCCGGGCATACATCTTTACAACCAACAATTTTGGATCCCAATTTCTTGCTTGAGGTTGCTTGAGAGCTTAATGTACTTCGTTTCGGATCCCAGAGGATTTTTGAAGAGCAAGCATGGTTGGCAACTCAAGGATGGATGGAAGCACAAGCCTCCTTGATGTGAGCTCCAACCAAAAGTCCAACTTGAGGACTTAAAACCAAAGTGCTAGGTGGGAGACATCCCACCATGGTAATAACCTTTCAACCCTTCTTTCTTTTAGCTTTTGTTTATTGAATTTTGTCTCTTTGATTAGCATAGTTTGATTGCATTCTAGGCTTGATTTAGTTGCATTTTATGTTTGATCATGTGTTTTTGAAGAATAATATGTTTTGGGCTTGAAAACCCTTGATTGATATTATGGTTGGTGCCTTAGAGGCATTAAAAGGTTGCAGAAATAGAGTTCTGTGCGTGCGCACTGCCTTGTGTGTACACACACTTTGCCTATTTTTCCCCATCTGTGTGTGCGCACAAAAGTGTGCGTACGCACACCTGTTTGCACGCGTTCTGTTCGCAGCACTCGCACCCTCGATGCACGTGCGCCCCCACCACATTTTCATTCTGTGTGTACGCACGTCTCTCTGTGCGTACGCATGCCTCTCTATGCATACGCACACATGGTCATTTTACCTTATTTAAAAAAAATGTTCCATGTGTGCGCACAACCCCATGTGCACGCACACGTCTTGACATCCTCTCTGCCAGCAGCGCTCGCACGTCTTGTGCGTCTGAACGCCCCCAATTTTTGCTAGCATGCGTACGCACACTCCCTTGTGCGTACGCACAGATCACATTCTGGGTGTTAATGAGAAAGGATGCCCTGTTTAGCCAGCTGTCTTCCTCTCTCATCTCCTTGCTACTGCTGCTCGTCTACCCCAGCCCATCCCTTCTTCTGGCGACCACCACCGTCGCCGTCCGACTGCCGGCGCCGGCACCGGAACCACCACCGCCACCATCCCTCTCTCTTTCTTCTTACCTCTCTCTCTCCCTATTTCTTCTATTTTCTTCTTCTTCTTCCCCTTCTTCTTTCTTTTATTTCTTCTTTCTTCTTTCTTTTTCTTCTCTCTTTCTTCTCTTCTCCGGCGAAGTTCCGCTGCCGTGAGCCTCACAGTAGCTATCACAAGTGCCACTGTTACCTATCCCTTTCTTTCCTATTCTTCATCTTTTCAATTTTCTTATTTAATCTTCTTTGTTATGTTTTGTTGCTTGCCTAATTTCTGTTTTCTTGATTTAACTTTGGTTATTTAAGTTTGCTTAATTGTTTGTTTATTGCATTGCAATGGGTCAATTGTTGATCTATAGGTTGTTCATGCTTGAATTTTTGGCTTGAAATTGTTGAATATGTGCACCGCATACCATGTGTTTGCTTAAATGCCTAAATGAACTTTTTGTTTAATACATATGTTGTCGCGACCATGTGGGTTAAACTATATCCTTGTTTGGCATTCTAATCAAGAATTGTGCACCTTTGAATGGTTATAATTTCAATAATGTACTTGTTTGTTGTTGCTTTGAGTTGCTAACACCAAATTGATATGAACATTGACATTTAATTTCTTGTTTGGTGAAATTTGAAACAAGTACATATTAAATTTAGTGAACTGAATTGAATTGCTTGTTCATCATAGTTTTTAAGTCAATATAATCACATCACAAGGTCCTTGTTTCTTGTTAATGCTTTGCATTTGTTTGAATTGACTTGACTTGATTCCTATCAAGACTTATCACTTTTTGTAACAAACACCTTGACCATGTGATTATTTGATCATTCCTAAGGATGAATAAGTAATTTTCTTTTCATCATTGCATTGGTTATTGTTTGTTGTGCTATTTTATATTAATTTTTCCCTTTCACTTGCACAACTTCAATATCTAATAATTCCTACATTCAATTCACTCTTGTTATAGTTGCCTAAGTTTTCTTGTATTTAATTGATGCTCATTCATTGCTTGCATCTTAGGCCATTTAGTTGAGGAACTCATGCTTACTTTTTGATTGTGTGGATGCCATTTTAACTGTCCATTGTGTGTATTCTAACCGCGCGCATAATTGGAATACACACATGGCTCATCATTTTCATCATACCACACCACTATGCAAACTTCCTCAATTAGATGCTTATTTGCTTCTTACTTTACCTTTTTGTGCTACTTGCCCTATGAGTCCTAATTATACTTTATTCATTCTTTTCGAGGATGAGACATAAAGGCGAGGAGTCGGTAGAGGAGGAGGACACAGAGGATGGAGATGCCAAGAATGCATTGGTCTTGGTAATTTTAGTACAACCCGAGCCCCCGCATCCGCCAACGGAAGGTGGAGGAACCTTAGAGACATCCCCCCCCGGATCGTGTTCGTGCACGGAGGACCGTGCAACGCTTAAGTGTGGGGGAGGATTCACCATTTTTGGGGGCGTAAATTCTCTTTCCCAAACACTTTGTACTTTATTTTTGTTTCTTTTTATTATGTTCTTGTAGATATTTGGAGTGTTTTTTATTGTTGCATTGCACTTTCTTCTAGTATATATATATACATCTTAGTTCATCCATAGTTATTGCATTATGCATTTTTGCATGGTATATATTTTATAGATAGAAGTTCTGATTGGATGATGTGAATATCATAGTGCCTAGTTCAATTTTGTCTTGATTGTTCATGTTAGTTTTTGTGATGTTGAAAATTAGAAATAGAACTAGAAAAATTTTTGAAAATTGCATCCATCATATCATACATACATATAGGGAATAATTTTGGTGAAAAACAACAAAAATTTTCAAGAATTTTGTTTTTAGGGCATTCTATTGAATTGATTTGGAAAATTATTTTTAAACTTGCTTGAATGATTTTTATGGAATATAGAAGAGAGATAGAATAAACAACCATGTGAGTTGTTGAGCCTATAATGAGGTGTTACATATTTTAACTGCTATTTTGTTCATTGTGTACTATGCTCCTTTTATGATTGTGATCTTGGTTTTGCTTGATTCTTTATTTCTAATGGTTGATGTTTGAATGCATTTAGCATGATTGAGGCCATTTTTGAATTAAACTCACTCACCCATATGGACCTACCCTTGCATCTACCGTTATTAACCCCTTTTGAGCCTTAATTACCCCATTGTTTTTAATATCACCACATCACAACCTTAAGTGAAAAAACCATGAATAACCTTGAATTGCTTCTTTGATTAGCTTAGGTTAAGGTGTGTGTTTCATTTAAGTGTGGGAGAAATTTTGGAAAGCATTGGTGGAGAAAATGTTTATTTTTGGGTATTTATTGAAAATTTGGAAAATGGGTGCATTCATGTATGAACTATTGAACCATATGCATTTATTTTAATTGAAAAAAAATCATCAAAATCAAGAAGGGGACAAAAGTTACCCCAAAGAGAAAAGAAACAAATAAAGAATGCATATGTGATATGAATGAAAGAGTATACATGAATGTCTGCAAAAAGTGAGAATAGGAAGGTTAGATTGCATAATTTTTGTTATTGGATTGATATAGGTTGAGTTGGATACCTAAACTAATCAAGGATTCAATTGAATTAGTCCACTTAGCCATATTTATCCTACCTTAGCCCTAACCCCGTTACAACCCTATGAAGTCCTCATGATAATTGTATTCATGCATCCATGGTTGTTGATTGTTAGATGAAAAGCAATTTCTTGAAAGCATGATTAGAGGAGACTTGAGTGATTAAACCCTAGACACTGAGTGATTAGAGTGTATACACTCCTAGTGAGGGTTCAATTACTCAATTCTATGTTTTCACACCTATTATCATGTATTCTCACAAATTGCTTCATTTTGATGAGTTAAATCAATTCTTTAGATTTTTGCATGCTTTGAATTATTTCTTTTCTCAGCCCTATATGTCTATACTTGCTTGGGAATTTGATTGTTTGTTTTCACCAATTTCATAGGATAATATAGATAGATAGATAGATAGATAGATAGATAGATAGATAGATAGATAGATAGATAGATAGATAGATATAGATAGTATATACATACCTGCATGCATATAGATAGTTGCATTCAATAAGTTGTTACCCCTTTGATCATTCTCCTTGTTTGGTTTAGCATGAGGACATGCTATTGTTTAAGTGTAGGGGAATTGATGAGTCCATATTTTTCGATATATTTTAGCCTTATTTGAATAGATTTCATCACATAAACTCACACTTAATCACCAAAATAGCATACTTTCGTGTTTTATCCCAAAATTGGACTTAAATGTGAAAACATGCGTTTTTACGCTTAAATTAGTGATTTTAATTCCACTTTTATTCCATTTGATGCTGTGACATGTTTGTTGAGTGATTTCAGGTCATAGAGGCAAGAATGGATAGCCAAAAGTGGAAGAAAGCATGTACAAGGGAGAAAACTTGAAGAAAACAAGGAAAAGCACACACAGACAAGTGTGCATGCGTACAAGCATCTGTGCATATGCATAAGAAGGAATTAGCATGTGTGCGTGCGCACAACCCTCTGTGCATACGCACAGGTCCCTGCACGTGGTTTCATTAATGAAACACGTGATCCGCAATTTTCGGGGCTTTTGGACTAGTTTTTGAAGGCTCGATGTTAAATGGGAAGTGCTATATCAAGGGAAATTGAAAATATATGAAGGCATTAGGTTTTATTAGGTTTAGTTTGAGTTTTCATTAGTATTAGGAAGCTTCCATAAAAGTAAGAGTAGGAGTAGTGTAGAATTTCTCTCTTAGAGTTTCATTTCCATCTCCATTGTAGCATTTTATATCAAGCTTTGATTTTGGATTTTGCTCATCTTTTGTAAGTACTCTTTAATTTCCTCTTTAATTCCATTACCTTTGCTTTTATTTTCTTATGGTTCAAGATACTTTGTTTATACATGCAATTTTGGTTTCTTGGAATTTTGATAGATGAATTTAATGTCTTATGCTTTATATATGCTTATTTGATTGTCTATTGTTGATATTGTGAATATTTTGGTCATAACTTTTATTTTTCTGTGCAATTTTATATGTTTTGGTTAGATGCCCACTAAGTGTTTGTGAAAATGCCACTTAGTAATTTTGAGTAGATTTTCACACCTTCGCTTGAGATTTGAGTTCCTAGGATACTAGAGTCATAATGTCTGGCATTTAGTGGTAATTCTTGGGTAGTTAGTTGACTCTTGTTTCCATTGACGCTAGCTTTTTATCAACTAGTTTAATAAGTTAGCTAGGACTTATGGATTAAGGTCAATTATGCTTGCTTGACTTACTCCTCGATGTTAGGGATAGACTAGATGAGATTGCCCATCATAATTATCATAGTTATGGTTATGGCAACGATAGGATTCCTTGGACCCTCTTATTCCCAAGTCAAGGCTCATTTATGCATTTATAGCATTTTTACCAAGTTTTGATCTAGCTTCCTTTTTATTTGCATTAGTATCAATTTTGATTACTTCTTAGTTCTTTTATTGCTTAGTTCTTTTAATATTTTTGTTCTTTGATTCTAAAACCCCTTTTGTCCTCACAACCAAGAGCGTAACACACTTCAATTGCATCCCGAGGGAGAACGACCCGAGGTTTTATTACTCTAGGTTAATTGTTTTTATTGGAAAATACTAAAGTTTGATGTTGGCCGATTGTTGGGTTGGGACTATACTTGCAACGCTAGCCTTACTTTGAGAAAAATTCCTAACCCACTTTAGGCCATCATCAGCCATCTCCGGAGATGATGGTTCTTGATAAGAATAAAGAGTGTATGTTTCTTGATATGAATAGAGAGATGATGGTTCTTGATAGATGGAATATGGAACACTGAAGTTTTCTTGGCATTGACTTTCCCAACCAAAATCCGGATAGTTCCTCCATCCACAGTAACATGAATCATTCCTTAAGTGTGAGTAGTAACCCATATAATCTCTCTCCATTACTTTTCTTGGTACAAAACACAAAATTGAATCAAACGCATCATGTGGTAAAAAGAGAGGAAAAGAAGAAAGAATAGAAAGAATTATTTTTTATTTTTTTCTTTGAAATATAAGAGAAACGAAAAAATGTCTAATCTAGGTAATTAATTAAGTGGTAGTTTGTTACTCACAATTAATCCCCGGCAACAGCGCCAAAAATTTGGTGTGGAATTTCTAACCACAACTTACCGGCAAGTGCAACGGGTCGTACCAAGTAATAAACTCAGGTGAGTGAGTGTCGATCCCACGAGGATTAAAGTATTAAGCAAACAATGGTCAATTGATTATTCAAGTTAGACAATCAAAATTTAGTGTTTCAATAGTAAATACCATAAAAATCGAGAAATAAATAAAAGTAAACTGAAATTGGTTAAGAAAATAATATGATAAAGATAGTTAAGGTATCAGAGATATTCAAATTTTAGGATTAACATTTATTGCTATCTACTTTGATCATGCAAAGATTGAGTTTATGGCAAACCCTAGGTGATTGAATTTCTATTCCTAGGCAATTCAACCTCCTCTAACCCAACCAACCATCGATTTCTTGATCAATCAACTGTATTAGATGGTTAAGTTCAAATTCTAATTTATAAGCCACACAAACCCTAAGAACCCAAAGATGATGTAATTATATGTCACGTGGTGCACGGAATTTAGCTTTGCACAACTGAACCAGCAAGTGCACTGGGTCGTCCAAGTAATACCTGTGTGAGTCAGGGTCGATCCAATGAGGATTGTGATTTGAAGCAAGCTATGGTTATCTTGTAGATCTTAGTCAGGCGGATAGAAAAGTTAGTTGGTTGTTTAGAATGCATAAAAGTAAAATAAAGATAACGTTACTCAGTTGATGGTGAATGCAACGATATGAAGATGGTTAAGGCTTGGAGATGTTTTGTTTTTCTGAATCAGAGCAGTTTTACTTTCTCCTCCAACTGTGAATGATTTCTTCTATGGCAGGCTGTATGTGATCAGTGTCTTCTTGACAGGTTGCCAATGTTCATCCAGATCTGAACCCCAGGGTTATTGCGGATCCAGTCTGCTTGAGGATGAAGCTCCTACAGTCCATTATCCTTGGTGATCCTACTCAAAACGCCACAGACAAGGTCGAATCTTCTGGATCAGAGAATAATGTGCCTTTGGTTCTAGCCTTTACCACAAAGACCCTAATTTCCCCATACCTCGGCTAAACTGGTGTCACAAGAAGTCCCCAACGAAGTCGTGGATTAGCCGTCTAAGAGATGTATAATCAAGCTAGTGGTTCATCATTGTCTGATGAAAGACTCACTCTGAACCGATGTAGAATGAGATAACCTTATGCCAGTTCAATGCATTCATAAGGATGAAAAACGAAGATACATCTTAGAATAGAGAATCAAACACGGATTGAAGATAAAACAGTAATACTTTATTAATCCATAAGACTCAGCAGAGCTCCTCCCCTCAACCTAGGAGGTTTAGAGATTCATACAGTAGATAATGGTGTTCGAAAATAATGGGGGAGGAAAAAGATCCTAAACATGGGTGATCTTCTCCTATATATACTAATCTAATGACTAAAGATTACAGAAATATGATAGCTAGACTTAGGAGTGCAAAAATCCACTTCTAGGGCCCACTTGGTAAGTGTTTGGGTTGAGCTTGATTGAGATCCACGTGCTAGGAGGCTTCTAGGGCATTGAACGCTGGCTAGGTGGTCATTATTGGGTGTTGGATGCTGGTCTCTTCTTCCTTGGGCGTTGGACGCCAGAATAGGGCTGGAAGCTGGCGTTGAACGCCAGTTTTTAGCTTTTGATTCTGATGCAAAGTATGCACTATTATACATTTCTAGAAAGCTCCAGATGTTAGCTTACCATATCCATTGAGAACGCTCCATTTAGACTTTTGTAGCTAAAGAAAAGCTCTTTCGAGTGCAAGGAGGTCTGATCCTAACAGCATCTGTAGTGCTTTCTCTGCCTTTAAATCAGACTTTTGCTCCAGCTCCTCAATTTTAGCCAGAAAATACCTGAAATTGCATAAAAACACACAAACTCAAAGTTGAATCCAATAATGTGAATTTTGCACTAAAACCTATGAAAACTTACTAAAACTTAAACAAACATGCTAAAAACTATATGAAAATGATGCCAAAAAGAGTATAAAATATCCGCTCATCACAACACTAAACTTAAACTGTTGCTTGTCCCCAAGCAACTAAAAATAAAGTAGGATAAAAAGAAGAGTATGACACAATAAATCTTAGATTTTTCAATGAAGCTCAGTTTCAATTAGATGAGCGGGACTTAGTAGCTTTTTGCTTCTAAATAGTTTTGGCATCTCACTATCCATTGAAACTCAGAAGTGTTGGCATCCTTAGGAACTTAGAATCCAGATGATATCATTGACTCTCCTATTTTAGTTCTTTTTTATTCTTGAAGACAGCTTTTTAGAGTCTTGGCCGTGGCCCTAAGCACTTTGTTTTCCAGTATTACCACCGGATACATAAATGCCATAGACACTTAACTGGGTGAACCCTTTCGGATTGTGATTCAGCTTTGCTAGAATCCCTAGATAGAGGTGTCTAGAGTTCTTAAGTACACTCTTTTTGCTTCGGATCACGACTTTAACTGCTCAGTCTCAAGCTTTTTACTTGACACCTTCACACCACAAGTATATAGTTAGGGACACTGTCCATTTGGAGTGCTTAGGCCAAGATTTTACTCCTTTTAGGCCCTCCTAACCATTGATGCTCAAAGCCTTGGATCCTTTTACCCTTGCCTTTTGGTTTAAAAGGTTGTTGGCTTTTTGCTCTTCCCTTTTAGTTTAAAGAGCTATTGCCTTTTTCTACTTTTTATTTCTCTTTTCTTTTTCACATGCAAATTTTTTTTTCCTTTTTATTGCATCTTGCTTTTTTGCTGCTTTTTCTTGCTTCAAGAATCAATTTTTGGATTTTTCAGATTACCAATAATATTTTTCCCTTTTCATCATTCTTTCAAGAGCCAACTTTATTAATTTCAATTTCAAATATGCACTGTTTATTCACACATTCAGAAAATAAAAGCAATGCCACCACATCAAGATAATTGAACTATTCTTAAGATAAACTCAAAATTCATGTATCTCTCAATTCTTTTCAAATAAAATTTTCTTTTAAGTCAGGTGAGAGATATATGGAACATTTTATAGCATTAAGACAGATAGAAATGATCATGCAATAAGAACAAGAGAACAGACAATAAAACAGAATAGAAAACAGAAAAATAACATAAGAAAGGGGGTTAAGAGAACGAATCCACCTTAGTGATGGCGGCTACTACTCCTCCTTGAGGATCCAATGTAGTGCTTGATCTCTTCAATGTCACGCCCTTGTCTATGTTGTTGTTCTTCCTTCATAGCCCTTTGATCTTCTCTTATTTCATTGAGGATGGTAGATTGCTCTTGATGCTCCAACCTCAATTGCTCCATATTAGTGTTCAATTCTCCAAGAGAATTATGCAATTGGTCCCAATAGCCTTGAGGAGGAAATTGAATCCCTTGAGGTATCTCAATGATTTCTTGCTGAGGCGGTTGCACAGGCTCATGTGCATGCTCTCTAGTTTGCTCCATCCTCCTCTTAGTGATGGGCTTGTTGGTGCACGAATCCCGACACCTTCGTATAGCTGTACCAGCAAGTACACTGGGTTGTCCAAGTAATACCTGAGCGAGTCAGGGTCGATCCCATGAGGATTGTGCTTTGAAGCAAGCTATGGTTACCTTGCAGGTCCTAGTCAGGCGAAATCAAGAAGTTATTGGTTTGAAGTTGTAAGAGGAATACTGTATAAATTACTTTTTATATTAAATAGAATCAGTAATAGGGATATAGTTGAGGATTGGAGTTGCTTAGCCTTTCTGAATTAACTTTGGTATTACTGTCTTCTTTGCTTGTGAGTGATCTCTTCAATGGCAGGCTGTAAGTGATTAACACCATTATTGAGAGGTCATCAATACTCCTCCAAATCTGAACCCCAGGGTTAGTGTGGATCCATCTTTGCTTGAGGGTGAAACTCGTACAGTCCATTCTCCTTAACGATCCTACTCAAAATGCCAAAGACAAGGTCGAATCTTCCGGATCAGAGAATACTGCCTCTTTGGGTTCTAGTCTCTACCACAGAGACCCTAATCTCCCCGTAAATTGGCTGAACTGGTGTCTCGAGAAGTCCCCAATGAAGTCGTGGATTAGCCGTTTGAGACATGTATAATTCAAGTTGGGGGTTCAATGCTTTCCACTGAAGTGTTCACACGAACCCAAGTAGACACGGGTGTTGGTTAGGCACGTTCGTCTTAGTGTGATGAACAGAGCTGATTGTCACTGATCATCCTATTCACCATGTTGAAGTATGAATATACATCTTAGAATTAATCACGAAGAGAAACAGTAATACTTTTATTAATTCATAGGACTCAGCAGGGCTCCTCCCTTCAACATAGGAGGTTTAAAAATTCATACTGAAAGAAAATACAATGTGAAAAATGAAAATATGGTGTAAAGTGGCTGAAGATTATTAACAAAGAGTGATCTTCTACTATAAATACTAAACTAATGACTAGTATGGGTAAAATAGTCTTTTTAATGCTAAAATCTACTTTTGGAGCCCACTTGGTGAGTATTTGGGCTGAGCTTTGATGAGATCCATGTGCTATGAGGCCTCTAGAGCATTGAACACTGGCTATGGAGTCCTCTCTGGACGTTTGGACGCTGGTCTCTGCTCCTTGAGTGCTGGACGCCTGGAAGGGGGCAGGAAGCTGGCGTTGAACATCAATTTTGGACCTTCTAATCTGAAGCAAAGTATCAACTATTATACATATCTGGAAAGCTCTGAAAATCAGCTTTCCATAGCCATTGAGAACGCTCCATTTGGACTTTCGTAGCTCCAGAAAAGCTCTTCCAAATGCAGGCAGGTCAGATCTAGACAGCATCTGCAGTGCTTTCTCTGTCACTGAATCAGACTTCTGTTCCAGCTCCTCAATTTGAGCCAGAAAATATCTGAAATTGCCCAAAAACACAAAAACTCATAGTAAAATCCAAAAATGTGAATTTAACACTAAAACCTATAAAAAATT
>NC_029789.2:41652297-41676290 GCF_000816755.2 Arachis ipaensis | reverse complement strand
CTTCCGAGTGCAAGAAGGTCAGATCCGGATAGCATCTGTAGTGCTTTCTCTGTCTCTGAATCAGACTTTTGCTCTAGCTCCTCAATTTCAGCTAGAAATTACCTGAAATTGTACAAAAACACAAAAACTCATAGTAGCATCCAAAAATGTGAATTTAACACCAAAACCTATAAAAACTTAATAAAAACTAAACAAAACATGCTAAAAACTATATGAAAATGATGCCAAAAAGCGTATAAAATATCCGCTCATCACAACACCAAACTTAAACTGTTGCTTGTCCCCAAGCAACTAAAAACATAGTAGAATAAAATGAAATTTAAGATACAAATAAATTTCAAATTTTCCAATGAAGCTCAGTTACAATTAGATGAGCGGGACTTAGTAGCTTTTTGCTTCTGAACAGTTTTGGCATCTCACTATCCATTGAAACTTAGAATGGTTGGCATCTTTAGGAACTTAGAATCCAGATGATATTATTGACTCTCCTAGTTCAGTTCTTTTTTATTCTTGAACACAGCTTTTTAGAGTCTTGGTCGTGACCCTAAGCACTTTGTTTTCCAGTATTACCACCGGATACATAAATGCCACAGACACCTTAACTAGGTGAACCCTTTCGGATTGTGATTTAGCTTTGCTAGAATCCCCAGATAGAGGTGTCCAGAGTTCTTAAGCACACTCTTTTTGCTTTGGACCACGACTTTAACCACTCAGTCTCAAGCTTTTCACTTGACACCTTCACGCCACAAGCACATGTTTAAGGACAGCTTGGTTGAGCCACTTAGGCCAGGATTTTATTCCTTTAGGCCCTCCTATCCACTGATGCTCAAAGCCTTGGATCCTTTTACCCTTGCCTTTTGGTTTAAAGGGTTATTGGCTTTTTCAATCTGCCCTCCTTTTCCTGCATTTTTGGGCAGTAATGGATTTTTCTCTTTATTTTTATTTTTTTCCGCCATTTTTTCTTTCTTTTTCGCATGCATATAATTTTTTTTCTTTTGCAACATGCTTTTTCTTTTTCTTTTTGCTGCTTTTTTTTGCTTCAAGAATCAATTTATTTAGATTTTTCAGATTACCAATAATACTTTTCCTTTTTCCTTATTCTTTCAAGAGCCAACATTTTAAAATTCCAACTTCAAATATGCACTGTTTATTCATATATTCAGAAAACAAAAGAAATGCCACCACATTAAAATAATTTAACTTTTCTTATTTTAAACTTGAAATTCATGCATCTCTTAATTCTTTTTAGTTAAAATTTTCTTTTAAGCAAGGTGAGAGATATATGGAACATTTTACAACCTTAGGGCATAAATGCAAATGATCATACAACAAGAACAGAAGAACAGACAAAACATGACAGAAAACATAAAAATAATAAAAGGAAAGGAAGTAAAAGAGAACGAATCCACCTTTAATGGTGGCGACTAGTGCTCCTCCTTGAGGATCCAGTATAGTGCTTGATCTCTTCAATGTCACTCCTTTGTCTCTGTTGTTCTTCCCTCATGGCTTTTTGCAGGAGTGGTAGAAATCAAAAAGCAAAGCTTTTGCAACTCCAAACTTAAAAGTTTTGCTCGTCCTCGTGCATATATGATAGGTGGGGAGTCTGTAGGACCCACTGGTCCAGAGAGGCTAGGGAATTCAGATTCTATGCCCTCTGCATTGGTGTTTGAATGCCCATGATCTGCTCCCAAGCTGGCATTCAACGCCAGCAACACTCCATCCGGAGTGTTCTATTTTTACTGCTTAACATTTCTGTCTCTGTTCTGATTGATGCACATGATCATGAACCTACAAAAAAGTAACTTAAAGAAAAACAAAATTAAGGAAAATAAAACTAATTAAGGTTGGGTTGCCTCCCAACAACCACTTCTTTAATGTCATTAGCTTGACGGACAACTCCTTTCAAGGAGGAAAATAGTCATGGAGGAATAAATCCTTACTCCTTACTGGGAGCTTCCTTCCTATGCTCTCATGGAATAGCGTAATACACTCAAGAGACAGGATCTTGTTTACTGCCTGAGGCAGGGTTGGGCTTGCAGCAATATGCTGGTGTCCCCTTTTGTCACTTCCCTCTTCTATGGTGAATACCATGATGAGATAAGTGAACATTACCATTTTCCATGGTGAAAACCCTTCAATATGGATATTTTTATTTTTCCAGCACCTAGGTATCTTCCTTTTGGGGCCTTCCTCCTTTGTGGATAGTGTACATCCCACACCAAACTTACATTTGGTCTTAGGAGGGATTGAATTGGTTTCATCCAAGGGAGAATCCTTTATGCAAGTGCCTCCCTTGTCAGGGGGTAATGGAGGGTCAAGAACCTTGAACACCATCCAGCCCTTATGCAAGGTAATCCTTGTTTCTTGTGCCTCTTGGATTCCCAGCTTTTCCATTACGGAGAGTGGCATGAGTTTTATGCTTGAACCTAGGTCACACAGAGCCTTCTCAAAGGTCATGGTGTCTATGGTGCAAGGAATCAGGAAGCATCCAGGATCTGGAAGCTTCTGAGGCAGCTTTTGCTGAACCAAAGCATGGAGTTCTTTGAAAAGCAATGGAGGTTCTTCCTCCAAGGACTTTGTACCAAATAACTTAGTATTCAGCTTCATGAGATCTCCTAGGTACTAAGCAACTTGCTTTTCCCTAGTGTCTTAATCCTTATAAGAGGATGAGTATTCATCAGAACTCATGAACTACAGAAGTGCATACAAAGGAACCTCTATGGTCTCTACATGAGCCTTGGCTTCCTTTGGTTCTGGGATTGGGGTTGCTTCAGTGGGAATTGAGCACTCAGAAGGTGTGCTTTTACTAGCATTCAACTTCAGCTCTGTTAGCTCTTTGGGCGTTGAATGCCCATGCTATGCAACCTTACTGGTGTTAAATGCCAGTTCCTCTATCCTTTTGGGTGTTGAACGTCTAGCAGGGGTATCCTTGCTGGCGTTCAACGCCAGCTTCCCTGGTTGTGTGAGCATTGAATGCCCAGTGAGGGATTTCTCACTGGCATTCAGCCCCAGAGTTCCTGACTGTTTGGGCGTTGAATGCCTAGCCAGTACTCCTTGATTGGCGTCCAATGCCAGCTCTACTACTATGATGGGCGTTAAATGCCCAGTAAGGGCTTCCTCACTGGCGTTCAGCGCCAGGCTTGCTGCCAGGTTAGGCATTGAACGCCCAGTGAGATCTTCCTCACTGGCGTTCAATGCCTTCCCAGTCTCTCCAGATTTGGCCTCTGTCTCAGTGGAAGGTATCAGATTTAAACTTAAGCTATGATCATATAGGGCTTTGTCAAAAATGATCTTTCTAGTAGTCCGTAGGATATGAAGGCTGCCTGGATCTAGCACCTTCCTTGGCAGCTCATTCTGAATTAGGATACTGTACTTTTCAGTAAGTACCTCTATTTCATCTCTCCTTAGGTACTTCTTTTCAAAAGGAATGTCTTTTAGACAGACCGTATAGAGGGTCCTTTTTTCCAATACCCTTACAACAGAGATATTGACTTGAAGCTCCTTAAGGGCTGTTGGGAAATGAGCCAACTGCTCATTTGCCAGTTCTTTCTGCACGCCTAGGAAAGATGGCTCTTGAGGCTCTTTCACCTCTGCAAGGGCATGCTCTGTGGTAATCACAGGCTCCTCTTGCACACCCAGAGAAGATTCAACTCGAGGTTCTTTCTCCCCTGTAGGGGCGTGCTCAATGGCATTCTCAAGATCCTTCTGGTCCTTGATTACCTTATGTCCCTCAGTAGCATGCTCTTGAGGTTCGGCCTCCTTATTACTAATGAGGGCTAGACACGCTTCTCTTGGATTCACTTCTGTGGCTCTGAGAAGAGTGTTAGGGTGTCTCTGAATGACTGCATTGCACTCCTTAGTAAGAGCTATTGCCTCTACTTCCCTCCAATCCTTCTTATGACTCAAAATGTTCTTCATGAACTTAGCATAAGAAGGTATCTATTCAAGAGCCTCTGCAAAAGGGATCTTGATCTCTAATGTTCTGAGATAATTCGCAAAGCGGGCAAACTAATTATTTTTTTCCTCTTGACATAGTCTCTGAGGAAATGACATCTTAGCCTTATACTCATCAATCTTGGTTGATGAAGACTGAGTGTCGTGTGTGTTGGAAGGGGGGTTACTAGCTTGTTTAGGATGGTTGTTATCAGTATGTAAATGGCCTCCTTTACTTGGGCATTCAACGCCCATATTGCTGCCCCCTTCCTAGCGTTCAACGCCAAGGACACTGCCCCCTGTTGGGCGTTCAATGCCATGGATGGATTCCCTTTCTTGGCATTGAATGCCAATGACATTCTTCTTTGGGCATTCAATGCCTTTAGAGATGTCTTGGACATTAGTCTGGTGTCATTCTATTTGCTTTTCTTTCTTGTTGTACTGAGGTTGGGTGTTTAGGGATTTTCCACTTCTCAGTTGAATAGCATGACATTCCTCTGTTATCTGTCTAGATAACTGCTGCCTTGTTTGTCTCAGCTGGGCTTCTACATTTCTGTTAAAAGCTTGTGTTTCTCGCAAAGCCTCTTGCAGTTCCAGTAGTTGCTAGGCAAGGACGTGCAGTTGCTTAGTCAATGGGCCATCCTGTTCTAGAGGGTTAGGTTCAGTCGACACTGCCTTAACCTCTCCTTTTATGGAAGTCTCAATAGATGAGTACAGATGTTTATTAATGGCAACTGTCTCAATAACTCTTGAGCTTCTTCAATGGTCTTTCTTATGTGTAAGGAACTACCAACAGAGTGGTCCAAAGACATTCTAGCTATGTCTAAAAGTCCATAATAGAAGATGTCTAACTGTACCTGTTCTGAAAATATTTCAGTGGGACTTTTTTTAGCCTCCTTCTATACCTCTCCCAAGCATTATAAAGAGATTCATTATCTCCTTATTTGAAGCCTTGGATGTCCAGTCTCAGCTGGGTCATCTTTTTTGGAGGCAAATATTGATTTAAAAACCTGTCTACTAACTATTTCTAAGTTTTCAAGCTAGCTTTAGGCTGGTTATCCAACCACCTCTTTGCTTGGTCCTTTATAGAAAAAGGAAAGAGCAATAATCTGTAGACATCTTGGTCTACTCCCTCATTATGTACTGTGTCAACAATCTTCAAGAAATCTGTCAGGAATTCTGTAGGTTCTTCCTGAGGAAGCCCAGAATATTGGCAGTTTTGCTGCACTAGAGTAATAAGTTGAGGGTTGAGTTCAAAGCTACTAGCTCTAATGTGAGGTGTGCTAATACTTCTTCCATAGAAGTCAGTAGTAGGATTTGTATAAGATTCCAGAGTTCTTCTGAACTCTTCATTTCTATTTAGGTTCATGATAAAGAAAGGTAGAAGAAGATCAGAGAAAGGAGAAAGAGGATAGAAGGAATAGAAGTAAAAAGGATAAATAAGAATTAAAATATTTTTGTTTTTATTTTATTTATTAATTAATTTCGAAAATTAAAGTTAATTAATGAAAAAGAATTAAAAATTAATTATTGAAATTTGAAAAATAAGAGAGAGAAAGAGAAGAAGAATTTTCAAAAATAGAAGAGAGAGGAATTAGTTAGGAAGTTTTGAAAAAGAAGAGAGAAGATAAGTAACTAATTGAGAAAAGATTTGAATTTAAGATTTAAAATTTGAAAATTAAATTTTTTAATTTTGAAACTTGAATTTTAAAATTGAATTTTAAACTTTGAATTTGAAATTTTAGAATTTTAAATTTTAAATTTTGAATTTTGAAAAAGCCAACAAGATAAGATTTGAAATTGGATTTTGAAAAAGATTTAATTTTGAAATTTGAAATTTGATTTTTAAATTTTAAAATTTGAAATTTGGATTTTGAAAATTGAAATTTGAAATGTGAAATTTGATTTTTAATTTTGAAATTTTAAATTTTGAATTTTTGAAATTGAAACAAGATAAGATAAAGATTTGAAAAAAAATTCGAATTTGAAAAAGTTTGATTTTTGAAATTTAAAGATAAGATAAGATAATATAAAAATTTTGAAATAAAAATCTAAATTTTTATTAAAAATTTTCGAAAATTAATAAAAAAAATAAAGATGGAAAAGATATTTGTTATTTTTGAATTTAATGAGGAAAGAGAAAAATAAGTAAAAGACACAAAACTTAAAATTTTTAGATCTAATGCCCCAAGTTTTTGAAAATTTGAAGGAAAAATTCCAAGGGATACCAAACTTAAAAATTTTAAGATCAAAATAAAAAGAAGGCACAAGAACACTTCGAAGATTGACAAGAACACCAAGAATAAGACTAAAAAAATTTAAAGAACACAAGAATATATAAAGAACACCAAACTTAAAATTTTTAGAAAACTAAACACAAATTTTTGAAAATTAAAAGAGAAATAACAAGAAAATACCAAACTTAGAAATTTGACACAAGATTTAACCAAAGAAAATATTTTTGAAAAATTTTTAGCAAGAAAGACTCAAAGAAAACGAAAATTTAACCAAGAACAAAATAAAAAGACCCAACCAAAAACAAAGATCAAATTAAAGAAAGCTAAGGATACCTGAAAATAAACTGCTTGAAAAAGATTCTTGAAGAAGCTTTAAAAAAAATTTTTTATAAAAGAAAACAGAAAACACGTAAGACTCAAACTAAGAACAAAGATTAATCAAAGAAAATAAAAATATTTTTGAACAAGTTTTTAAATTTTTCGAAAAATAGAGAAGAAGAAAATAAAAATAAAAGACTCAATAAAATAAAATAAATTAGCTGATCTAGGGAGCAAGACAATCCGTCGGTTTGTCCAAACTCGAACAATCCCTGGCAACGGCGCGAAAAACTTGGTGCATGAATCCCCACACCTTTGTACAGTTGTACCAGCAAGTGCACTGGGCCGTCCAAGTAATACCTGCGCGAGTCAGGGTCGATCCCACGAGGATTGTGGTTTGAAGAAAGCTATGCTTACCTTGCAGGTCTTAGTCAGGCGAAATCAAGAAGTCATTGGTTTAAAGTTGTAAGAGGAATAACGTATAAATTACTTTTTATATTAAATGGAATCAGTAATAGGGATATAATTGAGGATTGGAGTTGCTTAGCTTTTCTGAATTAACTCTGGTATTACTGTCTTCTTTGCTTGTGAGTGATCTCTTCAATGGCAGGCTGTAAGTGATTAACGCCTTTATTGAGAGGTTGTCAATACTCCTCCAGATCTGAATCCCAAGGTTAGTGTGGATCCATCTCTGCTTGAGCATGAAGCTCGTACAGTCCATTTTCCTTAATGATCCAGCTCAAAACGCCACAGACAAGGTCGGATCTTCCGGATCAGAGAATAATGCATCTTTGGGTTTTCACCTCTACCACAGAGACCCTAATCTCCCCGTAAATTGGCTGAACTGGTGTCTCAAGAAGTCCCCAACGAAGTCGTAGATTAGCCGTCTAAGAGATGTATAATTCAAGCTGGCGGTTCAATGCTTTCCACTGAAGTATTCACATAAACCCAAGTAGACGCGGGTGTTTATCAGGCATGTTCATCTTAGTATGATGAACAGAGCTGATTGTCACTGATCATCCTATTCACCATGTTGAAGTACGAATATACATCTTAGAATTAATCACGCACGGATCAATGAGAAATAGTAATACTTTTATTAATTCATAGGACTCAGCAGGGCTCCTTCCCTTAACCTAGGAGGTTTAAAAACTCATACTTAAAGGAAATACATTGTGAAAAATGAAAATATGGTGTAAAGTGGCTGAAGATCCTTAACAAAGAGTGATCTTCTACTATAAATACTAAACTAATGACTAGTAAGGGTAAAACAGTCTTTTTAGTGCTAAAATCTACTTCTGGGGCCCACTTGGTGAGTGTTTGGGCTGAGCTTTGATGATATTCACGTGCTATGAGGCCTCTAGGGCGTTGAATGCTGGCTAGGGGGTCCTCTCTGGGTGTTTGGACGCTGCTCTCTGCTCTTTGGGCGTTGGACGCCTGGAAGGGGGCAGGAAGCTGGCGTTGAACGCCAATTTTGGGGCTTCTAATCATAAGCAAAGTATGTACTATTATACATTTCTGAAAAGCTCGGGAAGTCATCTTTCTATAGCCATTGAGAAATTCCATTTAGACTTCTCTAGCTTCGGAAAAGCTCTTCTGAGTGCAAGCAGGTCAGATCCGGACAGCATCTACATTGCTTTCTCTGTCTCTGAATCAGACTTTTGCTCTAGCTCCTCAATTTCATCCAGAAATTACCTGAAATTGTATAAAAACACAAAAACTCATAGTAGCATCCAAAAATGCGAATTTAAAACTAAAACCTATAAAAACTTAACAAAACCTAAACAAAACATGCTAAAAACTATACGAAAATGATGCCAAAAAGCGTATAAAATATCCGCTCATCACTTGTCCTCCTCAATGAAAATGTCTCCCTCTATGACAATTTCAGCTGGTTTGCATAGGTCACATATGAGGTGAGGGAATGCCAACCTTGCTTTGGTGGAAGGCTTTTCTGCTATTTTGTACAATTCTTGAGGTATCACCTCATGTACTTCCACCTCACTTCCAATCATGATGCAATGAATCATGATGGCTCTGTCAATGGTCACTTCTGACCGATTACTAGTAGGGATGATAGAACGTTATATGAATTCCAACCATCCTCTAGCTAAGGGCTTGAGGTCAAGCCTTCTTAGTTGAATGGGCTTACCTTGGGAGTCCCTTTTCCACTGTGCTCCTTCCACACAGATGTTTGAGAGCACTTGATCCAGTCTTCAATCAAAGTTGACTCTTCTAGTGTAAGGATATGGGTCTCCTTGCATCAAAGACAAGTTAAACACCAACCTCACACTTTCCAGACTAAAGTCCAAGATTCTCCCTCGGACCATGGTGCTCTAATTCTTGGGATTTGGGTTCACACTAATGTCATGGTTTTTCGTGACCCATGCATTAGCATAAAACTCTTGCACCATTAAGATCCTAACCTCTTGGATGGGATTAGTTAGGACTTCCCAACCTCTTCTCTAGATCTCTCTTCGGATTTCCGGATACTCATTCTTCTTAAGCCTAAAAGGGACCTCAAGGATCACCTTCTTCTCTGCCATTACTTCATAGAAGTGGTCTTGGTGGTTGATAAACCACTATTTTATGGTTTATCTTGTGCTAATTTGAGTGGTTTTTATCAAGTCTTTACACACTTATTCATACAATTTGCATGATTTCACAATTCCTTCCCAATTTTGTTCTATGGTTGGAAACTTGCTTTCTAAGCCTTTAAATTATGTATTTTAATTCCCCTTTATACCATTCGATGCCGTGATTTGTGTGTTAAGTTTTTTCAGGCTGTATATGGCAGGAATGGCTTAAAGGATGGAGAGGAAGCTTGTAAAAATGGAAGGAGCACCAGAAATAAAGGAGATAACCAGCGAGGATCGACGCGCGCGCATGGCTCACGCGTGCACGTGATTTGGAGATTTTTACAGCGACGCGTACGCGTGACAAGTGAAATTGCACAGCGACACGTGCTCGTACCTGACGCGTACGCGTGACTGACATGTACGTGTGACGTGCGCCACGTGCAAAAATCACAGAAGATGCTGGAGGCGATTTTGGGCTGAGTTTGAACCTAGTTTTTGGCCCAAAAACACAGACTAGAGCTTAGAGAGAAACACTACTTCCTCTAGGGTTCTTCACATTCATAATTTTAGAGTTTTATACTTTTGATTTGGATATTGAGAAGAGTTACTACCTCCGTTGAAGTTTCTATTATTCTAGTTTGTTTCCTTATTTCCTTACTCTTTTAATCACCCATTAACCCTGTTCAGATTTACATATGGATATCTTTGATTTTAGAATTTATTAACGCAAAGAATTATTTTTACCTTTAATTAATTTTCTGTTATTATTTTATTTGAATTTCCATGTCTTCTTTTCTTCCCCTTTATCATTTATGAAAATGGCATTCATGTCAATGGAGTAGACTCCCAACTTGACTTGGGAGTTGATTAAAAGAAGGCCCTTGAGTTGGAATACTCAAGTGTTATTTGGAAATTAGAAGTTGTTGGCTAGATCTCTAGTCACTAATGCTAATCGTTCCATAGGAGAGGATTAGGACTTGTGAATTGGGGCTGGTTCAGTTACTTGACTTTCCTTTATTCGGTAAGGGATAACTAAGTAGAAACAACAACCTCTTACCATTACACTTAGGAAAATTCAACAGGGATAGAACTTCCAATTAATCTTTTCCCAGTCAAGGCTTTTTATTTTAAATATATAAAACCTCTCATTAATTTTCACTGCTTTAATTAATAATTATTTTAATTTCCCGTTCTCCAACCCTAAAATTCTTGGAAAAATTCCTGATCAATAAAATAGCACTCTTTTGTCAACTCGTTGGGAGACGACCTGGAAATTCTACTCCCAGTATTTTATTCTTAAATTGTGACAACCCTTTTTAAATTGATAAGCAGAATTTTCATCGGTTAAGAACTGTACTTGCAACGCTATTTTCATTATAAATTCTTAATCGGCAATTTTTTGCCCGTCAATTTTTGGCGCCGTTACCGGGAATTGAAACAGTATGCTAAATTATTGGTTGGTGTAAATATTTTTTTTAATTTTACATATTTGCATATTTTATTTTATTTTATTACCGTGAGCTGTATGTTTCTTTCATTGAATGACGCATTCACTACCTGATCCGAGCATAGCCGCGTTTGATCCTGAAAAAGAACTATTTCACGTATTAGGCGAGCTCAGCATATGTTAGCCTCTGAGGGTGGTGAAATGGTTACTACCAATTCACCAGTCTTATCTGAGAGCGAATCTGAAGTGCCATTTGATGAAGAAACAAGCTTCTATTCTACTGATTCTGTTGATTTACGTGCAGGTAATATGGCAGAGCCCAGAAGGATTACTCTCCAGGAAGCAGGAGCTCCAGACTCTACACTGCACCCGTATCAAGCGCGTCACCCAAATCTAGCTGCAGATTTTGAACTGAAGACTGCGCTAATCAATCTACTGCCTAAGTTTCATGGCTTACCTGCTCAAGAGCCTATCAAGCACCTTAGAGATTTTCAGATAGCCTGTTCAACTGCTAGGCGTCATGGTGCAGATGAGACTACTATTTGGCTATATGCATTCCCGTTCTCTCTTGAGGGAAAGGCAAGGGAATGGTTTTACACTCAACCTGAAGAAGTCGTTATTAATTGGGATCTGCTCAGAAGGGAATTCTTGAAAAAGTTCTTTCTAGCTGAAGTTACAGATAAACTACGGAAAGAAATCTCATGCATTATCCAAGGAGAATCAGAGACCCTTTATGATTATTGAGAGCGCTTCAGGAATCTCCTAGACTCATGTCCCCCCTACAAGATTGACCAGTTGGTGTTGATTAGCTATTTCACACAAGGCATGAAGCCTCAAGACAAGACTATATTGAATATTGCGAGTAATGGCTCTCTGACTAAGTACAAGACGGTGACAGAAGCATGGCAACTAATCGCCAATCTAGCTGAGTCTACCCATAATGCCAGGCATAGGAGCAACCATCCCAAGGCTATTGCGGAGGTTTGCTCTAGTAGTGAGACTGCTGCTCTCACAAAGACCCTGGGAGAGATGACCAACATACTGAAGCAACTACAGTTGAATTAACAGCAACCTCAGCCTCCTCTACAACAACAGTGTCAACAGTTAGTTCCTCAAAGAGTGTGTGGAATATGTGCCTGGTATTCCCATTACACTGATGAATGTCCACAACTCCAACAGCAAGAAGACAACACCTTGGCAGCTACCAGCAACTACTATAACCGCCCGAATCAAGGGAATTATCAACAAGGCGGTAATTATAACCAAGGTGGAAACTACAATCAAGGTTGGCAAGATAACTCCAACCAAGGCTGGAGAGACAGTTCCAACCAGGGGTGGAGAGATAATTCCAACCAAGGATGGAGGGACAACTATAACCAAGGAGGCAGAGACAATGATGAAGATCAGAGGTAGAACAACAATAATCAGCAGAATTGGTATCCACAGAACACCCCATACCAACAGCAGAACCAAGGCTAGACATACCAGGCACCTCACCAAAGATAATCCCAAGCACCTCAGAATAACCAACAGCAAGCCCCTCAAATTACTTATCCCCCTTCCTTTTCCAATGATGAGATGCTTCGCTCTATTGTACAAGGACAGAAAGACCTTCAGAATACACTTACCTCTAGCATCACTGGTCTTACCTCTACTTTACAAGCTCTCATCTCCCGGATGGAACCACCTTCTACTCCCAACAATTAACCTTCCAGCTCCAATGCTCTACCTTCTCAACCTTTACCCAACCCCAAAGGTGAAATCAATGCCATTACTTTGAGGTTCGGAACCACACTGCAAGAGAGGAGTCATGAGTAGCCAAGCTCAAAGGAAGACATTCAAGTTGAAGACATTGTTGAGGTAGAGGATGTTGAAGAGGGGGATGAAGTACAAGACATGGTTGAAGAAGAAGCAGCTCAACCAGGGAATGGAGCACCAAAGGAAGATGCAGTTACAAGAGAAGCCATTCTCATTCCCTTCCCACACCTTGCTAGGAAACCCAGAAAGCAGATGGAGCTCGACCCCAAGATGGTGGAGATCTTCAAAAAGGTTGAGGTAACCATTCTCCTTTTTGATGCCATTCACCAGGTATCTAAATATGCGAAGTTTCTAAAAGATTTATGCATAAATAAAGATAAAATATAGGATTTAGAAACTATTCCTCTAGGTAGCTCTATTTCTGCTTTAATGGGTGATATACTGGAAAAATGTAGTGATCCGGGTCCATGCATGGTTACTATTACTATAGAGGGTGTAAAATTTTCTGACTGCATGTGTGATTTAGGCACGTGTGTGAGTATTATGCCATTATCTGTATATGATGCTTTGAGGCTCTCTCCTTTAAAAAAGTCGGCAGCACGTTTTGTTTTGGCAGATAAAAGCATAATCTCAGTGGTAGGAATTGCTGAGGACGTGCTGGTGAGCATTAAGGGGCTAACATTCCCTATTGACTTCTATATTTTGGAGATGCCCCCTAATGACTCAGGAAGACAATCTTCCATCCTCTTTGGAAGGCCATTTCTGAAGACTTCACGGTTCAAATTGGATGCCTTCTCAGGAACTTACTCTTTTGAGATAGATGGCAGAACAATGAGTTTTAACCTAGATAAAGCCATGAAGCACCCTCCGAAAGATCACTCCATCTTCCAGGGTGACATCATTGATGAAACTGTAGCTGCAGTTCACCAAGAAGAATTAGAAGAGCTGCACATAGAGCAAGGTGCAAGTGTGGGGAAACCCTCTGAACAAGATGAAGACACCTTGCCACCATTACTAGCTCCAGATGATCAAGTGTCTAGCCATGAGCAGAAAATGGAGTTGAAGCCGCTTCCACCCCCACCTCAAGTATGCTTACCTTGAGGATAATCAGAAGCTCCCAGTTATTATTGCAAGGGAACTCACTTCCCAACAGGAGGAGCAGCTGCTTAGTGTGCTGAGAAGACACAAGAAAGCAATTAGGTGGAGCTTGGTAGATATAGTAGGCATCAGCCCTCAAGTTTGTGTGCACCGGATATTTTTAGAAGAGGGAGCAAGGCCTGTTCGTCAACCTCAAAGGCGGCTGAACCCCACCATCTTAGAAGTTGTCAAGAAGGAAGTGACCAGGTTGCTTAAAGCTAACATCATCTATCCAATCTCGGATAGTGAATGGGTCAGCCCAGTACAAGTGGTGCCCAAGAAGTCTGGAGTCACAATAGTAAAAATTGAGCATGGAAAGCTCCTGACAACTAGAGTGTAGAACTCTTGGAGGGTGTGCATTGATTACAGGCGCCTCAACCAGGCTACTCGCAAGGATCACTACCCCCTGCCATTCATTGATCAAATGCTTGATCGCCTGTCAGGTAAATCACACTACTATTTTCTAAATGGTTACACTGGCTATTTTCAAATTCATATAGCTCCTGAAGATCAGGAGAAAACTACTTTTACATGTCCCTTTGGAACGTATGCATACAAGAGGATGCCTTTTAGCTTATGTAATGCATCGGCTACTTTCCAAAGATGCATGATGAGTATTTTCTCAGATCTTATTGAGCACTGTATGGAATTTTTCATGGATGACTTTAGTGTGTATGGTGATTCATTTAACCTTTGCTTGGATAGTTTAGCTAGAGTATTAAACATGTGTATTAGTTCAAACCTTGTATTAAATTTTGAAAAATGTCATTTTATGGTAAAACAAGGTATTATTCTAGGACACGTTGTTTCTAATACTGGTATTTTTGTAGATTTAGCAAAGGTAGATGCCATTTCTAGTTTACCTTACCCATCCTCCGTGAGGGAAGTCACTTCGTTCCTTGGTCATGCAGGTTTCTACCGGAGATTTATCAAGGACTTCAGTAAGGTAGCATTGCCTTTATCATGACTGCTGCAGAAGGATGCTGAGTTCGAGCTAAGTTAGGACTGCATGGAAGCATTTGATAAGCTAAAGATCACCTTGACTCAAGCTCCGATTGTGAGAGGACCCGACTGGAGCCAGCCATTTGAGCTTATGTGTGACGCCTCCAACCATGCAGTAGGAGTGGCGCTGGCCCAGCATGAAGGTAAGGACCCTTTTATAACTGCTTATGCTTCTAAGACCTTAGACGCTGCTCAGTCTAATTATACTACCACTGAAAAAGAGCTTCTGGCTATTGTTTTTGCTCTGGATAAATTCTGAGCCTATTTACTTGGTACTAAAGTGGTAGTATACTCAGACGATGCAGCTCTAAAATATTTATTAACTAAAAAAGATTCCAAACCAAGGCTAATACGTTGGATATTGTTGTTGCAAGAATTTGATTTAGAAATTAAAGATAGGAGTGGGTCCCAGAATTTAGTGGTAGACCACTTGAGTCGCCTAGAGCACATTAAGAATGACTCCACTCCTATCAATGATGCTTTTTCATTTGATAGCTTGCACGCAATATCCGAGGTAGTTCCTTGGTATGCACATATAGCTAATTATTTAGTTAGTCATACCTTGCCTCCTAATTTTACTAACCGTCAAAGGGACAAGCTGAAAAGCGAGTCCAAATATTATATATGGGATGACCCATACTTATGGAGCTATGGTGCTAACCAGATAATTAGAAGGTGTGTACCTCAATCAGAATTCCAGTCAATTTTAGAGGCCTGCCACTCTTCTGAGAGTGGTGGACATTTTGGTCCTCAAAGAACAGCTAGAAAAATTTTAGACTGAGGATTCTGGTGGCCCACTATTTTTAAGGATGCCACTGCCTTTTGTAAATCTTGTTCCCCATGCCAAAGGTTTGGAAATATATCTAAGAGGGATGAGATGCCCCAACAACTGATGTTATTCTGTGAAATTTGTGCTATTTGGGGCATTGACTTCATGGGTCCATTTCCAAACTCTAGTGGTTTCTTATATATATTGTTAGCTATTGATTATGTTTCTAAATGGGTGGAAGCAATTCCTACCCATACTTATGATGCTAACGTTGTTGTCTCCTTTGTTAGAAATCATATTGTCTGTCACTTTGGATCACCACGAGCAATCGTGAGTGATCAAGGCACTTATTTTTCTAACAGGAAATTAACAGATCTACTAAAGAAACATGGCATTGTCCACAAGGTAGCAATGACTTACCATCCTCAGACCAATGGGCAAGCCAATGTGTCTAACAGAGAGATAAAGCGCATATTGGAGAAGATAGTCAAGCCTCATAGGAAGGACTGGAGCACCAGACTTGTAGATGCGCTTTGGGCTTATCGGACAGCATACAAGACACCCATAGGAATGAGTCCATTCTGCCTGGTCTATGGCAAGGCTTATCACCTCCCAGTAGAGGTGGAACACAAGGCTTTCTGGGCTGTAAGGGAATGCAACATGGGATTTGAGAAGGCTGGTGCTGAAAGGAAGCTGCAACTAGCAGAACTGGAGAACCTTCGACTCGAAGCATATGAAACCTCCAGGCTATACAAAGAGAGGGTGAAGGCTGTGCATGACAAGCATATTGATGAGCGGATAATTTATACGCTTTTTGGCATTGTTTTTACATAGTTTTTAGTATGATTTGATTAGTTTTTAGTATAATTTTATTAGTTTTTAAACAAAAATTACTTTTTTGGACTTTACAATGAGTTTGTGTGTCTTTCTGTGATTTCAGGTATTTTCTGGCTGAAATTGAGGGACCTGAGCAAAAATCTGATTTAGAGGCTAAAAAAGGATTACAGATGCTGTTGGATTCTGACCTCCCTGAACTAAAAGTGGATTTTCTAGAGCTACAGAAGTCCAAATGGCGCGCTCTCAATTGCGTTGAAAAGTAGACAACTAGGGCTTTCCAGCAATATATAATAGTCTATACTTTGCCCGAGTTTAGATGACTCAAACTGGCATTTAACGCCAGTTCTCTGCCCTATTCTGGCGTTAAACGCCAGAAACAGGTTTCAAGTTGGAGTTAAACGCCCAAACCAGGTTACAACCTAGTGTTTAACTCCAGAAATAGCCTAGGCACGTGTAAAGCTCAAGTCTCAGCCCCAGCACACATCAAGTGGGCCCCAGAAGTGGATTTCTGCACTATCTATCATAGTTTACTCATTTTCTATAAACCTAGGTTACTAGTTTAGTATTTAAACAACTTTTAGAGATTTATTTTGCACCTAATGACATTTTCACATTTTACATTATATCTCTACGGCATGAGTCTCTAAACTCCATGATTGCGGGTGAGGAGCTCTGCTGTGTCTCGATGAATTAATGCAATTACTTCAGTTTTCTATTCAATCACGCTTGTTTCTATTCTAAGATACTCGCTTGTACTTAATTGTGATGAATATGATGATCCGTGACACTCATCATCATTCTCAACCTATGAACGCGTGCCTGACAATCACT
Organism: Arachis ipaensis; assembly: GCF_000816755.2. NCBI lineage: Eukaryota > Viridiplantae > Streptophyta > Magnoliopsida > Fabales > Fabaceae > Arachis > Arachis ipaensis. The sequence continues at coordinate 41,659,442 of NC_029789.2, read as the reverse complement.
TCTGTTCTACCATAGATTGAGTGTGTATCTCTTAGCCTCTTGGTTCATGATCAGAGTCTTCGTGGTATAGGCTAGGATTATTGGCGGCCATTCCTGAGATCCGGAAAGTCTAAACCTTGTTTGTGGTATTCCAAGTAGGATCTGGGAGGGGATGACTATGACGAGCTTCAAACTCACGAGTGTTGGGCGTAGTGACAGACGCAAAAGGATCAATGGATCCTATTCCAACATGAGTGCGAACCAACAGATGATTAGCCGTGAGGTGACAGCGCATTTGGACCATTTTCACTGAGAAGATGGATGGTAGCCATTGACAACAGTGATCCACCAACCTACAGCTTGCCATGGAAGGAGCCTTGCGTGCGTGAAGAAGAAGACAGTAGGAAAGCAGAGATTCAGAAGACAGAGCATCTCCAAGACCTCAATCTGTTCTCCATTACTGTATAACAAGTACTATTTAATTTATACTTTTTGCTCTTCATAAATATAATCACTCTTATCATTGATCTCCTGACTAAGAATCACAAAATAACCATAGCTTGCTTCAAGCCGACAATCTCTGTGGGATCGACCCTTACTCACGTAAGGTATTACTTGGACGACCCAGTGCACTTGCTGGTTAGTGGTACGAGTTGTGAAAAGTGTGATTTACAATTCGTGCACCAAGTTTTTGATGCCGTTGCCGGGGATTGTTCGAGTTTGGACAACTGACGGTTTATTTTGTTGCTTAGATTAGGAAAAATTTATCTTTTTAGTTTAGAGTCACTAAAATTGCGTCTTCTATTATTGTTTTTTGGTTGACATTTTTTTTAATCCTTATTTTCTCTTTTTAAATTTTTCGAAAATTTTTATAAACTAATAATTGAGTTTTTCTGTTTGAGTTTAGTTTCATATTTTAAGTTTGGTGTCAATTGCATGTTTTTATTTTCTTTTAAATTCTCGAATTTGTTTTCATTGTTCTTTCTTAATCTTCAAGTTATTCTTGTTTATTTTCCTTATTTGATCTTTAGTTTTTCTTGTTTTGTGATTTTTGTTGTTTTTCTTGTGCATTTTCGAATTATTAGTATTCAAAAAAAAATTTTTTTACATTAAATACCTTTATTAAAACACTTTAAATTTATAGCTCAATTGGCTAGAGCAGTGTGCTTATTATGTTCTTGGTAATTGGGAATCTTCCTTTTAAAACTTTTTCAAAAATAATTTTTTTTGACTAAATCTCATGTCAAACTTTTAAGTTTGGTATTCTCTTGTTATTTTTTTTATTTTTGAAAAATTATTTTTAGTTTTCTAAAAGTTTTAAGTTTGGTGTTCTTTTTTTATGTTCTTGTGAGTCATCAAGGTGTTCTTGAGGCTTCTTTGTGCTTCAATCTTAAAATCTTTAAGTTTGGTGGTCCTTGGTGTTTTCCCTCCAAAACTTTCAAAAAACAAGGAGCATTAGATCTAAAAATTTTAAGTCTTGTGTCATTTTATTGTTTTTCTCTTTACTCATTAAATTCAAAAATATCTTTTCTCTTTATTTTAAATTGAGTTTTAGAAAATTACTTTTAAAAAAATTCAGATTTTTATTTTTAAAATCAAATCTTTTCAAAATTCAAAATCTTTTTCAAAAATCATATCCAAAGTTTTTCAAATCTTCTCAATTAAGCAATTATTTTCACTTTCAAATTTATTTTTCTCTAAGTTTTCGAAACTTACATTCTAATTTCTAATTATTCTATTTTATTTTATCTTATTATTTTTATTTATCTTAATAACGTAAGAAGTGAGAGTTGTCGACAACGTTAGTGACATTCAACATTGTAACTAACGTTGGAAGTAACCACACAACCCCCCAAGGAGCCACGTTAACTTCCACGTTAACTTAGTTAACGTGGAAGCTAACGATGAGGAATGAATGATGAGCCAACGTTAGTGACACTCAACATTGTCACTAACGTTGGGATGGCTAAGAATAGCCACGTTAGAAGCCACGTTAACCTAGTTAATGTGGACTCTAACGTGAGATCTAGGGGCACACTAGAACGTTAGTGACAATGTTGAGTGTCACTAACGTTCTAGTGTGCCCCTAGATCTCACGTTAGAGTCCACATTAACTAGGTTAACGTGGTTTCTAACGTGGCCTTGCCAATCCTTCGAGAACGTTAGTGACAATGTTGAGTGTCACTAACGTTCTAGTGTGCCCCTAGATCTCACGTTAGAGTCCACATTAACTAGGTTAACGTGGTTTCTAACGTGGCCTTGCCAATCCTTCGAGAACGTTAGTGACAATGTTGAGTGTCACTAACGTTCTAGTGTGCCCCTAGATCTCACGTTAGAGTCCACATTAACTAGGTTAACGTGGTTTCTAACGTGGCCTTGCCAATCCTTCGAGAACGTTAGTGACAATGTTGAGTGTCACTAACGTTCTAGTGTGCCCCTAGATCTCACGTTAGAGTCCACATTAACTAGGTTAACGTGGTTTCTAACGTGGCCTTGCCAATCCTTCGAGAACGTTAGTGACAATGTTGAGTGTCACTAACGTTCTAGTGTGCCCCTAGATCTCACGTTAGAGTCCACATTAACTAGGTTAACGTGGTTTCTAACGTGGCCTTGCCAATCCTTCGAGAACGTTAGTGACAATGTTGAGTGTCACTAACGTTCTAGTGTGCCCCTAGATCTCACGTTAGAGTCCACATTAACTAGGTTAACGTGGTTTCTAACGTGGCCTTGCCAATCCTTCGAGAACGTTAGTGACAATGTTGAGTGTCACTAACGTTCTAGTGTGCCCCTAGATCTCACGTTAGAGTCCACATTAACTAGGTTAACGTGGTTTCTAACGTGGCCTTGCCAATCCTTCGAGAACGTTAGTGACAATGTTGAGTGTCACTAACGTTCTAGTGTGCCCCTAGATCTCACGTTAGAGTCCACATTAACTAGGTTAACGTGGTTTCTAACGTGGCCTTGCCAATCCTTCGAGAACGTTAGTGACAATGTTGAGTGTCACTAACGTTCTAGTGTGCCCCTAGATCTCACGTTAGAGTCCACATTAACTAGGTTAACGTGGTTTCTAACGTGGCCTTGCCAATCCTTCGAGAACGTTAGTGACAATGTTGAGTGTCACTAACGTTCTCGAACTTATACTTTCACTAAATGTTAACACCCCTAACGCCCTGAGCTAAAGTCTCTGCCCACTTAGCCCTTTCTCTCTGCAAGTAAAGCCAAGCCCAAATGAAGAAAAGAACCGCTTCAAACTCAAGATCCAAAGGCGCAAGACTTGAAGAGCAAACTAGAAGCTGAGAAGAGTAGTATATATAGGAGGAGCTTTGAATTGAGAAAGGAGTTCTGGAAGCTGAAAAAGGGATTACTCTCTGTATTTTACTTTCTCTGTAATTTCTAGTTCTATGATGTATTCTCCATCTTTATTTTCATTTTCTAGAGCTATGAACAACTAAATCCCTCTCATTGGGTTAGGGAGCTCTGTTGTAATTTGATGGATCAATACTAATTTTCATTATTCTTCTTCTATCTTTTCTCTTGATTTTACTTGAAAGCTTTCGATCTTCATCTCATTGAGTAGTTATCTTGGAAGAGAAGCTATTCAAACTTAGATCTCTTTTGAACCTTGAAAGAGGAATGAAGAGATCAAGATAGAAATGCTTTCTCATGCTAGACCAAATTGGGTTTGGATGGGTATGTGACTATAACCCTCTCAATATTTGATTTGGGAAATACATGTGGTATAATCAGTGACCAAACTTCATCTCTTCTCATGAGCAATTGACAAAGGAATTGGTTATTGATCAAGATTTGAGAGATTGAATTGCAAGAAATTGTAATTCAATCACTTAAGATTGCCAAGGAGATCAATGAGTGCATTGATTGAGGAAGAGATGAAAATGAACTTGATCCGGAGAATTGTAACATCTCCTAAGCCCAATGAACTCCCCATCTCTGATCTTACCCATTCTCTTTAATTTCTGCCTTTTACTTTTATGAGCAAATCCCCCTTTCCCATTTACAATTATGCCATTTATTTTCAGTCATTTACTTCCAATCCTTTAATTCTAGCATTTACTTTTCTGTTATTTACATTCCCGCCATTTTATTTTTTGCAACTCTCAACCCAATTTATGGATTCGCTCAACTAGAACATTCTTTTAATTAAAGTTGCTTGATCAATCAATCCCTGTGGGATTCAACCTCACTCTATTGTGAGTTTTTACTTGACGACAAATTCGGTACACTTGCCGAAATGAGATTTGTTGAGAGACAAGTTTTCCGTGCATCAAGTTTATGGCGCCGTTGCCGGGGATTGATTGTGCATCAACAATGATTAAATTGGAAGATCACTAGATTGAGCATTTTTATTTTGTGAATTTCATTTTCTGTTTGAGTGATTTACTTTTTGTTTTAGTTAAACTTCTTCCCTTCCCCCTCTACTCTTTTATTTTTCTTTGTTATTTTCAATTCTGTTTGCCAACCCACTAACTGTTTGATATATTGCATCACCCACAACTAACAGTAATTCTGACACAAATACTTTCTGCACCTATCTTTTCTTGCTTGCACTTGATGGTTGTATGACAGAGAGAAGAAGCGGGGCTTCAACTTCCTTTGATTCTGAACCTGAGAGGACCTTCCTTAGATTAAGGAGGGAGGCAAGAGGAAAGAAAGTGGTTGGTGCTGAGGAAGAAGAGGAATTCTTTGAACCAAACATGGAAGACAACATGGAAAACCATCATGAAGAAGAGGATCACAACCATGGGGGAGGAGGTAGAGCAAATCATGCTGGGGAGGATAGAAGAGTCTTGGGCTCTTACATCAATCCAAACCCAGGCAACTGTGGAAGTAGTATCCAAAAGCCAACAATCCATGCCAATAACTTTGAACTTAAACCACAGCTCATCACCGTTGTTCAGAACAACTGTTCGTTTGGAGGAGGTGTTCAAGAAGACCCCAATCAACATTTAACCACCTTCCTGAGAATATGTGACACAGTGAAGTCTAATGGTGTTCATCCTGATACCTATAGACTGCTCTTGTTTCCATTCTCACTTAGGGACAAAGCAGCCAAGTGGCTGGAATCTTTCCCAAGGGAAAGCTTGACAACTTGGGAAGACGTGGTGAACAAATTCTTAGCAAGATTTTACCCTCCTCAACGAATTAATAGGCTGAGAGCTGAGGTCCAAACTTTTAGGCAACAAGATGGTGAGACTCTATATGAAGCATGTGAGAGGTTTAAAGACCTAACAAGGAGGTATCCACCTGACATGTTCAACGAATGGGTGCAGCTGCACATTTTCTATGAAGGTCTCTCTTATGAGTCAAAGAAGGCCGTAGACCATTCATCTGGAGGATCTTTGAACAAGAAGAAGACCATTGAGGAAGCCATAGATGTTATTGAAACAGTAGCAGAGAACGACTACTTCTATGCTTCCAAAAGAGGGAACACAAGAGGAGTAATGGAGCTAAACAATGTAGATGCTCTGTTGGCCCAAAACAAGCTCATTACCCAGCAGCTGGCTGACCTCACCAAGAAGATGGAGATGAACCAAGTAGCAGCAATCTCCACTTCATCAACAACACAAGAAGGAGTGCATGAAGAAGCAGAGGGTAGTCAGGAGCAAGCCAACTACATTGGGAATTCACCAAGGAAAAACTATGATCCATACTCCAAGACCTACAACCCTGGATGGAGAAACCACCCAAAATTTGGGTGGGGAAGTCAGCAAGATCAAAACCAAGATCAGCAATGTTACAACCACCACAACAACACTTCTCCACACGCCTATCAAAACCAAAACAGCACATCTGCTCCGAATCACCCATCAATTGATGACAAGCTCTCTAAGATTGAAACCTTACTTGAAGGAGTATGCAAAGACATTCGAAGCAGTAAAGCATTCAGAGAGGAAGTGCAGTCAAACATGCAGAATCAAAATGCTGCCATCAAGAAACTGGAGACACAAATCAGCTATCTATTTAAGCAGCTTCCTAATCACAACCTTTGCTGTGATGCCAATTCAAGCAACAGGGAGGAGTGTCAAGCTATCACACTTAGGAGTGGGAAGGAACTGAAGGAACTGCCCCAAAAACCACAAGAAGAAAGCTCGAATGAAAAGGGAGAAGAGCAAGATGGAGTTCAACCTCCCACGCCAATTCCGCAAAAAGAAAAAGGGATGCCACAACTGAACATCTCAAGAGCCCCATATCCCCAGCTATTGAAGAAAAAGGAAGATGACAACCAGTTCTTGAGATTTTTGGAAATCTTCAAGAAACTACAAATCAACATACCCTTTGCTGAAGCCATAGAACAAATGCCACTCTATGCCAAGTTTTTGAAGGAGCTAATGACTAAGAAGAGAAGCTGGAAGAACAATGAGACTGTGATACTAACCGAAGAGTGTAGTGCTATCATTCAGCATAAACTACCCCAGAAACTGAAGGATCTGGGGAGTTTTCAGATCCCTTGTATTATAGGAGAAATCACAGTAGAGAAGGCTCTTTATGACTTAGGGGCCAGCATCAATTTGATGTCAGTAGCTATGATGAGAAAGATGAAAATTGAGGAGGCTAAACCAACAAAAATGGCCCTACAACTGGCAGACCGATCATTCAAATTCCCTCACGGGATAGTAGAAGATTTGCTGGTAAAAGTGGGAGATTTTATATTTCCAGCAGATTTTGTGGTGCTGGACATGCAGGAGGACGCCAAGACCTCCATCATCTTGGGAAGGCCATTCTTAGCCACTGCTGGAGCTGTCATTGATGTTCAGAAGGGTGACCTCACCCTGAGATTGCACAATGAAAAAATGACATTCAATGTGTTTAAGGCCATGAGTTACCCACCAGAACAATTGGGGGAATGCATGAGGTTAGATGCACTTGAGGATGAAGTGCAGGAGAATTTTGAAGAAGAAGAACCTGAAGAGGACGAGAGATTGGTGGAGGAAGAATCTGAATCAAGTGAAGAGGTGGCCACAGTAGACATACATATACCAGATGCACCAAAGGAAGGGAACGAAAAGTCAGAAGCACCCAAACTTGAACTCAAAGCATTGCCACCCACTCTCAAATATGCATATCTAGGAGAAAATGAAAACTACCCAATGATCATAAATTCATCCCTCAGCCAAGATCAAGAGGACGAGCTACTCAAGGTGCTG
>NC_029789.2:41651045-41651857 GCF_000816755.2 Arachis ipaensis | reverse complement strand
ATCATAAATTCATCCCTCAGTCAAGATCAAGAGGACGAGCTACTCAAGGTGCTGCGGGAGCATAAGGATGCCATTGGATGGACCCTTGCTGACTTGAAGGGAATCAGTTCAGTCATATGCATGCATAAAATACTGTTGGAAGATTATGCCAAGCCATCCATTCAATCCCAAAGAAGGCTGAACCTAATCATGAAGGAAGTGGTACAGAAAGAGGTTATGAAGCTTTGGCAAGGAGGGGTCATATACCCAATCTCGGACAGCCCTTGGGTTAGCCCCATACATGTTGTGCCCAAGAAGGGAGGAATCACTGTGGTTACCAATGAGAAGAACGAGCTCATACCTACAAGGATTGTCACGGGATGGCGGATGTGCATAGACTACAGAAAACTCAATGAGGCTACACGAAAGGACCATTTTCCCCTTCCATTCATGGATCAGATGTTGGAAAGACTTGCAGGGCACGCATATTATTGTTTTCTCGACGGTTATTCAGGATATAACCAAATAGTGGTTGATCCGAGAGACCAAGAGAAAACCTCATTTACTTGTCCGTATGGAGTGTTTGCCTATAGGCGCATGCCATTTGGGTTATGTAATGCTCCTGCAACTTTCCAACGCTGCATGCTTTCTATCTTTTCAGATATGATAGAAACATTCATTGAAGTTTTTATAGATGATTTCTCGGTATTCGGAGATTCCTTTCCTAGTTGCCTACATCACCTCGCCTTGGTATTGAAAAGATGCCAAGAGACCAATTTAGTCTTGAACTGGGAAAAATACCACTTCATGGTGACAGGAGGAATAGTCCTTGG
>NC_029789.2:41641672-41650998 GCF_000816755.2 Arachis ipaensis | reverse complement strand
CCTATCATTTCCCCACCTGATTGGAACTTACCATTTGAATTGATGTGTGATGCATCTGATTTTGCAGTTGTAGGACAAATAGGACAAAGGAAAGATAACTTAGTTCGTGTGATATACTATGCTAGCAAAGTCCTTAATGAAACTCAAAGAAATTATACCAAGGAGTTGCTAGTTGCTAGCAATAGTTTTTGCATTTGACAAATTTAGATCATACCTTATTGGTGCTAAAGTGATTGTCTTTACAGATCACACAGCACTTAAATATTTGTTTGCCAAGCAAGAATCAAAGCCAAGACTAATAAGGTGGATCTTATTGTTGCAGGAATTTGATATTGAAATCAGAGACAAGAAAAGAGTGGAGAACAAGGTGGCAGATCACCTATCCAGAATCCCTCATGATCAAGGTGAAGGAAATGATACAAATGTAAACGAGCTCTTCCCTGATGAGCAGTTGATGACAGTTCACAAAGTACCATGGTTTGCAGATATTGCAAATTTTAAGGCAACCGGGGCATTACCCCCAGGGATCAATAAACATAAAAAAAGGAAGCTCATGAATGATGCAAAATACTTTGTCTGGGATGAGCCATATCTCTTCAAGAAATGTTCAGATGGAATCCTTAGAAGATGTGTTTCGGAAGAAGAAGGAAGAGAAGTCCTGTGGAATTGCCACGGTTTATGTTATGGCGGGCACTTTGGAGGGGACAGAACTGCAGCAAAGGTGTTACAAAGCGGATTCTTTTGGCCTACCCTTTTCAAGGATGCCAAGGAACTAGTAAAAAGCTGCAATGAATGCCAAAGAGCTGGAAACTTGCCCAAAAGAAACGCCATGCCACAAAATTTCATCTTGGAATTGGAACTGTTTGATGTGTGGGGAATAGATTTCATGGGACCATTCCCAACCTCATATGCAAACAAGTACATCCTGGTAGCAGTGGATTATGTCTCCAAGTGGGTAGAGGCTATTGCAACCCCAACTAATGATAACAAGGTAGTCATGAACTTCCTCAGGAAGAATATCTTTAGCCGGTTTGGAGTCTCAAGAGCCCTCATCAGTGATGGAGGGAGCCACTTTTGTAACAAACCACTAGAAGCTCTCCTCCTACGATATGGGGTAAAACACAAAGTAGCCACACCTTACCATCCTCAAACAAGTGGGCAAACTGAGATATCCAACAGAGAGCTGAAGAGGATCCTGGAAAAGACTGTGGGTGCATCTAGAAAGGATTGGTCGAAGAAGCTGGATGATGCTCTTTGGGCATACAGAACAGCCTTCAAAACTCCACTTGGAATGTCTCCATATCAACTGGTCTATGGGAAGGCTTGTCATTTACCACTGGAGCTGGAACACAAAGCTCTCTGGGCTATCAAGATACTAAATTTTGACAGCATTACTGCTGGTGCAAAAAGGATCTTGCAGCTGCAAGAGATGGAGGAATTCAGGTCACAAGCCTATGAAAACACTAAGATGTATAAAGAAAAGGCAAAGAGAAAACATGACATGCATCTTGTGCCCAGGAGTTTCGAAAAGGGGCAGCGAGTACTCCTTTACAATTCTAAATTAAGGCTGTTCCCAGGAAAACTCAAGTCAAGGTGGTCCGGACCTTTCATGGTTACGAAAGTATCACCATATGGCCACATCAAAATCACGGATGAAGGTTCAGAGAGGACTTTTACAGTGAATGGACAAAGACTCAAGCATTATCTGGGCAACATGGGGGAAAACCCCAGAGTAAAGTACCATCTCAAGTAATTAAGGACTCGTCGAGCTAGCGACAATAAAAGAGCACTCTGTTGGGAGGCAACCCAACCTCAGGTAGTTTCACTTTCATCTTTATTTCAATAAAAAGAAATCACAAGACGTTTCTCCGGTATTGTAAGGAGCTAAGTTTGGTGTTCCACACCAGAACAATCTAGGAGTGATGGTGAAATTCTAAGTTTGGTGTTCCACCAAAGGACATTGGTTAGAATTACACTCCACTCCAGAAGAACATTGCTAGCTCCATCCAATCAAGAGAAACCACTTAGATGTAGTTAGACTATAGGTTATCATTGCTTTGTTGACAACAAGATATGGGGTTCTCTGCATATGTGCAATGTTTGGACTGGGCAAGGAACTAAGTTTGGTGTTCACACACCAAATTGAGTTCAAAAAGCACCAGCATACATGCAAGCTAACTATGTCTCAAGTGCTTTGGGAACAAGCAACTTCCAGTAACCTTGCAGGAACCTTATGAGGAAATGGTGCACCTCCACCCAAAGAAGCTAGGCAGCAAAAACTAGGATGATGACAAAGAGAGAGGGCAACCAGAAATCATCACCCAAAGGTTGTATTGTTACTTAACTCCATTGTACTCAGAATTGTTGAAAGCTGGAAGTCCGAATGCACTTTTGATTTGTAGTTACTCGAAGTTGAACCCTTTTTGAATTCTGTCTTTTAAGTTCGGAATAGGTCCATGATTTCTGGTTTAAATGTCACTGCATCTTTCCCTTATTTACTTGTAAGCTTGTCCATTTTAAATCAAATGAAGAAGAGAATGTTTATGTTTTTAAAAGACCAGAGTAGAGTTCATAATGTGGAAGTGCATTCATGAATCTTTGGGGTAGTCATAAGTTAGCTAAGTTGGTTCAACCACAAGGCTAGGAGGACAACTATCTATCCTGAATACTTGACTTTGGATATACCCATGAGACTAAGTTAATGACAAGATCCTAATAAGAAAAAAGGGAAAGAACAATGGAAGTGAAAAGCAAAAGAAAAAGAGTAAGCAATAAGGCTAGGCACCAATGGTTTGGACCTTGAGACAAGTGTCTGTGGTGCTCCTGTGTGAGGGATCTACTTGGATGAATAAGCTCTCAGGGGTGCTTTATCACTTGGTAACTTGGGTTAACTAACCCGGGATTATCAGCTGAAAATCCACTATCAAGAGTAACCCTCACTACAGAGCATTTAGTAACCCAAAGAGGTGCTGGACACCAAGGTCTCAAGAAAGAAAATAAATGAACTATATGCCTGTGGTGTGTATGTATGGGGGAGATACTTAAGGGAGTAAGTCCTTAGGGGTGCTTCAACACCTGGCACCTTGAACCAACTGGTTCGGGAGTGTTGGCTGAAAGCTTATCTTAAAGAGTTGCCCCCTTACAGAGCACTTAGCCTAAATAACACAAATAACCCTTGAAATAACAATAAAAGGATCAATGAATAATAGTCTCATGGGATATAAACAAAGTAAGTGTTTAGGGACATGATAAAGGTCTGAAAGCCAGGAATGAACCTAAGTTGCTATGCATGAAACCACCATAAAATCAGTGATATGACTTCCACAAGAATGACTCATTCCTCTGGACATTCCATTCATCATTCTCTTGTTCCAGTACTTGCTTAGGGACAAGCAAGCTTTAAGTTTGGTGTTGTGATGCCAGGGCATCTTGTCCAGTTTCACTGACCTTTTCTTTACTGTTTTTAGGTTAGTTTCATGCATTCCCTTAGGAAATAAGCTAGTTTTGGGTAGATATTCACCTACACCTTGATTCAAGCATACATTGTGCAAAGCCACGTTAACCTAGTTAACGTGGACTCTAACGTGAGATCTAGGGGCACACTAGAACGTTAGTGACAATGTTGAGTGTCACTAACGTTCTCAAAGTTTGGCAAAAGCCACGTTAGAAGCCACGTTAACTGAAAAAGGGATTACTCTCTGTATTTTACTTTCTCTGTAATTTCTAGTTCTATGATGTATTCTCCATCTTTATTTTCATTTTCTAGAGCTATGAACAACTAAACCCCTCTCATTGGGTTAGGGAGCTCTGTTGTAATTTGATGGATCAATACTAATTTTCATTATTCTTCTTCTATCATTTCTCTTGATTTTACTTGAAAGCTTTCGATCTTCATCCCATTGAGTAGTTATCTTGGAAGAGAAGCTATTCAAACTTGGATCTCTTTTGAACCTTGAAAGAGGAATGAAGAGATCAAGCTATAAATGCTTTCTCATGCTGGACCAAATTGGGTTTGGATGGGTATGTGACTATAACCCTCTCAATATTTGATTTGGGAAATGCATGTGGTATAATCAGTGACCAAACTTCATCTCTTCTCATGAGCAATTGACCAAGGAATTGGCTATTGATCAAGATTTGAGAGATTGAATTGCAAGAAATTGTAATTCAATCACTTAAGATTGCCAAGGAGATCAATGAGTGCATTGATTGAGGAAGAGATGAAAATGAACTTGATCCGGAGAATTGCAACATCTCCTAAGCCCAATGAACTCCCCATCTCTGATCTTACCCATTCTCTTTAATTTCTGCCTTTTATTTTTATGAGCAAATCCCCCTTTCCCATTTACAATTCTGCCATTTATTTTCAGTCATTTACTTCCAGTCCTTTAATTCTAGCATTTACTTTTCTGTTATTTACATTCCCGCCATTTTATTTTCTGCAACTCTCAACCCAATTTCTGGATTCGCTCAACTAGAACATTATTCTAATTAAAGTTGCTTGATCAATCAATCCCTGTGGGATTCGACCTTACTCTATTGTGAGTTTTTACTTGACGACAAATTCGGTACACTTGCCGAAAGGAGATTTGTTGAGAGACAAGTTTTTCGTGCATCAAGCTGGAACCGCATTCTATAACTATCGAACTCTGGTCAAAGGGAAAATTGTTCACACCCACCCAGACAAAATAAGGGAGATCTTCAAGCTGCCTCAACTGCAAGATGACCCAGACTCCTTTAATAGGAGAATAATGAGACCAAATCAGAGCTTGGTCAAAATCCTAGAGGACATATGCCTCTCTGGAGCCAAATGGACAACCAACACAAAGGGTGTCCCAAACCAGCTCAAAAGAGGAGATCTCAAACCAGTCGCCAGAGGCTGGCTAGACTTCATTGGGTGCTCTATACTGCCCACTAGCAACCACTCTGAAGTCACCATCAAAAGAGCAGTGATGATTTATTGCATTATGCTGGAAAAAGAAGTGAAAGTTCATCAGTTGATTTCTTATGAGCTTTACAAAATTGAAAACAAGAACTCCAAAGATGCCAAATTGGCTTATCCAAGCTTGATCTCCCTGTTATGTAAAGATGCTAGAGTAAAAATGGGAGTAGATGAGTATATTTCAGTTGAGCAACCAATCACCAAAAAGTCAATTGAAGGACAAGTGCAAGATGACCCCATCAAGAGGAGAGCACAGGAGTTCCTCCCGGAAATTCCTCAATTTGAATACTGGGGGCGCCTAGAAGCATCTATCACCAAATTGCAAGAAGCTATGGATCAACTGAAGGAAGAACGACAAAATCAAAACAGCATGCTCTGCAAACTGCTTAGGGAACAAGAAGAGCAAGGGCGTGAACTGAAAGAACTAAAGCGCCAGAAGCTATCTCTTGAAGGGCCAAGCACCCCACAGACTAAAGAGGCATCTACCTCCCAAAGCAAAGGTTGTTGAGTCCTAACTCTGTGATAACCTTTTAGCTATTTTAAGAGTATATAAGTATTAAAATTAGAGTCATTTGTCTTTATGTCTTTAGTTTCTTTTCTTTTATTGCTAAGTGTCTGCTTTTATGCCTAATTTATATTATTTCCATTAAATAATAAATAAATATTAGAGTCTATGCCTTAAAGTTATGAACATCCTATTAATCCATCACCTTTCTTAAATGAAAAATGTTTTAATTACAAAAGGACAAGAAGTACATGGTTTCGAATTCATCCTTGAAATTAGTTTAATTATTTTGATGTGGTGACAATACTTTTTGTTTTCTGAATGAATGCTTGAACAGTGCATATGTCTTTTGATATTGTGGTTTATGAATGTTAAATATGTTGGCTCTTGAAAGAATGATGAAAAAGGAGAAATGTTATTGATAATCTGAAAAATCATAAAATGGATTCTTGAAGCAAGAAAAAGCAGTGAATACAAAAGCTTGCAAAAAAAAAGAGAAAAAAAAAAAGAAAAAGCAAGCAGAAAAAGCCAAAAGCTCTTTAAACCAAAAGGCAAGAGCAAAATGTCAATAGCCCTTAAAACCAGAAGGCAAGGGTAATAAAAAGGATCCAAGGCTTTGAGCATCAGTGGATAGGAGGGCCTAAAGGAATAAAATCCTGGCCTCAGCGGCTAAACCAAGCTGTCCCTAACCATGTGCTTGTGGCATGAAGGTGTCAAGTGAAAACTTGAGATTGAGCGGTTAAAGTCAAGGTCCAAAGCAAAAAAAAAAAAAGAGTGTGCTTAAGAACCCTGGACACCTCTAATTGGGGACTTTAGCAAAGCTGAGTCACAATCTGAAAAGGTTCACCCAGTTATGTGTTTGTGGCATGTATGTATCCGGTGGTAATACTGGAAAACAGAGTGCTTAGGGCCACGACCAAGACTCATAAAGGAGCTGTGTTCAAGAATCAACATACTGAACTAGGAGAATCAATAACACTATCTAAATTCTAAGTTCCTATAGATGCCAATCATTCTGAACTTCAATGGATAAAGTGAGATGTCAAAACTATTCACGAGGCAAAAAGCTACTAGTCCCGCTCATCTGATTGGAGTTAAGTTTTATTGACATTTTGGAATTTATAGTATATTCTCTTCTTTTTATCCTATGTTATTTTCAGTTGCTTGGGGACAAGCAACAATTTAAGTTTGGTGTTGTGATGAGCGGATAATTTATACACTTTTTGGCATTATTTTTACATAGTTTTTAGTATGATTTGATTAGTTTTTAGTAAAATTTTATTAGTTTTTAAATAAAAATCACTTTTCTGGACTTTACTATGAGTTTGTGTGTTTTTTTGTGATTTCAAGTATTTTCTGGCTGAAATTGAGGGACCTAAGCAAAAATCTGATTCAGAGGCTGAAAAAGGATTGCAGATGCTGTTGGATTCTGACCTCCCTGCACTCAAAGTGGATATTCTGGAGGTACAGGAGTCCAAATGGCGCGCTCTTAATTGCGTTGGAAAGTAGACATCCAGGGCTTTCCAGAAATATATAATAGTCCATACTTTGCCCGAGTTTAGATGACGCAAACTGGGGTTCAACTCCAGTTCTCTGTCCTATTCTGGCGTTAAACGCCAAAAACAGGTTACAAGTTAGAGTTAAAGGCCCAAAACAGGTTACAACCTGGCGTTTAACTCCAGAAACAGTCTAGGCACGTGTAAAGCTCAAGTCTCAGCCTCAGCACACACCAAGTGGGCCCTGGAAGTGGATTTTTGCACTATCTATCGTAGTTTACTCATTTTCTGTAAACCTAGGTTACTAGTTTAGTATTTAAACAACTTTTAGAGATTTATTTTGCACCTAATGACATTTTCACGTTTTACATTGTATCTCTACGGCATGAGTCTCTAAACTCCATGATTGGGGTGAGGAGCTCTGCTGTGTCTCGATGAATTAATGCAATTACTTCTGTTTTCTATTCAATCACGCTTGTTTCTATTCTAAGATACTCGCTTGTACTTAATCGTGATGAATATGATGATCCGTGACACTCATCATCATTCTCAACCTATGAACGCGTGCCTGACAACCACTTCCGTTCTACCTTAGATTGAGTGTGTATCTCTTAGCCTCTTGGTTCATGATCAGAGTCTTCGTGGTATAGGCTAGGATTATTGGCGGCCATTCTTGAGATCCGAAAAGTCTAAATCTTGTCTGTGGTATTTCGAGTAGGATCTGGGAGGGGATGACTGTGACGAGCTTCAAACTCACAAGTGCTGGGCGTAGGGACAGACGCAAAAGGATCAATGGATCATATTCCAACATGAGTGCGAACCGACAGATGATTAGTCGTGCGGTGACAGCGCATTTGGACCATTTTCACTGAGAGGACGGATGGTAGCCATTGACAACGGTGATCTACCAACCTACAGCTTGCCATGGAAGGAGCCTTGCGTGCGTGAAGAAGAAGACAGTAGGAAAGTAGAGATTCAGAAGACAGAGCATCTCCAAAACCTCAATCTATTCTCCATTACTGCATAACAAGTACTATTTAATTTATGCTTTTTACTCTTCATAAATATAATCACTCTTATCATTGATCTCCTGACTAAGAATTACAAAATAACCATAGCTTGCTTCATCGTACTAGTGGACGAAATTGTGATTCACGCTTTTAACAACTCCACACAACTAACCAGCAAGTGCACTGGGTCGTCCAAGTAATACCTTACGTGAGTAAGGGTCGATCCCACAGAGACTGTCGGCTTGAAGCAAGCTATGGTCATCTTGTAAATCTCAGTCAGGCGGATTCAAATGGTTATGAGGTTTTGATAATTAAAGGATAAATAAAACATAAAATAAAATAAAGTTACTTATGTAATTCATTGGTGGGAATTTCAGATAAGCGTTTGGAGATGCTTTGTTGCTTCTGAACCTCTGCTTTCCTATTGTCTTCTTCCAATCATGCGTGTTCCCTTCTATGGCAAGATATAGGATCCTCTTAGTGAAAATGGTCCTCTACGGTTGATGAGCGGATATTTTATACGCTTTTTGGGGATAATTTCATATAGTTTTTAGTATGTTTTAGTTAGTTTTTAGTTTATTTCCAGTACTTTTTAGGAAAAACTCATGTTTCTGGACTTTACTATGAGTTGTGTGTTTTTCGTATTACTTGGACGACCCAGTGCACTTGCTGGTCAGTGGCACGCGTTGTGAAAAGTGATTCGTGCGATTCGTGCTACCAAGTTTTTGGCGCCGTTGCCGGGGATTGTTCGTGTTTGAACAACTGACGGATTATTTTGTTGCTTAGATTAGGAAAAATCTCTCTTTTTTTGGTTTAGAGTCTTTTATTATTTACCCCTTGTTAAAATACTTTAAATTTATAGCTCAGTTATTTAGAACGTGGTGTTTATGTGCATGATAATTGGCTATCATATTTTTAAAAAAACCTTTTTCAAAAATAATCTTTCTTAAAAATTTTGGTTTTTGAAGGTCCCATAACTCATTTGGCTACAACATTAATTTGATTGGGTTAGAATCTTTTATACTCTTTTCAAAACCTTCTTTTTCAAAAAAAATATTTTTTCTATTAAATCCTGTGCCAAACTTTAAGTTTGGTGTTTTCAAAAATAATCTTTCTTAAAATTTTTTTGAAGGTCCCATAACTCATTTGGTTAGAACATTAATTTGATTGGGTTGCGGATATTTTATACGCTTTTTGGGGATAATTTCATATAGTTTTTAGTATGTTTTAGTTAGTTTTTAGTTTATTTCCAGTATTTTTTAGGAAAAACTCATGTTTCTGGACTTTACTATGAGTTATGTGTTTTTCTGTAATTTCAGGTATTTTTCTGGCTGAAATTGAAGGAGCTGAGCAAAAATCTGATTCAGGCTGAA
>NC_029789.2:41639920-41641570 GCF_000816755.2 Arachis ipaensis | reverse complement strand
AACAATCTCTGTGGGATTCGACCCTTACTCACGTAAGGTATTACTTGGACGACCCAGTGCACTTGCTGGTCAGTGGCACGCGTTGTGAAAAGTGTGATTCGTGATCGTGCTACCAACGGTTTCTACACGGCTAATCAACTGTCGGATTTCTGGACTCAGATGAAAAATACCAGGCACAGCTACCGCATGGCTAATCATCTGTCGGTTCCCGCTAGCATCGGAATAGGATCCATTGATCCTTTTGCACACTGTCACTGCGCCCAAGATTCGCAGGTTTGAAGCTCGTCACAGTCATCCCTTCCCAGATCCTACTCGGAATACCACAGACAAGGTTTAGATTTTCTGGATCCCAGGAATGCTGCCAATTGGTCTAGCCTATACCACGAAGATACTAATCTCACGGACTCGGTCTGTGTATTAGATACCCAAGAGATACGCACTCAAGCTGTCGCCCAATGACTACGTTGAGCTCAGATAGAACGGAAGTGGTTGTCAGGCATTGATGAGCGGATAATTTATACGCTTTTTGGCATTGTTTTTAGTATGTTTTTAGTAAGATCTAGTTACTTTTAGGGATATTTTTATTAGTTTTTATGTTAAATTCACATTTCTGGACTTTACTATGAGTTTGTGTGTTTTTCTGTGATTTCAGGTATTTTCTGGCTGAAATTGAGGGACTTGAGCAAAAATCAGATTCAGAGGTAGAAGAAGGACTGCTGATGCTGTTGAATTCTGACCTCCCTGCACTCAAAGTGACTTTTCTGGAGCTACAGAACTCAAAATGGCGCGCTTCTAATTGCGTTGGAAAGTAGACATCCATGGCTTTCCAGAAATATATAATAGTCCATACTTTGGTCGAGTTTAGATGACACAAAAGGGCGTTGAACGCTAGTTCTACACTGCAGTCTGGAGTTAAATGCCAGAAACACGTCACGAACCAGAGTTGAACGCCAAAAACACGTTACAACTTGGAATTCAACTCCAGAAGAAGCCTCTGCACATGTAAACTTCAAGCTCAGCCCAAGCACACACCAAATGGGCCCCGGAAGTGGATTTATGCATCAATTACTTATTTCTGTACACCCTAGTAACTAGTTTAGTATAAATAGGACTTTTTACTATTGTATTAGACTATTGATCACGTTTAGGGGGCTGGCCTCTCGGCCATGCCTGAACCTTTCACTTATGTATTTTTCAATGGTAGAGTTTCTGCACTCCATAGATTAAGGTGTGGAGCTCTGTTGTTCCTCAAGGATTAATGCAAAGTACTACTGTTTTTCTATTCAATTCAACTTATTCCGGTTCTAAGATATCCATTCGCACCCAAGAACATGATGAATGTGATGATTATGTGACACTCATCATTATTCTCACTTATGAACGCGTACCTGACAAACACTTCCATTCTACATGCAACCAAGCTAGAATGAGTATCTCTTAGATATCTAATACAGAGGACCGAGTCCGAGATATTAGAATCTTCGTGGTATAAGTTAGAACCCATGGATGGCCATTCCTGAGATCCGGAAAGTCTAAACCTTGTCTGTGGTATTCCGAGTAAGATCTGGGAAGGGATGGCTGTGACGAACTTCAAACTCGCGATGGCTGGGCGTAGTGACAGATGCAAAAGGAGGGTGAATCCTATTCCAG
>NC_029789.2:41633451-41639899 GCF_000816755.2 Arachis ipaensis | reverse complement strand
ACAATCTCCGTGGGATCGACCCTTACTCACGTAAGGTTTTATTACTTGGACGACCCAGTGCACTTGCTGGTTAGTTGTGCGAAGTTGTGAAGTTATGCTTAGACCATGGTATTGCGCACCAGTTTTGGCGCCATTGCCAGGGAGAGAACGAACAACAAATTTTACAACCTAATCTGAGTAACAATTTTGCGCATACCAAGTTTTTGGCGCCGTTGCCGGGGATTGTTCGAGTTTGGACAACTGACGATTTATCTTGTTGCTCAGATTAGATAATTTTCTTTTTGTTTTATTTTCAAAAATTTTTCAAAAAAAAAATCTTTCAAAAATTTCTCATTTGTTTTCGAAAATCATTCTAAAATTTTTAAGAATGAATTCTAGTGTTTCATGAAGAATGTTGAAGCCTGACTGGCTGTAAAGCCATGTCTAAATTCATTTGGACTGGGGCTCCCAACCCAATATTATCAAGAGCAAGCTAGTTGTTGCTAATCCACCTGCTGCTGTTCCAGATCCACCTGATTTACATGCTAAAGCTTGACTGGCTATTAAGTCATGTCTAACCCTCAGATTGGAACTTTAGACTAAGAATGCAAGATTCTTGGAATTCACATTAAAAATTTTGGAATCCTTACTTTTCTTTTTCACATTAATTTTCGAAAAATCCAAAAAAAATCATAAAATCATAAAAATAAAAAAATTATTTTGTGTTTCTTGTTTGATTCTTGAGTCAATTTTAAGTTTGGTGTCAATTGCATTTTTTCTAAAAATTTTATGCATTTTTCAAAAATTCATGCATTCATAGTGTTCTTCATGATCTTCAAGTTGTTCCTGGCCAGTCTTCTTGTTTGATCTTGATGTTTTCTTGTTTTGTGTCTTTTCTTGTTTTTCAGGTGCATTTTTGCATTCATAGTGTCTGAACATGAAAGATTTCTAAGTTTGGTGTCTTGCATATTTTCTTTGCATTAAAAATTTTTCAAAAATATATTCTTGATGTTCATCATGATCTTCAAAGTGTTCTTGGTATTCATCTTGACATTCATAGCATTCTTGCATGCATTCATTGTTTTGATCCAAAATTTTCATGCATTGCATCATTTTCATGTTTTTTCTCTTTCATCATTAAAAATTCAAAAATCAAAAAAATATCTTTTCCTTTTTCACTCATAAATTTCGAAAAAATTTGAGTTGACTTTTTCAAAACTTTTTAAAACTTAGTTGTTTCTTATGAGTCAAATCAAATTTTCAATTTCAAAATCTTATCTTTTTCAAAAATCAAATCTTTTTCATTTTTCTTATTTATTTTCGAAAATTTTAAAAAAATATATTTTTCAAAAATCTTTTTCTTAAATTTATATCATATTTTCGAAAATATCTTCAACAATTAATGTTTTGATTCAAAAATTTCAAGTTTGTTACTTACTTATTAAGAAAGATTCAAACTTTAAGTTCTAGAATCATATTTTGTGATTTCTTGTGAATCAAGTCATTAAGTGTGATTTTAAAAATCAAATCTTTTTCAAAACTAATTTCAATCATATCTTTTCAAAAATATCTTTTTATCTTATCTTTTTCAAAATCATATCTTTTCTATCATATCTTTTTAAAACATATCTTTTTCAAAAATTTGATTTTAAAATATCTTTTCTAACTTCTTATCTTCTTATCTTTTCAAAATTGATTCTCAAAATTTGTTTCAACTAACTAACTAACTTTTTGTTTGTTTCTTATCTTTTTCAAAACTACCTAACTAACTCTCTCTAATTTTCGAAAATATCTCCCTCTTTTTCAAAAATTCTTTTTAATTAACTAATTGTTTCAATTTTTAATTTTAACTTGATTTCCTTCCTAATTTTCAAAAATCACTAACCATTTTTCAAAAAATAATTTTTGAAAATCCTTCTCTCTCATCTCCTTCTATTTATTTATTCATCTACTAACACTTCTCTCCCATCCAAAAATTCGAACACTACCTCCCTCTCTGTGTTCGAGTTTTTCCTCTTCTCTTCTTTACATTACATTCTTTTCTTCTTCTACTCACACAGGGGAACCTCTATACCTGGGTAAAAAGGATCCCTATTATTATTATTTTTCTGTTCCCTCTTTTTCATATGAGCAAGAGCAAGGACAAGAACATTCTTGTTGAAGCAGATCCTGAACATGAAAGGACTCTTAAGAGGAAACTAAGAGAAGCTAAAATACAACAATCCAGAGATAACCTTACAGAAATTTTCGAACAGGAAGAGGAGATGGCAGCCAAAAATAATAATAATGCAAGGAGGATGCTTGGTGACTTCACTGCACCTAATTCTAATTTACATGGATGAAGCATCTCAATTCCTACCATTGGAGCAAATAATTTTGAGCTTAAACCTCAATTAGTTTCTCTGATGCAGCAGAATTGCAAGTTTCATGGACTTCCATCTGAAGATCCTTTTCAGTTCTTAACTGAATTCTTGCAGATATGTGACACTGTTAAGACTAATGGAGTAGACCCTGAAGTCTACAGGCTCATGCTTTTCCCATTTTCTATAAGAGACAGAGCTAGAATATGGTTGGACTCTCAACCTAAGGATAGCCTGAACTCTTGGGAAAAGCTGGTCAAGGCTTTCTTAGCCAAGTTCTTTCCTCCTCAAAAGCTTAGTAAGCTTAGAGTGGATGTTCAAACCTTCAGACAGAAGGAAGGTGAATCCCTCTATGAAGCTTGGGAGAGATACAAGGAACTGACCAAAAAGTGTCCTTCTGACATGCTTTCAGAATGGACCATCCTGGATATATTCTATAATGGTCTGTCTGAATTAGCTAAGATGTCATTAGATACTTCTGCAGGTGGATCCTTTCACCTAAAGAAAATGCCTGCAGAAGCTCAAGAACTCATTGACATGGTTGCTAATAACCAGTTTATGTGCACTTCTGAGAGGAATCCTGTGAGTAATGGGACGCCTCAGAAGAAGGGAGTTCTTGAAATTGATACTCTGAATGCCATATTGGCTCAGAATAAAATATTGACTCAACAAGTCAATATGATTTCTCAGAGTCTGAATGGAATGCAAGCTGCATCCAATAGTACTCAAGAGGCATCTTCTGAAGAAGAAGCTTGTGATCCTGAAAACCCTGCAATAGCAGAGGTGAATTATATGGGTGAACCATATGGAAACACCTATAATCCCTCATGGAGAAATCATCCAAATCTCTCATGGAAGGATCATCAAAAGCCTCAACAAGGCTTTAATAATGGTGGAAGAAATAGGTTTAGCAACAGCAAGCCTTTTCCATCATCCACTCGGCAACAGACAGAGAACTCTGAACAAAATACCTCTAATTTAGCAAATTTAGTCTCTGATCTATCTAAGGTCACTGTGAGTTTCATGAATGAAACAAGGTTCTCCATTAGAAATTTGGAAGCACAAGTGGGCCAGCTAAGTAAAAGAATCACTGAAACCCCTCCTAGTACTCTCCCAAGCAATACAGAAGAGAATCCAAAAGGAGAGTGCAAGGCCATTGAATTAATTACCATGGCCGAACCTGTAAGGGAGGTTGAGGACGTGAATCCTAGTGAGGAAGACCTCCTGGGGCGTCCAGTGATCAATAAGGAGTTCCCCTCTGAGGAACCAAAGGAATCTGAGACTCATCTAGAGACCATAGAGATTCCATTGAACCTCCTTATGCCATTCATGAGCTCTGAAGAGTACTCTTCTTCTGAAGAGAATGAAGATGTTACTGAAGAGCAAGTTGCCAAGTTCCTTGGTGCAATCATGAAGCTGAATGCCAATTTATTTGGTAATGAGACTTGGGAAGATGAACCTCCCCTGTTCACCAATGAACTAAATGTATTGGATCAACTGAGATTGCCTCAGAAGAAACAGGATCCTGGAAAGTTCCTAATACCTTGTACCATAGGCACCATGACCTTTGAGAAGGCTCTATATAAACCTCATGCCACTCTCTGTAATGGAGAAACTGGGAATCTTTGAGATGCAAGCTGCTAGAATCTCATTAGAGATGGCAGATAATTCCAGAAAACAGGCTTATGGACAAAAGCATTAAAAACAGCACACCCTGGAGGAGGAGTTCACTGGCGTTCAAACGCCAGTAAGGAGCATCTGGCTGGCGTTCAACGCTAGAACAGAGCATGGAGCTTGCGCTGAACGCCAGAAACAAGCATGAAGCTGGCGTTCAACGCCAGAAATATACTGCATCTGGGCGTTGAACGCCCAAAACAAGCATTAGTTCGGCGTTTAAACGCCAGAATTGCATGCAAAGGCATTTTACATGCCTAATTGGTGCAGGGATGTAAATCCTTGACACCTCAAGATCTGTGAATCACACAGGATCATCTCAGGATCCGTGGATCCCACAGGATCCCCACCTTCCCTCCTCATAATCCTAGTTTTTTTCCACATCTTCTTCTTCATCTATTCTTTCTTCTCCTGCTCGAGGGCGAGCAACATTCTAAGTTTGGTGTGGTAAAAGCATTGCTTATTTTGCTTTTCCATAACCATTGATGGCAACTAAGGCCAGAGAAACCTCAAAAAAAAAGAGAGAAGAGGAAAGGGAAGACAAAAGCCTCCACCTCCAAGTCATAGGAGATGGAGAGATTCATCTCAAGGGTCTATAGCTCAGTGGTAGAACATTTGACTGCAAATCAAGAGATCCCTGAGATACCTCAGGGGATACATTTTCCTCCACACAATTATTGAGAGCAACTAAGGGTGGAACATCAAGAGCACTCCATCATCCTTCATGAAATTAGAGAAGATCAAAGAGCAATGAGGGAGGAGCAACAAAGACAAGGAAGAGACATAAAAGAGTTCAAGGACATCATTGGTTCCCCAAGGAGAAAATGCCACCATCACTAAGGTGGACTCATTCCTTGTTCTTACATTCACTGTTTTTCATTTTCTTTATGTTAAGTGCTTATCCATGTTTGTGTCTTATTACATGATCATTAGTATTTAGTAACTTTTTCTTAAAGTTATGAATGTCCTATGAATCCATCACCTCTCTTAAATGAAAACTGTTTTAATTCAAAAGAACAAGAAGTACATGAGTTTCGAATTTATCCTTGAACTTAGTCTAATTATATTAATGTGGTGACAATGCTTCTTGTTTTCTGAATGAATGCCTGAACTGTGCATATGTCTTTTGAAGTTGTTGTTCATGAATGTTAAATATGTTGGCTCTTGAAAGAATGATGACAAGGAGACATGTTATTTGATAATCTGAAAAATCATAAAAATGATTCTTGAAGCAAGAAAAAGCAGTGAATGCAAAAGCTTGCAGAAAAAAAAATAAAAAAAATGGCGAAAAAAATAGAAAAAAAAAAAGAGAAAAAGCAAGGCGGATAATTTATACGCTTTTTGGCATTGTTTTTAGTATGTTTTTAGTAAGATCTAGTTACTTTTAGGGATGTTTTTATTATTTTTTATGTTAAATTCACATTTCTAGACTTTACTATGAGTTTGTGTTTTTTTCAGTGATTTCAGGTATTTTCTGGCTGAAATTGAGGGACTTGAGCAAAAATCAGATTCAGAGGTAGAAGAAGGACTGCTGATGCTGTTGGATTCTGACCTCCCTGCACTCAAAGTGGATTTTCTAGAGCTACAAAACTCAAAATGGCGCGCTTCCAATTGCGTTGGAAAGTAGACATCCAGGGATTTCCAGCAATATATAATAGTTTATACCTTGGCCGAGTTTAGATGACGCAAAAGGGCGTTGAACGCCAGTTCTACGCTGCAGTCTAGAGTTAAACGCCAGAAACACGTCACGAACCAGAGTTGAACGCCAAAAACACGTTACAACTTGGCGTTTAACTCCAGAAGAAGCCTCTACACGTGTAAACTTCAAGCTCAGCCCAAGCACACACCAGCTGGTCCCCAGAAGTGGATTTATGCATCAATTACTTATTTCTGTAAACCCTAGTAACTAGTTTAGTATAAATAGGACTTTTTACTATTGTATTAGACTATTGATCACGTTTAGGGGGCTGGTCTCTCGGCCATGCCTGAACCTTTCACTTATGTATTTTTCAACGGTAGAGTTTCTGCACTCCATAGATTAAGGTGTGGAGCTCTGCTGTTCCTCAAGGATTAATGCAAAGTACTACTATTTTTCTATTCAATTCAACTTATTCCACTTCTAAGATATTCATTCGCACCCAAGAACATGATGAACATGATGATTATGTGACGCTCATCATCATTCTCACTTATGAACGCGTGCCTGACAAACACTTCCGTTCTACATGCAACCAAGCTAGAATGAGTATCTCTTAGATATCTAATACAGAGGACCGAGTCCGAGATATTAGAATCTTTGTGGTATAAGTTAGAACCCATGGATGGCCATTCCTGAGATCCGGAAAGTCTAAACCTTGTCTATGGTATTCCGAGTAGGATCTGGGAAGGGATGGCTGTGACGAACTTCAAACTCGCGAGTGCTGGGCGTAGTGACA
>NC_029789.2:41623326-41633370 GCF_000816755.2 Arachis ipaensis | reverse complement strand
AGAGGATGGGATGTAGCCATTGACAACGGTGATGCCCTTACAGAAAGCTTGCCATGGAAAGGAGTAGGACTGATTGGATGAAGACAGCGGGAAAGTAGAGATTCAGAGGAACGAAAGCATCTCTATACGCTTATCTGAAATTCTCACCAATGAATTACATAAGTGTTTCTATCTTTATTTTCTGTTTATTTATTATTATTATTCGAAAACTCCATAACCATTTGATATCCGCCTGACTGAGATTTACAAGGTGACCATAGCTTGCATCAAGCCGACAATCTCCGTGGGATCGACCCTTACTCACGTAAGGTTTTATTACTTGGACGACCCAGTGCACTTGCTGATTAGTTGTGCGAAGTTGTGAAGTTATGCTTAGACCATGGTATTGCGCACCAGTTTTGGCACCATTGCCAGGGAGAGAACAAACAACAAATTTTACAACCTCAGAGTAACAATTTCGCACGTACCAGGCATGTGTTCATAGAATTGAGAATAACGATGAGTGTCACGAATCATATCATTCTCCAGATTGAAGTACGAGTGAGTATCTTAGAGAAGAAGTAGCGTGAATTGAGAGAAAAACAGTAGTAATTGCATTAATTCATGAAGAACAGCAGAGCTCCATACCTTAATCTATGGGGTATAGAAACTCCACCATTGAAAATACATAAGTGAAAAGAGGTCTAGGCATGGTCGAATGGCCAGCCTCTAAACATGAAATATGGCATAAGCTCTCTAATACAATTGGAAAAAATGCTATTTATACTAAACTGGTAACTTAGGTTTACAGAAAATGAGTAACTAAGTGCAGATAGTGCAGAAATCCACTTCCAGGTCCCACATGGTGTGTGCTTGGGCTTAGCATTGAAGCTTTCTTGTGCATAGGCTGTTTCTGGAGTTAAATGCCAGCTTGGGTGCCAGTTTGGGCATTTAACTCCAATTCTGGTGCCAGTTTGGGCATTTTATGCCAGAAAGTTTTAGGCTGTCTTTTAGCGCCAGTTTGGGCCATCAAATATCGGAAAAAGTATGGACTATTATATATTTCTGGAAAGCCCAGGATGTATACTTTTCAACGCAATTGAGAGCGCGCCAATTGGACTTCTATAGCTCCAGAAAATCCACTTCGAGTGTAGGAGGGTCAGAATCCAACAGCATCTGCAGTCCCTTTTCAGCCTCTGAATCAGATTTTTGCTCAGGTCCGTCAATTTCAGCCAAAAAATACCTGAAATTATAGAAAAATACACAAACTCATAGTAAAGTCCATGAATGTGATTTTTGCATAAAAACTAATAAAAATATAATAAAAAGTAACAAAAATATACTAAAAACTATGTAAAAACAATGCCAAAAAGGGTATAAATTATCCGCTCATCACAACACCAAACTTAAATTGTTCCTTGTCCCCAAGAAACTAAAAACAAAATAGGATAAAAAGAAGAGAAAATACAATAAATTCCAAACTTATCAATGAATTTAGTTCCAATTAGATGAGCGGGGCTAGTAGCCTTTTTGCTTCTGAATAGTTTTGGCATCTCACTTTATTCTTTGAAGTTCAAAATGATTGGAATCCATAGGAACTTAGAATTCAGATAGTGTTATTGATTCTCTTAGTTCAGTATGTTGATTCTTGAACACAGCTACTTTATGAGTCTTGGCTGTGACCTTAAGCATTTTGTTTTCTAGTATTACCACCGGATACATAAATGCCACAGACACATAACTGGGTGAACCTTTTCAGATTGTGACTCAGCTTTGCTAGAGTCCCCAGTTAGAGGTGCCCAGAGCTCTTGAGCACACTCTTTTTGCTTTGGACCACGACTTTAACCGCTCAGTCTCAAGCTTTTCACTTGACACCTTCACGCCACAAGAACATTGTTAGGGACAGCTTGATTTAGCCGCTTAGGCCAGAATCTTATTCCTTTGGGGCTTCCTATCCATTAATGCTCAAAGCCTTGGATCCTTTTTACCCTTGCCTTTTGGTTTAAAGGGTTATTGGCTTTTTCTGCTTGCTTTTTCTTTTTCTTTTTCTTTTTCCTCTTTTTTTTTCTTTATTTTTTTTGCATATATATATATATATTCGCAAGCTTCCGCTTTTCACTGCTTTTTCTTGCTTCAAGAATCAATTTTATGATTTTTCAGATTATCAATAACATTTCTCTTTTTTCATTATTCTTTCAAGAGCCAACAATTTTAACATTCATAAACAACAATATCAAAAATATTCACTGTTCAAGCATTCATTCAGAAAACAAAAAGTTTTACCACCACATCAAAATAATTAAACTAATTTCAAGATAGATTTCGAAATCATGCACTTCTTGTTCTTTTGCAAATAAAAACATTTTTCATTTAAGAAAGGTGAAGGATTCATAGGACATTCATAGCTTTAAGACATAGACACTAGACACTAATGATCATGTAATAAGGACACAAACATAGACAAAACATAAAGCATAGAATTCGAAAAACAGAAAAATAAGAACAAGGAAATTAAAGAACGGGTCCACCTTAGTGATGGCGGCTAGTTCTTCCTCTTGAAGATCTTTATGGAGTGCTTGAGCTCCTCTATGTCTCTTCCTTGCCTTTGTTGCTCCTCTCTCATGGCTCTTTGGTCCTCTCTGATTTCATTGAGGATAATGGAGTGCTCTTGGTGCTCCATCCTTAGTTGCCCCATGTTAGAACTCAATTCTCCTAAGGAGGTGTTAATTTGCTCCCAATAATTGTGTGGAGGAAAGTGCATCCCTTGAGGTATCTCAGGAATTTCTTGATAAGGAATTTCCTCATGCTCTTGTTGAGGTCCATGAGTGGGCTCTCTTGTTTGCTCTATCCTTTTCTTAGTGATGGGCTTGTCTCCTTCAATGAGGATGTCTTCCTCTATGACAATTCCAGCTGAATTGCATATGTTACAGATGAGATGAGAGAAGGTTAACCTTGCCAAAGTAGAGGGCTTGTCTGCCACCTAGTAGAGTTCTAGGGATATGATCTCATGAACTTCTACTTCCTCTCCAATCATGATACTATGGATCATGATAGCCCGGTCTATTGTAACTTCAGACCAGTTGCTAGTGGAAATGATAGAGCATTGGATGAACTCCAACCATCCCCTAGCCACGGGTTTGAGGTCAAGCCTTCTTAGTTGAACCGGCTTATCTCTTGAGTCTCTCTTCTATTGAGATCCTTCCACACAAATGTCCCTAAGGACTTGGTCCAACCTTTGATCAAAGTTGACCCTTCTAGTGAAAGGATGAGGATCTCCTCTCATCATTGGCAAGTTAAATGCCAACCTTACATTTTCCGGACTGAAATCCAAGTAATTCCCCCGAACCATTGTGAGCCAATTCTTTGGGTTCGGGTTCATACTTTGACCATTAAGATTCTGACTTGTTGGATTGGGTTGGTGAGAGCTTTCCAACCTCTTCTTTGAATCTCACGTCGGATCTCCGGATATTCACCCTTTTTGAGCATGAAGGGTACTTTGGGAATCATTTTTTTCTTGGCCACAACTTCATAGAAGTGGTCTTGATGGACCTTTGAGATGAATCTCTCCATCTCCCATGACTCGGAGGTGGAAGCTATTGCCTTCCCTTTCCTCTTTCTAGAGGTTTCTCTGGTCTTAGGTGCAATTAGTGGTTATGGAAAAACAAAATAAAGCAGAGCTTTTTCAACACCAAACTTAAAAGGTTTACTCATCCTCGAGCAAAAGAAGAAAGAAATGAGTAGGAGAAGAAGAAATGGAGGAGATAGAGGGTAGTAGTGGTTTCGGCCAAGGGGGATAGTAGTGTGTAAGATGTGTGAAATTGAAGGTAGTGAGGAGGGGTGGGTTAGGGAGGGAAATGGTTTGAATTTGAATGGTGAGGTAGGTGGGGTTTATGATGGATGGATGTGAGTGGTGAAGAGGATATGGGGAAGAGGGTAGGATTTGATAGGTGAATGGTGTTTGGAGAAGAGGTATTGAGGTGATTGGTCAAGGGTATTTGGGGAAGAGTGTTATGGAAAGGTGTGAAGAGAAGAGAAGAAGAGGTGGGGTAGGTGGGGATCCTGTGGGGTCCTGATAGATGAGAATTTATCGTGTCGGTATAGAATTTCACACAAAATGAATGAGTTCTCATTGCAAGTATAGTTCTACACCAACAAACAATCCTCCCAATCAAAAATATTGGTTGTCACATGTGCAAACCCCAATTAAAATTAACCGGAGTATTTAGACTCCGGGTTGTCTCACAAGGAATTGCAATAAAGTGTATGCTTATTGGCTATGAGGGGATAAAGGGGGTTTTGATTGGTAAGAGGGAAAGAAATTAAATGACAAGAAAAATAAATCAAGCAAGTAACTAAAGAAGGCAATTAATAAAGAGAGACATTCATGGCAAGAATTGAGGTCATAGGCTTTCTATCCTAGTCATACAATGATTAATTCACCCTATTTAGTCAACTCCAACAAATGGAAGAAGGTATCATGTTATCTTCACATGGGGAGAATGTCAAACAAGATTAATCAATCATATCACAATGATAAACAAGAATTTATCTTATTACGTCATCCCCAATGATGGAGGAAAGTATCATGTTATCCTCATACTCGGAGAAAGTCTAATAAGACTAGCTAATCTCAATCCAAATGTCCTAATCAACTCACTAATTGAATTAGCAAAAGATTGGCGTTATTGAAAATCATATTAACTAACAACTCTAGATCACCAACATAAGTTGGGTTTTCATGACTCAAGATTGCCTAATTACTCTTTCCAAGCCAAGAATGCTCAAAATCTACTCTAAAGCCCAACCAAGCATTTTGTCAAACACTTGGAAGGCATAAAAGGAAAGCATAATAAATGATAAGAATTAGTAAAATCTACCATCTACAAATTGCAAGGAAATAAGATCAACAACTCAAATCATCAATAAAAGAACATCAAACATTAAATTTCATTAAATATAAACAAATTCAACATGAGCATTCATAAACATAAAAGAGACATAAAAGTAAAATTGACAAGAGAACTAAGAAGAATATAGTAGTAGAAACAAGAAATTGTAAAAGAAACAAGATGAGAACAATAATCAAAACCTAGATCTAAAATGGAATTAAGCTAACCTAACCTAATTCTAGAGAGAAGGGGGAGCTTCTCTCTCTAGAAACTAACCTACATGATGCTATACTACCAAACAATTGCTCCCCCCTTTGCCCAAGCTTGAATTCTGCATGAAATAGCATTAGAAATGAGTTGGGTTGGGCACAAAGTTCTTTAGAAATCGCTGGGGGCGATTTCACTTTAGTGGGCCACGAGCAGCATCGGAGCGCACGCGTACATGGCGCGTGTGCGCCTTTAAACGCGAAACAACATATGGCACATTTTATATCATTTCGAAGCCCCGGATGTTAGCTTTCCAACGCAACTAGAACCACCTCATCTGGACCTCCGTAGCTCAAGTTATGGTCGATTGAGTGCGAAGAGGTCAGGCTTGACAGCTTTACATTTCCTTCATTTCTTCATGAGTTCTCCCACTTTGCATGCTTTTCTCCTCACTTCTTCCATCCAATACTTGCCTTATAAACCTGAAATCACTCAACAAACATATCAAGGTATCGAATGGAATTAAAATAAATTAAATTTAGCTATTTTAAGGCCTAAAAAGCATGTTTTCACATTTAAGCATAAATCAAGGGAAAATTGCAAAACCATGCTATTTCATTGAATAAATATGAAAAAAGTTGATAAAATCCCCCAAATTAAGCACAAGATAAACCACAAAATCGGGGTTTATCAGGTCCACAGATCCTGAGGTGTCAAGGAATTCTGCTCCCTGCACCATTCTGGCATTCAAACGCCTTCTGTGTGCTAATTCTGGTGTTAAACGCCAGCTCTGCTACCTTTCCAGGCGTTAAACGCCTTTCTAGCGTTTAACGCCAGCCAGATGCCAGACACCCTTTTCTGGCGTTAAACGCCCAGAGTGCTACCGATTCTGGCGTTTAACGCCCAGAATGCTGCCAGACTGGGCATTAAACGCCCATTCTGCTATCCTTACTGGCGTTTAAATGCCAATAAGCCTGTTGGTGCGTGGCAGAAGTTAGGCCAATTAAGAGATTGTAATGCAATAACAACGTTGCGAGTATAGCCCTTAACCAGCTAAAATCCGCCTCACCAATTTAGAAAGGTGTCACAAAAATTTAGAATAAAAATACTGGGAGTATGAGTCCCAGGTCGTCTCCCAACGAGTTGCAAGGAAGGGTGCTATTTTATTAATTAGGAACTTCCAAGAGAGTTTGAGTTTAGATAACGAGTAATTAAATAATTGTAAATTAAAGCAATAAAAACTAAGAATGATTATTAATATTCTTGATAAAAAAACCTTGACTAGGGGAATGATTAATTGGAAGTTCTATCCTTGTTGGGGTCTTTTAAGTGTAGTATTAAAAAGGTTGTTGTTTTTACGTAGTTAACCCTTACTAAATAAAGGAAAGTCAAGTGATTGAGCTAGCTCTTATTCACAAATTCTAGTCCTCTCCCTTGGGAAGGTCTAGCGTTAGTAAATACAGAACTAGCCAACAATTTCCAGTTTAATCAGCACTTAAGCCCTTCCAACTCAAGTATCTCCTTTTAATCAACCCCCATGTCAAGTATGGAGTCTACTCCATTGACATTAATATAACGCTCATAAAAATATAAGAAGAAGACATGATAATTTAAATAAAATACGGATTCAAAATTAATTAAAAGTAAAAGTAATCCTTTGCATTAACAATTCATGAAAATAATCCAATCACCACTTTAAACAATAATTAAGAATATGGAATAAATAAAAAGAGTAAGTAAGGAAATAAACTAGAATAGTATCTTCAACGGAGATAATGACTCTTCAATATCAAAAAGCAAAAGCAATAAACTGGGAATGTAAAGAGAACCTAGAGGAAAAGTAATCCTCTCTAAATTCAGATCTAAAAACCTAAAATTATCCTAATGAGAATGTATCAATGTGTCTAAAGTTGGGTGAAAAGGTCTCTTGAGTCTCTGCATGTTCCTTGGCTTTATTCTGTGTTTCTGGGCCGAAAACTGGGTCAAAACGCGGCCCGAAATCGCGCCCAGCATTTTTTGTTAATTCTGCAGATCGCGCAGGTCACGCGTACGCGTTGGTCACGCGTGCGCATCATTCAGTGATTTTCCTTGTCACGCGTACGCATCGTCCACGCGTTCGCGTCATTTGTGCAGACTCCAATCCACGCATACGCGTCAGGCACGCGCATGCGTCGCTTCAATTTTCTCCATTCCGCGCGCTCGCGTGAGTCATGCGTGCGCATCAGTGTTCGCTGGTCATCTCCTTAGTTTCTTGTGTTCCTTCCATTTTTGCAAGCTTCCTCTCCATTCTCTAAGTCATTCCTGCCCTATAAAGCCTGAAACACTTAATACACGGATCATGGCATCAAATGGTATAAAGGAGAATTAAAATATACTAACTAAAGATCTCTAGGAAGCAAGTTTTCAACCATAGAACAATACTAGGAAGAAAAATGAAAAACCATTCAATTAAATACAAGATAAACCATAAAATAGTGGTTTATCACATGTCCTCTAGGGTGTGCTATTTTTGATGCTATTTTTGATTTTGCTTTAATTATGCAGTTGTTTTTATGACTTCACATGATCATCAACCTAAGGAAAACATAGAATAACAATGGAAAATAAATGTCTATGAAATTAAATATTAGTAAATAACATTGGGTTGCCTCCCAACAAGCGCTTCTTTAATGTCAATAGCTTGACAGTGAGCTCTTAGAGAGCTTCACAGAGACTCAGAGTTTGATGATGGCCTCCCAACACCAAACTTAGAAGTTGAGTGTGGGGGCTCTGTTTGACTCTGTATTGAGAGAAACTTTTCATGCTTCCTCTCTACGGTCACAGAAGAAGATCCTTGAGCCTTAAACACAAGGTAGTTCTCATTCAATTGAAAGACTAACTCTCCTCTGTCCATACCAATCATAGCTCTTGCTGTGGCTAGGAAGAGTCTTCCAAGGATGATGGATTCATCTTTATCCTTCCTAGTTTCTAGGATTATGAAGTCAGCAGGGATGTACAGGCCTTCAACCTTTACTAAGACATCATCTACAAGTCCATAAGCCTGTTTTCATGAGTTGTCTGCCATCTCTAGTGAGATTCTTACAGCTTGTACCTCAAAGATCCCTAGTTTCTCCATTACAGAGAGTGGCATGAGGTTTATACTTGAACCAAGGTCACACAGAGCTTTCTCAAAGGTCATGGTGCCTATGGTACAAGGTATTAAGAACTTTCCAGGATCCGGTTTCTTCTAAGGTAATTTCAGTTGAACCAAAGTATCCAGTTCATTAATGAGCAATAGAGGTTCCTCCTCCCAAGTCTCATTACCAAATAACTTGGCATTCAGCTTCATGATTGCTCCTAGATACTGAGCAACTTGCTCTTCAATAATATCTTCATCCTCTTCAAAGGAAGAATACTCATCAGAGCTCATGAATGGCAACAGTAAGTTCAGTGGAATCTCTATGGTCTCTGTATGAGCCTCAAATTCCTTTGGTTCCTTAATAGGGAACTCCTTAGGGGCTAGTGGACGTCCATTGAGGTCTTCCTCACTGGAAATCACTGCCTCTTCCTCCTCTATAGGTTCGGCCATGTTGGTTATATTGATGGCCTTGCACTCTCTCTTTGGATTCTCTTCTGTATTGCTTGGAAGAGTACTAGGAGGGGTTTCAGTAACTATTTTACTCAGTTGACCCACTTGTTCCTCCAAATTTCTGATGGAGGACCTTGTTTCAGTCATAAAACTGAGAGTGGTCTTAGATAGATCAGAGACTATGGTTGCTAATTCAGAGAGGCTCTGCTTAGAATTCTCTGTCTGTTGCTCAGAAGATGATGGAAAAGGCTTGCTATTGCCAAACCTATTTCTCCCACCATTATTATTATTGAAGCCTTGTTGAGGCTTCTGTTGATCCTTCCATGAGAAATTAGGGTGATTCCTCCATGAAGGATTGTAAGTGTTTCCATATGATTCTCCCATGTAATTCACCTCTTCCATTGCAGGATTCTCAGGGTCATAAGCTTCTCCTTCAGAGGAAGCTTCTTTAGTACTGCCGGATGCAGCTTGCATTCCAGTCAGATTCTGAGAAATCATATTGATTTGCTGAGTCAATATTTTATTCTGATCCAATATTGCATTCAGAGTATCAATCTCAATGACTCCTTTCTTCTGAGTCATCCCATTATTCACAGGATTTCTTTCAGAAGTGTACATGAACTGGTTATTTGCAACCATTTCAATGAGTTCCTGGGCTTCTGTAGGCGTCTTCTTCAGATGAAGAGATCCACCAGCAAAGTGATCCAATGACATATTGGACAATTGCTTATATCTTTCCCAAGCTTCATAGAGGGATTCACCTTCCTTCTGTCTGAAGGTTTGGACTTCTACTCTAAGCTTGCTCAACTTTTGAGGTGGAAAGAATTTAGCCAAGAAAGCATTGACCAATTTTTTCCAAGAGTTCAGGCTTTCTTTAGGTTGTGAGTCCAACCATATCCTAGCTCTGTCTCTTACAGCTAAAGGGAAAAGCATAAGTCTGTAGACCTCAGGATTAACCCCATTGGTCTTAACAGTGTCATAGATTTGCAAGAATTCAACTAAGAACT
Source organism: Arachis ipaensis (assembly GCF_000816755.2). NCBI lineage: Eukaryota > Viridiplantae > Streptophyta > Magnoliopsida > Fabales > Fabaceae > Arachis > Arachis ipaensis. The sequence goes on along the minus strand of NC_029789.2, from coordinate 41,623,720 downwards.
GATGAGGATCTTCCAATGGAAGTCCATAAAACTTGCAATTCTGCTGCATTAGAGAAACTAATTGAGGCTTAAGCTCAAAGTTGTTTGCTTCAACTGCAGGAATTGAGATGCTTCTTCTACAGAAGTCAGAAGTTGGTGCAGTAAAGTCACCAAGCACCTTCCTTGCATCTCCACCATTGTTGTTATTTTCGGCTGCCATTACTTCTTCTTTTTCGAAAATTTCTGTTAGGTCCTCTCCAGAGTTTTGTGCTTTAGCTTCTCTTAGCTTCCTCTTTAGAGTCCTTTCAGGTTCAGGATCAGCTTCAATAAGAATGTTCTTATCCTTGTTCCTGCTCATATGAAAAAGAAGAGAACAGAAAAGAAGAGGAATCCTCTATGTCACAGTATAGAGATT
>NC_029789.2:41620065-41623140 GCF_000816755.2 Arachis ipaensis | reverse complement strand
GTATGTATTTAAAATTTTAATTAAAAGAAAAAAATATTTTTGTTTTTATTTTAAGTTAGAATTCGAAATTTAAGAAAGGAAATAAAATAAAATGAAGATTTAAAACAATTAGTTAATTAAAAAGAATTTTGAAAAAGGGGTTAGTGATTTTCGAAAATTAGAGAGAGGGGAAAGTAGTTAGGTGGTTTTGAAAAGATAAGAAATAGTAAACTTTTAAAATAAAACAAAAATTCAAGTGGTTAATTGAAAAAGATTTGAAATTAAAGTTTTGAAAAGATAAGAAGCTAGAAAAAGATTTTGAAATTAAGTTTTGAAAAAGATATGATTCAAATTTATTTTGAAAAAGATTTGAAAAAGAAATTTAAAAAGATTTGATTTTTGAAATTAAAGTTAATGACTTGAATAACAAGAAACTAAAATATATGATTCTAGAATTTAAAGAGTGAACCTTTCTTAAAAGGCAAGTAACAACTTGAAAATTTTTGAATCTAAACATTAAATGTTAGTAATGATTTCGAAAATCATGAAATAAAAATAGGAAAAAGATTTTGAAAATAAATTTTGAGATTTTCGAAAACATGAAAGAAAAATGAAAAAGATTTGATTTTTGAAAAAGATTTAAAAAGATAGAATTTTTAATTTGAAATTTTGACTTGACTAACAAGAAACAACTAACTATTGAAAATTTTTTGACTAAGTCAACCCAAGATTTCGAAAATTATGAGTAAAATAAGGAAAAAATATTTTTTTGATTTTTGAATTTTTAATGAGGAGAGAGGAAAACAACAAAAAGACACAAAAAATAAGAAATTAAAATCAAAACAACTAATACATGCAAGAACACTTTGAATATCAAGATGAACACCAAGAACACTTTGAAGATCATGATGAACATCAAGAACATATTTTTGAAAATTTTTAAGAAGAGATAGACATGCAGGACACCAAACTTAAAATTTCTTTTAAACTTTAGACACTAATAATTCGAAAATGCATATAAAAAACAAGAAAGGACACAAAACAAGAAAAATTAAAGATCAAACAAGGAAAATCATGAAGAACAACTTGAAGATCAAGAAGAACACAATGCATATATTTTCGAAAATTTAAGGAAAATTAAAACATGCAATTGACACCAAACTTAAAATTTGACACTAGACTCAAACAAGAAACACAAAATTTTTGGTTTTTATGATTTTATTAATTTTTTTGTATATTTTTCGAAAATTTTTGGAAATAGAAAATAAAGAAATTCAAAATTTTTAATAAGAATTCCAGGATTCGTGCAATGTTTAGTCGAAAGCTTCGGTCCAAAAAAAATTAGACATGGCCAAATGGCCAGCCAAGCTTCAGCATAAACCAATACAGATATGTCCTTTCTACATTGGAAAGTGGAAACCTCGGTCCAAAAGATTAGACATGGATTAACAGCCAGCCAGGTTTCAACATATCTCAAGAAGCTCTAGAATTCATTCTTAAAAATTCTGAAGAACAAAATTATTATTTTTTTGAATTTTTCGAAAATAAAAATAAAAAGCTTAAACATAAAATAAAACTACCTAATCTAAGCAACAAAATGAACCATCAGTTGTCCAAACTCGAACAATCTCCGGCAACGGCGCCAAAAACTTGGTGGACGAAATTGTGATTCACACTTTTCACAACTCCGCACAACTAACCAGCAAGTGCACTGGGTCGTCCAAGTAATACCTTACGTGAGTAAGGGTCGATCCCACGGAGACGGTCGGCTTGAAGTAAGCTATGGTCATCTTGTAAATCTCAGTCAGGCGGATTCAAATGGTTATGACTTTTGATAATTAAAGGATGAATAAAACATAAAATAAAATAAAGTTACTTATATAATTCATTGGTGGAAATTTCAGATAAGGGTTTGGAGACGCTTTGTTGCTTCTGAACCTCTGCTTTCCTATTGTCTTCTTCCAATCATGCGTCTTCCCTTCTATGGCAAGCTGTAGGATCCTCTCAGTGAAAATGGTCCTCTACGGTTTCTGCACGGCTAATCAACTGTCGGATTTCTCGTCTCAGATGAAAAATACTAGGCACAGCTACCGCATGGCTAATCATCTGTCGGTTCCTGCTAGCATTGGAATAGGATCCATTGATCCTTTTGCACACTGTCACTGCGCCCAACATTCGCAGGTTTGAAGCTCGTCACAGTCATCCCTTCCCAGATCCTACTCGGAATACCACAAACAATGTTTATACTTTCTGGACCCCAGGAATGCTGCCAATTGGTTCTAGCCTATACCACCAAGATACTAATCTCATGGACTCGGTCCGTATATTAGATACTGATGAGCGGATAATTTATACGCTTTTTGGCATTGTTTTTAGTATGTTTTTAGTAGGATCTAGTTACTTTTAGGGATGTTTTTAATAGATTTTGTGTTAAATTCACATTTCTGGACTTTACTATGAGTTTGTGTGTTTTTCTGTGATTTCAGGTATTTTCTGGCTGAAATTGAGGGACTTGAGCAGAAATCAGATTCAGAGGTTGAAGAAGGACTGCTGATGCTGTTGGATTCTGACCTCCCTGCACTCAAAGTGGATTTTCTGGAGTTACAGAACTTGAAATGGCGCGCTTCCAATTGCGTTGGGAAGTAGACATCCAGGGCTTTCCAGAAATATATAATAGTCCATACTTTGGCCAAGAATTGACGACGTAAACTGGCGTTCAACGCCAGCCTTCTGCCCAAATCTGGCGTCCAGCGCCAGAAAAGGATCCAAAACCAGAGTTGAACGCCCAAACTGGCACAGAAACTGGCGTTCAACTCCACAAATGGCCTCTGCACGTGCAACACTCAGGCTCAGCCCAAACACACACAAAGTGGGCCCCGGAAGTGGATTTATGCATCAATTACTTACTCTTGTAAACCCTAGTAGCTAGTTTATTATAAATAGGACCTTTTACTATTGTATTAGGCATCTTTTGATCATCTTAGGATCTTAGGATCATCTTTGGACGCCTGGTTCTTAGATCAGAAGGTCTGGCCATCTCGGCCATGCCTGGACCTTCACTTATGTATTTTCAAACGGTAGAGTTTCTACACTCCA
>NC_029789.2:41618135-41618983 GCF_000816755.2 Arachis ipaensis | reverse complement strand
CCATTACCAGGGATTGTTCGAGCCTGGACATCACAATTTCGTGCACCAAGTTTTTGGCGCCGTTGCCGGGGATTGTTTGAGTTTGGACAACTGACGGTTCATCTTGTTGCTCAGATTAGGTAATTTTCTTTTTATTTTCTTTTCAAAAAAATATTTTTCAAAAATCTTTCAAAAATTTCTCCTTTGTTTTCGAAAAAATAAAATAATAATATAAAAATATTTTCAAAAATAAATTATTCTATGGCTTCAGAATTTTTAAGAATGAATTCAGTGTTTCATGAAGCATGTTGAAGCCTGGCTGGCTGTAAAGCCATGTCTAAATTTATTTGGACTGAGGCTTGCAATTTGTTATCAAGAGCAATTTAGTTGTTGCTCATCCACCTGCTGCTGATCCATGATCACCTGCTGAAGCTTGGCTGGCCATTGGCCATGTCTAGTGTTTTGGACTGGAGCTTTCTTTGAAAGCTTGGCTGGCTAGTGAGCCATGTCTAATTCCTGGACTGAAGCTTTAGACGAAGAATGCAAGATTCCTGGAATTCATATTAAAAATTTTGGAATCCTTATTTTCCTTTTTCATATAATTTTCGAAAAAAAAAATATACCAAAAAAATTTGAAAATCATAAAAATCAAAAATATTTTTCTGTTTCTTGTTTGAGTCTTGAGTCATATCATAAGTTTGGTGTCAATTGCATGTGCATCTTGAATTTTTTGAAAATTCATGCATTCATAGTGTTCTTCATGATCTTCAAGTTGTTCTTGGTAAGTCTTCTTGTTTGATCTTGATGATTTTCTGTTTTGTGTTTTTTCATGTTTATCATATGCATTTTTGAATTCTTAGTGCCTAGGC
>NC_029789.2:41617614-41618096 GCF_000816755.2 Arachis ipaensis | reverse complement strand
GCACAAGTGGGCCAGTTGAGTAAAAGGATCACTGAAATCCCTCCTAGTACTCTCCCAAGCAATACAGAAGAGAATCCAAAAGGAGAGTGCAAGGCCATTGACATAAGCGCCATGGCCGAACCTATGAGGAGAGGAGAGGACATGAATCCCAAGGAGGAAGACCTCCTGGGACGTCCAGTGATCAATAAGGAGCTTCCCTCTGAGGAACCAAAGGAATCTGAGACTCATCTAGAGACCATAGAGATTCTATTGAACCTCCTTATGCCCTTCATGAGCTCTGAAGAGTATTCCTCTTCTGAAGAGAATGAGGATGTTACTGAAGAGCAAACTGCCAAGTTTCTTGGTGCAATCATGAAGCTAAATGCCAAATTGTTTGGCATTGATACTTGGGAAGTTGAACCTCCCTTGTTCATTAATGAACTAAGTGATCTGGATCAACTAACATTGCCTCAGAAGAGACAGGATCCTGGAAAGTTCATAAT
>NC_029789.2:41562567-41617590 GCF_000816755.2 Arachis ipaensis | reverse complement strand
CGCGCTTCCAATTGCGTTAGAAAGTAGACATCCAGGGCTTTCCAGAAATATATAATAGTCCATACTTTGGCCAAGAATTAACTACGTAAACTGGCGTTCAACGCCAGCCTTCTGCCCAAATCTGGCGTCCAGCGCCAGAAAAGGATCCAAAACCAGAGTTGAACGCCCAAACTGGCACAGAAACTGAGGTTAGTTGTATCGAAGTTGTGACAATTATGAATTAAGACCAAAGCACCAAGCTTTGGAGCCATTACCAGGGATTGTTCGAGCCTGGACATCACAATTTCGTGCACCAGATACTCAAGAGATACGCACTCAAGCTGTCGCCCAATGACTACGTTGAGCTCCGATAGAACGAAAGTGGTTGTCAGGCACGCGTTCATAGAATTGAGAATAATGATGAGTGTCACGGATCATATCATTCTCCAGATTGAAGTACGAGTGAGTATCTTAGAGAAGAAGTAGGCGTGAATAGAGAGAAAAATAGTAGTAATTGCATTAATTCATGAAGAACAGCAGAGCTTCACAGCTTAATCTATGGGGTGTAGAAACTCCACCGTTGAAAATACATAAGTGAAAAGAGGTCTAGGCATGGTCGAATGGACAGCCTCTAAATGTGAAATATGGCATAAGCTCTCTAATACAATAGTAAAAAGTGCTATTTATACTACACTAGTATCTTAGGTTTACAGAAAATGATTAACTAAGTGCAGATAGTGCAGAAATCCACTTCTGGGGCCCACTTGGTGTGTGCTTGGGTGGAGCATTAAAGCTTTCTCATGCATAGGCTGTTCCTGGAATTAAACGCCAACTTGGGTGCCAATTTGGGCGTTTAACTCCAATTCTGGTGCCAGTTTGGGCGTTTTACGCTAGAAAGTTTTAGGCTGTCTTTTAGCGCCAGTTTGGGCCATAAAATCTCAGAAAAATATGGACTATTATATATTGCTGGAAACCCCAGGATGTCTACTTTCCAACGCAATTGAGAGCGCACCAATTGGGCTTTTGTAGCTCCAGAAAATCTACTTCGAGTGCAGAAGGGTCAGAATCCAACAGCATATGCAGTCCTTTTTCAGCCTCTGAATCATATTTTTGCTCAGGTCCCTCAATTTCAGCCAAAAAACACCTAAAATTACAGAAAAATACACAAACTCATAGTATAGTCCAGAAATGTGATTTTTGCATAAAAACTAATAAAAATATAATAAAAAGTAACTAAAACATACTAAAAACTATGTAAAAACAATGCCAAAAGGGTATAAATTATCCGCTCATCACGTACGCATCCCTGATGCGTGCGCGTCAGTTTCACTATGTGGCTATCCATGCCTGCCCATACCTGACACGCACGCGTCGTATGTCTTTTTGGCTCTCATGCGTTTCAACCCGAGAGTTGTGCTTTCGCGGGGCTGCCTTCGCACGATTGGCACAACCCATGTCACGCGTACGCCTCAAAGACGCTTACGCGTCACTTAAAACTTGCGTGGCCCACGCGTACGTGTGCAGTACGCGCGCGCGTCGCATTCACCGCATGGTTAAACCAGTACACCGCCAGATTTCAATTATTCCCTCCCCAATCCTAATTCTTTTTCAATCCTAATTCTCCCTTACTTCTTCTTCCTTCTTTCTTCATTATTCCTTCTTACTATCTACTACTTTCTTCCTTCCTTTTTCATCTTCTACCTAAGGTTCTTCTCTTCCTCCCATCTACTCTTTCATTCTTCTTTCATTATTGCATATTAATAATTTCTCTTTCTTCTCCATTTTTATTAGCTTAGTTATTTGTGGTTTATTTTGCATTCTTTTTCCATGCATTTTTTTTGTTGGTGTTGGAGTTCTATTTGGGCATTACCTTATTATCATAAAGCTTGTGGATACTATGAGGAGTGATTTGACAATTAACATGTAATTTTGGCTCTCATATACATTTGGATCCATTATTTTCATTCCTATTTTAAGTTGCACACCAAGTGTTTGTGAAAACGCTCTCAAAGCATTCTGAATCATATTTTATTTTACTCTTACACTTTAATGCCTCTTTTTCACAACACTTGTACTCCACATGTATTTGGGATTATCATTTACAATTGTCATCATACAAGTGCTCTTTAATTTGGCACATTTAAGAATCGATGCTTGAATTATGCTTCTCATGCCTATTACTTGCATGCTTTTACCCTCTTGCATCTAATTATTATGAATTGCCTTCATGCTCTTAATTAATGTCTTACCTACATGTTATAGCTACCATGAATTTAAGCTATCATCTTTTCTTTGGCATTCATTATCACTTGAAATTTCTTCCTTTCGGTTCTTTAGTTATCTATATTTAACATTCTCCCTCTTTCTTTCTTCCTTAGGCATGGATACCAAGAAAGGAAAGGAGAAGGCCACTGACAAGACATCAGCAAAGAGAGGAACCAAGCGAACACCAACTAAGGCGCCACCATCTACAAGCGTCAAGCCACCAACAAAACGGGTAAAGAGGATCCTTAAAGTTGATGAAGCAAAGAAAGCCTTTTCCGCACGGGACTCCACACGGTTCACTACCCGTTACTGCAAGCAGATGTTCCCCATCCTCGCTGAGAGGAACTAAAATAATGAGCATCTACTCATTGTCCCAACACACTTTGTTGATTTTGTGGAGCCTCGCATCGAGAGGAGACAGTGGGGATTCTTGAGGAGGCAGCCGTGTGAGGCCAACTTATCATGGGTAGTTGAATTCTACTCCAACTTCTACTCACCTACTTTGCAGACTGTCTATGTTCGTCAGCAACAAGTCCCTGTCTCCGAGAGTGTCATACAGAGAGTACTGGATCTTTCACCTAGCCCAGAGGGATTGGATGCATATCAAGAGGTCTCTCTTAAGTGCTAGATGTATCAGTTCGACTGGGATAGCATCCTTGGAGTTATAGCCTAACCTGGCAGCACCTGGATCTATGGGCAACATCGGTCAAAACCCAAGAGCATCTCAGCCCAGTCACTTACCTTGGAAGCTCGCGTGTGGGTACAGATTATGTCCCACTATATCTTTCCGAGCACTCACGAGTCCACCTTCACAGCGGACATGGCTGTTCTCATCTGGTGCATCCTGACAGAGCAACCTCTCAACCTGCCTCGACTCATCCGGCAGGCAATGGGACACGTAAAGATTGTAGGTAACCTGCCTTTTCCCACCTTGGTTTCAGATTTAGTCTCTGCAGCGGGTGTTTCCTATCGGGCTGGAGACACGAAGGTCATGATCCCTAAGGCCGACCAATATGTCCTGAATGGGAAGTACATCAGACCACCAGTTCCCTCTGCGAGCTGGTCTGCAGGCCCATCTTTGGATACTCCTTCTTCTACTCCACCATCTTCCACACCACAAGCACCATCCACCCATCAGATGTTCCTTCAGATCCTTGAGAGGTTCAACCGGCAGGACCAGCGGATGGAGCAAATGGAGCGCCGTAACAAGCGCCGATACAATTACCTGAAGGAGCTCATTGTTGGTACCCACCCACCTCTAAAACAGAAGGACACCCCGGACTCCCCTTTACCCAGTAGCACAGGGATCTATGGCAAACCAGACAGCAGAGGCGATGCTTCCAGCCCTACCTTGCTCCTTACTGATGGCACGGAGGACCATGCCAAGCCTTAAGTGTGGGGAGGTCAGTCCTTGACTTCCAGGGGTAATTTCTCTCTCTTAACACAAACATTTGATTTTTTTTCTTTTGTTAGATAGGATAGATTGCATGATACTAGTTGCTTGGATGTATGTTTTGCTTGGTTGAAGTAATAAATTTCTTTTTAAGACCCTATTTTATAGTATTTCACTATTTGTGAGATTTTGAGCTTAATTATATGGTGACATTATTTAACCATGATTTTTTATTCTTGTGTGTTTTCTTCTCTATGATTATAATCTATAGTTTGTTCCATTCTATATGTCCATTGTTTAGTGTATTTGCATGCATACATATGATTGAGGCCATCATTTGTTATTAGCTCACTTATCCCAAATAGCCTACCATTTTAATTACCTTTATTTGCCACCTTGAGCCTTTTAATTTCCATTTGTTCTTTATATTACCACATCACTAGCCTTAAACGGAAAAACAATTAATTACCCCAATTGAATCTTTGGTTAGCTTAAGATAGAGATTGTGTATCAATTAAGTGTGGAAAATTGTGGGAACTTGGGTTGATAAAATTGTGTTGTATTTTATTGACAAAAGTATTGGGAACTTGGGTGCATACTCATGTGATACCAGAAAAACCATGTGTATTGATATGTTATGTTTGCTTTTATGTTCATAAAAAAAGAAAAAGAAAAGTACAGAAAAAGAAATAAATGAATAGGGGATAAAACCACCCCAATGCTAAGTTTAATAAAGATCAAAGCATAGTGGTGAATTTAAAGAAAATTTGATACATGAGTATGCGATGAAAAAGTGGAATTTTGGGTAGCTAGGAATGATTTTAGAGTTATATAGAGTGTTTGTATGTTAGGTGAGAACTTAGGTTAGTCAAAGATTCATATTATAGCTCACTTGGCCATACATATATCCTCACCCTTACCTTAGCCCCATTACAACCTTGAAAAGACCTCATGATGTTTGCATTGGTACACTAAATATTTGTTGATTGGTTAGATGAAGAACAAAGTTTTAGAAAGCATGACTAGAGAAGAGTAGAGTTGATTAACCCTAGACACTTGAGCGATTAGAGTGCATATACACTACCCTTGAGGGTTCAATGCTTGATTCTATGTTCCCTGCTTTCATGAGCTATCTTCTTACAAGTTTACCTGTCTTTTATTGTGTGATTTGAATTAGTGGAATCTGATTTATGTTTGTCTTGGAGAACTTGTTTACTTTTAACTAAGTAGATAGAAACATCTTAGCATATAGTTGCATTCACATACATAGGTTGCATAGCATGAGTCTTACTGACCCCCATTCATTCTTTCTATCTCCTTGAGCTTAGCATGAGGACATGCTAATGTTTAAGTGTGGGGAGATTGATAAACCACTATTTTATGGTTTATCTTGTGCTAATTTAAGTGGTTTTTATCAAGTCTTTGCACACTTATTCATACAATTTACATGATTTCACAATTCCTTCCCAATTTTGTTCTATGGTTGGAAACTTGCTTCCTAAGCCTTTAAATTATGTATTTTAATTCCCTTTTATACCATTCGATGTCATGATCTGTGTGTTAAGTGTTTTCAAGCTGTATAGGGTAGGAATGGCTTAAAGGATGGAGAGGAAGCTTGCAAAAATGGAAGGAGCACAAGAAATAAAGGAGATAACCAGCGAGGATCGACGCGCACGCATGGCTCACGCGTGCGTGTGATTTAGAGATTTTCACAGCGACGCGTATGCGTGACAAGCGAAATTGCACAGCGACGCGTACGCGTGATTGATGCGTACGTGTGACGTGCGCCACGTGCAGAAATCGCAGAAGACACTGGAGGCAATTTTGGGCTGAGTTTGGACCAAGTTTTCAGCCCAGAAACACAGACTAGAGCCAGGGGACAAGCAGAGACTCAACACATATTCTCATTTGCATAGTTTTTAGTTTTAGTTCGGAATCTTAGAGAGAAACACTATTTCCTCTAGGGTTCTTCACATTCATAATTTTAGAGTTTTATGCTTTTGATTTGGATATTGAGAAGAGTTACTACCTCCGTTGAAGTTTCAATTATTCTAGTTTGTTTCGTTATTCCCTTACTCTTTTAATCACCCATTAACCCTGTTCAGATTTACATATTGATATCTTTGATTTTGGAATTTATTAATGCAAAGAATTATTTTTACCTTTAATTAATTTTCTGTTATTATTTTATTTGAGTTTCCATGTCTTCTTTTCTTCCCCTTTTATTGTTTATGAAAATGGCATTCATGTCAATGGAGTAGACTCCCAACTTGACTTGGGAGTTGATTAAAAGGAGACCCTTGAGTTGGAATACTCAAGTGTTAATTGGAAATTGGAAGTTGTTGGCTGGCTCTCTAGTCACTAATGCTAATCCTTCCATAGGAGAGGATTAGGACTTGTGAATTGGGGCTGGTTCAGTTACTTGACTTTCCTTTATTCGCTAAGGGATAACTAAGTAGAAATAACAACCTCTTACCAGTACACTTGGGAAAATTCAACAAGGATAGAACTTCCAATTAATCTTCTCCCAGTCAAGGCTTTTTATTTTAAATATATAAAACCTCTCATTAATTTTCACTGCTTTAATTAATAATTATTTTAATTTCCCATTCTCCAACTCTAAAAATTCTCAGAAAAATTCTTGACCAATAAAATAGCACTCTTTTGTCAACTCGTTGGGAGATGACCTGGGAATTCTACTCCCAGTATTTTATTCTTAAATTGTGACAACCTTTTTTAAATTGATAAGCAGAATTTTCGTCGGTTAAAAACTGTACTTGCAACGCTATTTTCACTATAAATTCTTAATCGGCAATTTTCTGCCCGTCAGTGCGCTTTGGTGATGAATCTCTCCATCTCCCAAGATTCGGAGGTGGTGGTGATGAATCCATATTTGATGATGATTTTCGGTTGAAATTGAATGGATTTCATCATTTAAACTTGCACTTATCCCCTTAAATACATGCTTTTGAACTTTCCTCCTAATTTGTGCTTGATTATGAAAACATTATTTTCTCAAAACACTTTGCAATACTCTTTTAGTTATTTTTCTTCATTTTTAGTAGCTTTATCTCTATCTGCATCTTGGTTTGTTTGTTTGTATATATTTCTTTATTGTTCATAGTTATACGGTGGTTAATGTTTGCATGTTGCATGACAGAGTGAATAAGTTTGGTGAAACACCAAGGAATTTCTATGAAATCTTTCTTAGGGCGTACCATTGATTGAATTGAAGAAAAATCTTATGTTTTTCAACTTGCGTGAAGTATTCTGTTTGTAGAACATAGAAAAGAGCTAGAACAACATACCTTGTGAGATTTTAAGCTTTAATAGATGATTGCATTTTTCAACCATAATGTTTGTTCTTGTGTGATTATACTCCTTTTTTATTGTGATCATTGATTTGCATGATTCTTTATGTTCTGTATTTGTTGTTTGGATACATTTAGCATGACTGAGGACATCTTTGATGTTGAACTCACCAACCTATATGGCCAACCCTTGCAATCACCTTTGTGAACCTCTGTTGAGCCTGTAAATCCCCTTTTGTTCTGATTTTAGCACGTTATTCTCCCTTAAGCAAAAAACCATTGATGTCCTTGAATTACTCTTTGATTAGCTTGGGTGGATTAGTGTGTATATTCTAAGTGTGGGGGGAATTGTTGGGAAGCATTGGTGATAGAGGCATGGAACTCATTGTGAAAAATTGGCAATTGGGTAATACTCATGCAGTCATTGCTTTAATTCATATGCATCTCTTGTGCTAACAAATTCAAATAAAAAAAACTTGTGCATAATAGAATGTGAAATAAAAAGTTGAAATAAAGGATGCATATGTTCATGTTTCGAAAAGAAAGTGCATGAGGAGTGTGAGATAGGAGAAAAATGGGTAGATAGGTTGCATTGTTATGAGTATATAGGCAATATAGGATTAGGTGGACACTTAAGCTAATCAAAGAACTAATTCTTTAAGTCCACTTAACCATATTTATCCTACCAAAGCCCTAGCTCTATTACAACCTTCCAAAGACCTCATGATATTTGTTTTTCATGCATCAAATACTAGTTGATTGTTAGATGACTTGCAAATCTTTGAAAAGCATGATAAAAGGGGAATTGAGTGATTAAGCCTTAAACACTGAGCGATTTGAGTGAATACACATCCGGTGAGGGGTTCGATCGCTCAATTCTATGTTCTTGCATCTTATGTTGTATCCTCTTGCAAGTTGTTTGTGGGTTAGTTTTGAAAATTTCAATTCAACTCTTTGGACATTGATTTTAGTGCATAAACTCTTTGCATTTGCCCTAAAGCTTTCTTGTGATGGATTGGAATTTCATGGTTTGTTTTACCAACTCCTTGCATAGTACATATTGGTAGTAACCTTTAGGATAGTTGCATGCATTTAGGTAGTACATAGAATAAATTATTTTTCCTTTCATCTATCTCCTTTGAGTGTGTTTAGCATAAGGACATGCTAGTGTTTAAGTGTGGGGGAATTGATGAATCCGTATTTGATGATGATTTTTGGTTGAAATTGAATGGATTTCATCATTTAAACTTGCACTTATCCCCTTAAATAGCATGCTTTTGAACTTTCTTCCTAATTTGTGCTTGATTATGAAAACATGCTCTTTTGTGCCTAATTTGATTAATTTTATCCCATTTGCCTTCCATTCGATGCCTTGATGTTATTTGTGAGTGATTTCAGAGGTATAAGGTAGGAATGGCTTGGAGAAAATGGAAGAGGAGCATGCAAAGTGGAGGAAGCATGAAGAATCAAAGGAGAAGAGCACAGCGATGTGTGCATACGCACAGACTTGCGTGCGTACACACAGCCATCAGAGCAAAGCCACGCGTGCGTGTGAGCCGCGTTTCGAGCATCACCTAGTGTGCGTGCGGACAACACCCTGTCCGTACGCACAGGAAGAGATTTTGGCAGAGTGTGCGTGCGCACACGTCTGTGCGTACGCACAGCTGTCCACACATGCCTTCTTTAAAATTGTACGTGACTTGCGATTTTGGTGGATTGGAGGCCCATTTCTGAAGCCATTTAGCTCATAATGAAGGAGAAATGAAGGGAAGACCATAGCATATCATTAGGGTAGCTTAGGAGGAGTAGTAGAAAGCTTTAGTATAGTTGTTCTTTAAGTTTTTCATCATATCTATTAGGGTTTATACTAGGGTTTTACATTCAAGTGCCATTTCCATTTTTGATCTTGAATTTTGCTAGCTTCCACTGTAAGTATCTCTTTGTTACTACTCTTTATAGCTACATTGTTCTTACTCTTTCTTATACTTCAAGTTATAGACCAATTTTACTTCTCTTTTGAAACTTCAATTTCTTGTTGATGAATTTGATAATTGATGATTATTATATGCTTTCTTGAGTTGTTATTGTTGATTGAGATCATTTGTTGCTTTTAGTTTCAAACATTTTCTCATTTTTCCCATGTTTAGTGTTTTTGTCCACCAAGTGTTTGACAAAATGTCAATTATGATTTTGTGCTAGTTTTCTATCTCTTGGCTTGGGGAAAGTGAGTAATTGGGTTCCTAGAGTTGGAATGTCCAATATTTAGTGTCAATACTTGGATTGTTAATTGTTCTTGTTCCATTAACGCTAATTTGTTGCTAAGGCAATTAGCAAGCAATTTAGGATTTGTGGGTTAAGAACACTTATGCTCATTTAACTTACTCTCTGATGTGAGGGTTAATCAAGTGAGATTAATCCATTCTAATTGTCATAGTTTTGATTTCAACAAGGAAAGGACCCTTAGCTCATTCCAAGCCAAGATACCTTTTATGCTTTAAATTGTTCATACACATTTTAATCAATTCCTTTTATACCTTACATGTCTATATTGCATAGTTAATTCGCTAATTCCTTTATTAGTTCATTTATCACAATTTTGCATGTTCTTTTATTGCTTTATATGTTTATCTCTTCATTGAAAACTCCATGAGCATCACAACCAGAATTGTACACTCATTGGTCTCAAGTGTCCTTGGGAGACGATCCGGGAACTAAACACTCCCGGAATTGAATTGGTTTTTAATAATGAAATCTCTTTGAATTCAAACTTTGATTGTGAGAGTTCATTGTTGGTTTGGGCTATGCTATTGACGAACTTGAATTCAAACTTTGATTAATTCTAAACCGGCAATAACTACCCTCATCAAGTTTTTGGCGCCGTTGTCGGGGAATCACTTTAAGTGCAATGAGTGCTATAATTTTGGTTGTTGTAAATATGTGAATAGTGTGAATACTTGGTTTTTTTTTTTTGCTACTTGGCACTAATTTGTAGATAGCATTTCTATCTAGCTAGTCTTAGTAGTTATTGATTGTTAAGTTGGTTTTTGTTTATTTGTTTATTCTTGTTTTGCTTTTCATAATTGCATGCTTTTATTGCTTCCTCAGTTGAATGACACGGTCGCTTCCAGACCTGAGCTTGACCCCTTTTGATCCAGAAATAGAAAGAACTTTAACTCATATTAGGCAAGCTCGGCGTCGGCTAGCATTTATGAATAGTGAATCGGGCTTGCTTGAAGAGCACACCAATTCACTATCACCATCAATCCGTGACCATCATTCTTCAATTAACGAGGAAACCTTATATTCATCTGTGGGGAGTGCTGAAATCTCTTTGAGTGACTCAGGTGATAAAACCATGGCGGATCCACCTCGTAGAATCACCTTAAGGGAAGCCGGAGCTCCTGATATTAACTTGCAACCGATACAAATTTGGTATCCGGCTTTGGATCCAAATTTTGAGCTCAAGACCGGCACGATAAACTTGCTCCCCAAATACAATGGACTACCCGGAGAAAACCCTCTTAAGCATCTTAAGGACTTTCAAGTTGCATGCTCCACTGCGAGAAGACATGGTGCGGATGAAGTGCCAGTTTTAGTGTTCGCTTTCCCTTTCTCTTTGGAAGGAAAAGCGAAGGAATGGTTCTATATTCAACTGGGAGATGTGATTTCTGATTGGGACTTGCTGCGTAAGGAATTTCTGGAAAAATTTTACCTACCTCAGAAGACAGATAAGCTGCAAAAGGAAATCTCTTGCATTGTGCAAAGAGATGGGGAGACTCTTTATGAGTACTGGGAGAGATATAAGAAGTTGTTGGAAGCTTGCCCTCACCACCGTATTGACGAGTTGGTGCTTATTAGTTATTTTTGTTAAGGGATGAACCCCCAAGATTAGCTTCTTCTAGATGCCTCTAGTGGAGGATCCCTCACCAAGAACAAGACCGCTAAGGAAGCTTGGGAAATCATAGCGGACTTGGCGGACTTCACTCAACACTCAAGGGCGAGAAATCCACAACCAAAAGCTTTAAATGAAGTTTCTCCTTCCGGAGATGCCATTTTGACTAAGACCCTCGGTGAGATGAAAATTTTGTTGAGACAAATCACCCAAGGGCAACAAATTCCCCAAGCTTTGCTATCTCCTCCACCTCAACCTCCAAGAATTGAAGGACCACCAAGATCATGCGGTATTTGTGCTTGTAACAACCATTACACTGATGAATGCCCTCAACTCTAAAAGGACACTACATTAGCGGTAGCCAATCCATACCCACAAAGGTCCAACTATAATCAAGGAACTCATCTGCATAGAGGAAATCAAAACTAAAGATGGAGGGATAATTCTAATCAAAGGTGGAACCAAGCCCCTCAAGCTCAACCATACCCAAACATGCAAGCCTACTATCATCAACCTACCCAAAGTCAACCACAATACCAACAACCCTACTAACAATACCAACAACCACCACAATCTCAACCTCAAGCGAGGTATCAACATCCAAATAGTAGATCTAACCCTCTTCAAGGAAATCAAGCCCCTCCTCCTAATCAACCTTACATGAATGACACACTGCAAACCTTTATACAAGAGCAACGGGAGTTTCATAAGAAACAAGAAACATATAGGGCTACTATTGCCGAAGCTCTCTCCCGTTTGACCCTTTCTCCTCTGACTACACAAAATGCTCAACAAACCTCAACTTCTAGTGGTTTACCTTCTCAACCCCAACCAAATCCAAAGGGAAGCATCAATACTATCACCCTTAGGAGTGGCACCAAGTTGGATGAAATTGGTGTTGTGCCTACAAGTTTGAGTGAGGAAACCCACAATGAAGAGGTTGGAGATGATGTGGAAGTGATGAAGGATGAGGAGAAAAATATTGCGAAAGGTGAGGAGGAACCACTCAAGGCCAAGGAGCCAAAGAGGAAGAATTCGCTTGAAGAGCCTATGCCAATTCCATTCCCAA
Source organism: Arachis ipaensis (assembly GCF_000816755.2). Classification (NCBI taxonomy): domain Eukaryota; kingdom Viridiplantae; phylum Streptophyta; class Magnoliopsida; order Fabales; family Fabaceae; genus Arachis; species Arachis ipaensis. The sequence goes on along the minus strand of NC_029789.2, from coordinate 41,605,681 downwards.
CTTTGGCTAAGTAAGCTAAGAAGCAAGAAGAACTTGACCCCAACATGGTGGAAATTTTTAAGAATATTGAAGTCACCGTCCCTCTCTTTCAAGCCATTCAACAAGTGCCCAAGTATGCCAAGTTCCTCAAAGATGTTTGCACATATAAGGACAAGATTGGCGAATTCAACAAAAGGCCGGTAGATGATTCTATCTCTTCTCTAATTCCTGAAAAATGCAATGATCCCGGTCCATGTTTGGTTACTTGTTTGATTGGTGGGATTAAGTTCATGGACTGTATGTGCGACTTGGGAGCGTGCGTAAGCATTATGCCACTCCCCATTTATGAGAGATTGAACTTGTCACCCCTAAAGAGGTCCGGGGCGAGATTTGAGTTGGCCAATAAGAGCATTGTACCAGTTGTAGGGATTGCGGAAAATGTCCTAGTTGACATCCAAGGTTTACTCTTCCTGGTGGATTTTCACATTTTGGAGACCCCTCCCATTGACTCAGACAAGCCATCATCCATTCTACTTGGAAGGCAATTTTTGAAGACATCCTGGTTCAAGCTGGATGCACATTCAAGAGTCTATTCTTTTGAGGCCGATGGCAAGGTAGTAAATTTCACTTTGGAAGAATCCAAGAAACCCATTCTCGAAGCCTACTCTATCTTTGGGTGAGATATAATTGAAGATCAAGTGATTGAGGTTAGCAAAGAACAAGAAGAGAATGTTGCCAAGAAGTCTAATTCAATGAAACTCTATCACACTCAACCCAAGAATGTCAAGGAGTTGGAGATTTTCCTCCTTGGAGAGGTCTCAAATTGATCAATGAAGCCATGCAAAGTCCAACTTAGGACTTTAAACCAAAGTGCTTGGTGGGAGACACCCCACCATGGTAACAATGTTCCAACTTTTTTTTATAGCTTTTTGAAATAGTTGCTTTCTTGTGATATGATGATTATCTTAGGTTTGGGTTGATGTTCTTTTTGAGTTAAATAATTTGAAATGCCTGTAGATCATGAATTTGTGAATGTTTGTATGATTTGGGGTTGATATGTTGATGTACTAAGGGTTGGTACCTTAGTTTTAAAAAGAAATTTTTTTTGTGAAACAGGGCATCTGTGCGTACGCACCCTGCTGTGCGTGCGCACACAACTGCGTTTTTCACCATCTGTGCGTGCGCACGAGCTCGTGCGTCTGCACACCCCTTGCAGTGTGATAAACCACTATTTTATAGTTTATCTTGTGCTCAATTGAGTGGTTTTATCAAGTCTTTGCACACTTATTCATATAAATTGCATGATTTTTACAATTCCTTCCCGATTCTACTCTATGATTAAAAACTTGCTTCCTAAACCTTTAATTTGTGTATTTTAATCCCTCTTTATACCATTCGATGTTGTGATCTGTGTGTTCAGTGTTTTCAGGCTTTATAGGGCAGGAATGGCTTAGACGATGGAGAGGAAGCTTGCAAAAATGGAAGGAGCACAAGAAATAAAGGAGACAATCAGCGAAGAGTGACGCACACGCATGGATCATGCGTGCGCGTGAATTGGAGTTCGCACAACGACGTGTGCGCATGCCTGACACGTACGCATGACAAGGAAAATCGTCAAACGACGCGCACGCGTGACTGAAGCGTATGCATGAGATGCGCGATCTGCAGAAATTGCACAAAGCGTTGTGGGCAATTTTAGGCCAAGTTTGGACCCAGTTCCGGCCCAGAAACACAGACTAGAGCCAGGGGATGAGCAGAGACTCGGGACACATTCTCATTAGCATAGTTTTAGTTTTAGTTTTGAATCTTAAAGAGGAATTACTCTTCCTCTAGGTTTTCTTTTACATTCATAGATTTCTAGTTTTATGCTTTTGTTTTGGATATTGAGAAGAGTCATTACCTCCGTTGAAGTTGCTATACTAGTTTGTTTTCTTATTCCCTTACTCTTCCATATCCTTAATCTTTGTTCAGAGTTACAATTGGATTGTTTTTAGAATTTATTAATGCAAGAAGTATTTTTCCATTTAAATTTTATTATTTGTTTAATTACTTCTAATTGATTTTAATTACCATGTTCCCTTTTTACTTCTCTTATAAAACCACGAAGATGGTATTCATGTTGACAGAGTAGACTCCCAACTTGACTTGGGGGTTGATTAAGAGGAGACCCTTGAGTTGGAATGCTCAAGTGATTAGTTAAATTGGAAGTTGTTGGCTAATTCTCTATTTACTAACGCTAGTCCTTCCCAAGAGAGAGGATTTGCGAATTAGAGTTAGCTCAATCACTTGACTTTCCTTTATTTAGTAAGGGTTAACTAAGTAAAAATAACAACCTCTTGATGCTACACTTGAGAAAATCCAACAAGGATAGAACTTCCAATTAATCATACCCCCGGTCAAGGCTTTTTTATTCCGAATACATAAATCTCTTTTAATTTGCATTGCTTTAATTCACAATCCTTTATATTCCTGTCTTTCAACTCTCAAAATTTCTCGAAAAACTCTTGATTAATGAGATAGCACCCTTTTGTCAACTCGTTGGGAGACGACCTGGGGTTCATACTCCCAGTATTTTCATTCTAATTTTGTGACAACCTTTCTAAATTGATAAGCGGATTTTTGCTGGTTAAGAAATGTACTCGCAACGTATTTCTTATATTAATTTCTTAATTGGCTGATTTCCGCCCACATCAATTTTTGGCGCCGTTGCCGGGGAGTTACAATAGTGTGCCAAATTATTAGTTAGTGTAAATATTTTTAGTTTTATTTGTTTGCATATTTTATTTTATTTTATTACCATGAGCTGTATGTTTCTTTCGTTGAATGACACGTTCACTACCTGATCTGAGCTTAGCCGTATTTGATCCTGAAATTGATAGAACTATTTCACATATTAAGCGAGCTCGGCATAGGCTAGCCTCTGAGGGTGGTGAAGTGGTTACTACCAATTCACCAGTCTTATCTGAAGGCGATTCTGAAGCACCATCTGAGGAAGAAACAAGCTCCTTTTCTACTGACTCGGTTGATTTACGTATAGGTAACATGGCGGAGCCCAGGAGGATTACTCTCCAGGAGGCAGGATCCCCAGACTTTACTCTGCAACCGTATCAAGTGCGTCACCCAAATCTGGCTGCAAATTTTGAACTGAAGACTGCGCTAATCAATTTAATGCCCAAGTTTCATGGCTTACCTGCTCAGGAGCCTATCAAGAACCTCAGGGTTTTTCAAACAGTCTGTTCTACTGTTAGGTGTCATGGTGCAGATGAAAATTCTATTCTGCTAACCACCTTGCCATTTTCTCTTGAGGGAAAGGTGAGGGAGTGGTACTACTCCCAACCTGAAGCAGTTGTTACAAACTGGGATACGCTCAAGAGAGAATTCTTCGAAAAATACTTTCCAGCTGAAGTTACAGACAGACTGAGGAAAGAGATCTCCCGCATTATTCAAGGAGAATCAGAGACTCTTTATGAGTATTGGAGGTGCTTCAAGAATCTTCTGGACGCATGCCCCCATCACATGATTGACAAGTTGGTGTTGATTAGCTACTTCACTCAAGGCATGAAGCCTCGGGATAAGACTACATTGGATGGTGCAAGTAATGGTTCTCTGAAAAAGTACAAGACCGCAGATGAAGCATGGCAACTGATCAGTGACCTAGCTGAGTCCACTCAGAATCACAGGCACAGGAACAACCACCCCAAGGCTGTTGCAGAGGTTTCCTCTAGCAGTGAGACTACTGCCTTCACACAGGCTATATGTGAGATAACCAACCTACTGAATCAGATATAGCTAAATCAACAACAACTTCAGCCTCCCTCACCACAACAAAGTCAACAGTTGGTTCCTCAAAGAGTATGCGGAATATGTGCTGATTACACTCATTACACTGATGAGTGTCCGCAACTCCAACAAGAAGATAACACATTGGCAGCTACTCATAATTTCTATGACCGCCCGAACCAAGGATACAATCAACAAGGCGGCAATTATAACCAAGGTGGAAACTACAATCAAGGTTGGCAAGACAACTCCAACCAGGGATGGAGAGATAATTCCAACCAGGGGTGGAGAGATAATTCCAACCAAGGATGGAGGGACAACTACAACAGAGGAGGCAGAGACAACAATGGAAATCAGATGTGGAAATACAACAACAGACAGCAGAACCAAAATCAGCTTTACAGAGCACCTGACCTAAGGTAGTCCCAAGCGCCTCAGAACAACCAACAGCAGGCCTCTCAAATCACTTACCCCCCTTCTTCTTCTAATAACGAATTGCTTCAGTCTATTGAACAAAGACAAAAGACCATGGAGAGAACACTCAGCTCCACCTTAAACGGTCTGACCTCTGCTGTACAAGTTCTTGCCTCACAGATTGGTTCAATGAACACTTCCAACAACCAGCCTTCAAGCTCCAGTGCAATTCCTTCTCAACCTATACCCAACCCCAAGGGTGGAATTAATGCCATCACTTTAAGGTCCGGAACCACACTGTAAGAGATGAATCATGAGGAGCCAAGCCCAGAAGAAAATGCCCCAGTTGAGGACATGGTTGAAGTAGAGGATGTTGAAGAGGAAGATGAAGTACAAGGCATGGTTTAAGAAGAAGCAACTCAACCAGGGGATGGCGCACCAGAAAAAGCTAAAGCTACCAAAGACGACATCCTTATCCCATTTCCACACCTTGCAAGGAAGTCCAGAAAGCAGATGGAACTTGATGAGCAGATAATTTATACGCTTTTTGGCATTATTTTTACATAATTTTTAGTATGTTTTAGTTACTTTTTATTATATTTTTATTAGTTTATCCAAAAATCACATTTCTAGACTTTACTATGAGTTTGTGTGTTTTCTATAATTTAAGGTATTTTCTGGCTGAAATTGAGGGACCTGAGCAAAAATCTGATTCAGAGGCAGAGAAAGGACTGCAGATGCTGTTGGATTCTGACCTCCCTGCACTCAAACACGTTTTTCTGGAGCTACAGAAGTCTAATTGGCGCGTTCTCAATTGGGCTAGAAAGATAACATCTTGGGCTTTCCAACAATATATAATATTTCATACTTTGCACGAGATTTAATGGCCCAAACCGGCGTTCAACGCCAGTTAGAGACTCTTTTCTAGCGTAAAACGCCGGAACTGGCACCAGAACGGGAGTTAAACGCCCAAACTGGCATCCAAGCTGACGTTTAACTCCAGAAAAGGCCTATGAACGTGTAAAGCTCAATGCTCAGCCCAAGCACACACCAAGTGGGCCCCAAAAGTAGATTTCTGCACTATCTGCACTTAGTTACTCAATTTCTGTAATCCTTAGTAACTAGTTTAGTATAAATACTAGTCTTTCCTATTGTATTCAGACCTTTTATCATCTTATGCCATTTTTCACATTTGGAGGCTGGCCACATGGCCATGCCAATACATTTTTCTCTTATGTATTTTCTATGGTGGAGTTTCTATACCTCATAGATTAAGGTGCGGAGCTCTGCTGTTCTTCATGAATTAATGAAAGTACTATTGTTTCTCTTTCAATTCACGCATGTCTCTTCTCCAAGATATACTCTCGTTCTTAATTCAGTTAAGTCAGAATGAAGGGGTGACCCGTGACAGTCACCCACTATCTTTATTACTCGCTTAGCCAAGATCCGCGTGCCTAACAACCACAAGCGGTCTACATGATGTTTAACATAGTCATTGGACGACAGCTGGAGTATAATCTCTTAGGACTCTCGTTCGTGACTTTGACTTGCATCTCCTGACAACAGAGCAGTCAAACTCACAGAGATTAGAACCTTCGTGGTAAAGGCTAGAACAAACGAGCTTCAAACTCACGAATGTTGGGCGCAGTGACAGTGTGCAAAAGGATAGAGAGATCCTATTCCGACACAAGTGAGAACCGACAGATGATTAGCCGTGCGATAGATGTGCCTGGTATTCTTCATCCGAGACGAGAGATCCGACAGATGATTAGCCGTACAGAAGCCGTGCCTGGACCATTTTCACTGAGAGGACGAATGGTAGCCATTGACAACGGTGATCCACCAACATACAGCTTGCCATGGAAGGGAGCACGCATGATGGCATGACAATAGGAAAGCAAAAAGCAGAGGTTTAGAAGCAACAAAGCATCTCCAAATGCTTATCTAAAATTTCCACCAATGAATTACATAAGTATCTTTATTTTAATTTACGTTTTATTTATCTTTCAATTATCAAAACTCATAACCAATTGAATCCTCCTGACTAAGATTTACAGGATAACCATAGCTTGCTTCAAGCCGGCAATCTCCGTGGGATCGACCCTTACTCGCGTAAGGTTTTATTACTTGGACGACCCAGTGCACTTGCTTGTTAGTTGTACCAGAGTTGTGAAAAGTGTGATCACAATTCTGTGCACCAAGTTTTTGGCGCCGTTGCCAGGGATTGTTCGAGTTTGGACAACTGACGGTTCATCTTGTTGCTTAGATTAGGTAACCTTCTTTCTTGTTTCAACCTTTATTTTCTTTTTAAAAAGTTTTTAAAAATATTTCAAAAAAAAATTTCGAAAAAAATGTTCTTCAAAAATTTTAAGAATGAATTCCACCTTAGAGCTCAATGATGATATGTTGAAGCTTGGCTGGCTATTAAGCCAAGTCTAATTCTTTTAGACCGAAGCTTCCACTTATCATTGCAGCTATTGGAGGAGCCTTTGGATTCTCATTTATAATTCTGTGCTAAAGCTTGGCTGGCCATTTGGCCATGTCTAATTCTTTTGGACCGAAGCTGTAGACTAACATTGCATGAATCCTAAAATTCTTATTAAAAATTTTGAATTTCTTTATTTTATTTTTCCAAAATAATTTCGAAAAAATTCAAAAAGTTAAATAAAATCATAAAAATCAAAAAAAATTGTATTTCTTGTTTAAGTCTTGTGTCAAATTTTAAGTTTGGTGTCAACTGCATTTTTTTAATTTAATTTTTTTTAATTTTCAAAAATTCATGCATTATGTTCTTCATGATCTTCAAGTTGTTCTTGATGATTTTCTTTGTTTGATCTTTACATTTTCTTGTTTTGTGTATTTTCTTGTTTTTCATATGCATTTTCAAATTGTTAGTGTCCCTAGTACAAAAGTTCTTAAGTTTGGTGTCTTGCATGTCTTTCTTTTCTTAAAAATTTTCAAAAATATGTTCTTAATGTTCATCATGATCTTCAAAGTACTCTTGGTGTTCATCTTGACATTCAAAGTGTTCTTGCACGCATTATTTGTTTTGATCTTAAATTTTTATGTTTTGTTTCATTTTGTTGTTTTTCTCTCTCCTCATTAAAATTCAAAAGTCAAAAAAATTATCTTTTCCTTATTCTTCTCATAATTTTCGAAATTTTGAGTTGACTTGGTCAAAAATTTTTAAAATTTAGTTGTTTCTTGTTAGTCAAGTCAAAAATTTCAATTTAAAAACTTTATCTTTTCAAATCTTTTTCAAAATCAATTCTTTTTCATTTTTTTATGATTTTCGAATTTCATTCTTAAAATTTTTCAAAATCTTTTTCATTTTTCTTTTAATGTTTTCGAAAATTTTAAAACTAATTTTTCAAAATCTTTTTCTTAATTTTATTTCATATTTTCAAAAATCCTTGCTAACAATTAATGTTTTGATTCAAAAATTTCAAGTTTGTTACTTTCTTGTTAAGAAAGGTTCAATCTCTAAATTCTAAAATCATATCTTCTAGTTTCTTGTTAGTCAAGTCATCAACTATAATTTTAAAAATCAAATCTTTTTAATTTCTTTTTCAAAATAAATTTCAATCATATCTTTTTAAAATTTTAATTTCAAAATCTTTTTCTAACTTTTTATTGATGAACGGACTTTTGTGTAGTCTAGAATTCACAATTGAAAGCTCGTTGTAATATAGTTCCTAAACTAAGCAATAGTCCTTTCATACAAAAGATTGTTTGTCACTAGTACAAACCCCTAAATTTATAAACCGAAGTATTGAACCTCGGGTCATTCTCCCTTGGAATCGCAATAAAGTGTCTTGTTATTGGTTATGAGTTATATTTGGGGTTTTTGAGATTTTAGACAAGAAATATAAATGGCGAAGAAAATGAACTAACAACTAACAAAGCTCTTGCCTAGATATGAGAACTAGAAGTCCTATCCTAGTTATCCTCCTCAATTGTGACCACAAATTATCCATTGCTACCACTTAGTTAACCTCTAACCATGGAGGAAAGTCAAGTGGATGAATCAACTTGATTCCACAAGTCCTAGCCAACTCCTAAGGGAAAGACTAGCTTTAGTGATATCCAAATCAATTAGCAACTTCTAATTATCAATCAACAAAGGAATTAGATAACTCAAGCGTCACTAATTACTCCACCTAGGCCAAGAGGAACAAAATCTACACTAAAGTCCAACCAAGCATTTCATCAAACACTTGGAAGGCATAGAAGGGAAGCAAAGTAAATTGGTAACAACAATGAAATCTAACAACTACTTATTGTAAGAAATTAATAACAACAATCAAAAGAAACACAATTATTATGAATTACCTCAAATTGAATTAAAAGAAAATAGAATGAACAATAGTAGATCTATAAACAAAATAGAAAGAAGTAATAACAACAATAGAAAAGTAATGAATGTAACAACATAGAATTGAGAGGTAGAAGAAGAAGAAAACATGAATTGAAACCTAGATCTAAATTATTGAGCTAAACCTAATCCTAATTCTAATCCTAGAGAGAAGTGAGACCTTCTCTCTCTAAAACTAATCCGAATGTGTGTTATGATTCAAGATGATCATCCCCCTTCAATCCTTGGTCCTTTTGAGTGTTTTGGCGCCAAAGTTGGCTTGGATTGGGCCCCACAGGCTTTGAGAATTTGCTGGCCACATTTTCATTAAAAAATCATAAATCAGCACCGACGCGTACGCGCACAGCACGCGTACGCGTCCATGGGTAAGTTCGCAATGTTTGCGTAAGCGCCTGGTGCGCGCGCGCGTCGATGGCTGAGTTAAACTCTTTGGCTTTTCATGATCTTCTCCACTTGCATGCTTCCTTCCTTGCTCCTTTGATTCATTCCTAGCCTTTTTCAACCTGAGATTGCTAACAAACACATCAAGACATCTTATGGAATCAAGGAGAAGTTAAAGTTATCTAATCAAAGACCAAAAAGCATGCTTTTTACACTTAGGCACAAATAAGAGAGATATCACACAATCATGCTAAATCATTGGCTAAATGTGAGAAAAGGTTAGCAAAATACTCTAAATTCAACACAAGATAAACCCTGAAAACGGGGTTTATCAACCTCCCCACACTTAAACCTTAACATGTCCTCATGCTAAATTAAAAGGGAAACAAGGGGTATGATCTTTATTTAATGCAACTAAACTACATGAATCCTATCTAAATGCAACTACCTAGGGTGAATGCAAATGCTTGGTCAAAATGATTCAACTTCCAAGAGAATATATATGAGCATAAGAGCTAGAGTAATAGGGTCAAGTCCAAACCACAATTGTATTGAATTATCAAAAGAAATTCAAACTTGCAAGAATATAGATAATAGGGGTGAATACATGTAATTGAGCTATTGAACCCTCACCGGATGTGTATCCACTCTATTCACTCAAGTGTTTAGGGATTATTCACTTACTTTTCTCCTAATCACATTTTTCCAAAATTTGTTCTTCATCTAACAATCAACAATCATTCAATGTATGCATTCATTCATTATGAGGTCTTTCTCATAGGTTGTAATGGGGTTAGGGTCAAGGTGGGATCATATATGGTCAAGTGGACCGGGGATTTGAATCTTTGATTAACCTAGACTTTCCCACCTAACCTATACAATGACTTATACAAATTCTAATCTATCCTAACCAACCACCCTTCACTTTTTACATATTCATGCATTTCTTTTGATTTTCCCAACACTTATGCATTGATCCTTATTGAGATTTGCATTGGGGCATTTTGTCCCCTTTTTATTCCTTTCTTTTTCTTTGTTTCTTTCTTTTCCTATTTATTTTCTTTTCTTTTCTCTTCTTTTTGTTTATTTTTTTTCTATTTCCCCTTTTTATTTTTTTTTCAATGCATAAGATCTACACATTTAATCAATACATGAGTATGCACCCAATTTCCCAGATACAAATGCAAAACACTCTTTTATCCCAACTAATGTTCCTAATCTCCCCAAACTTGAATATAAGACACTCCCACTAGCCTAAGCCAATCAAAGATCCAAACAAGGGACTTTATTGTTTTTCGCTTTAGGCTTGTAATGTGCTAAAATAAGAACAATTGGGTTAAGCGTAGGCTCAAAATTGGTTAACAACGGAGGATAGAAGGTAGGCTATTTGGATAAGTGAGCTAATTGAAATAATGGCCTCAATCATATAAATGCATGAATACAAAGAATAAATGGACATATAGAATCAAGCAAACCAAGGATCACAATTATAGGAAGAGATATCACACACAAGAATGGAAAATGGGTGGTTATAAAATATAACCACATCAATAGGCTCAAATCTTACATGATTGTGTTCTTGGCTCAATACATGTTTCACAAAATATGAATTCAAGCAAGTTTCATGAGTTTTCAATCAATTGGGTTATGCTCTCTAGATGGATTCCTTGGAAAAATTTCATCATTTTGACTAAGCATTGTTGTGATTAGAAAGGTTCAAAGATTCCTTAGTTTACCCTTTCCTTTTCTAATCAAAACAAGTTTACATGCAAAAGGGTTTAACTAAGTCTTAAGAATTCCAAAATAATTTCTAATCACAACCACAAGCTAGAAGATAACTATATAAGAAAAATCCAACTAAAGTATGAAATCTAGCATCCAAAATACCTAACATCCAAAATGACAAAGTATGCAACAACTAAGGCAGAAGTATCCAAAGTAATCCAAAACAACCAATATATACAACAGTGTGCAAAATAAGATAACTAGGAGAATATAACTAGGAAATATGCCAAAATATTAACCGATCCACCAATGGTGCCAATCGCAACCTCTCCACACTTAAGATCAAGCATCATCCCCGATCCTAATCCTCAGGCTCAAGGAGAGGTACACCGGTCGGCTCTGGCTCTGGTTGGGGCTGTGGCTGTGGCTGGGGTGTCTCCTGAGTAGCCTGGGTCTGTGGTGCAGTCTCCACATGAACCTGCTCCACCACATGAGTATCCTCATCATGTAAATCCGCATGCTCCTCCTCGTGGGTCTCCTCATCAGAACCGCAGGACTCTGGAAGAGGGGGTAGCTCAAGGCCCTGGGCCACAAACATCTGATCAATCCGATCCAGGCGACGCATGATCTGACGGTTGCTGCGCTCCATGAACCGGAAGAGACGATGAACCAGTAAGTAAGTCAGCTGAGGTGCTGGTGGTGGTGGTGGTAAAGGAAGTGCTGCTGCAGCTACTGATGTAGATGGTCCCGCTGGGGCTGATGATGAGAAAGGTCCATCTCCATCCTCTACTGCTCTAGCCCGAGATCGGCACCGGGAAAGAGGCTTTTCGTTTACCCAGGACCCCATGGAATGGTCTCCGGCTCCTTCTCAGGGAGCGGTGGGGGCGGTGACACGTCCTCCAGTAGCCACTGGACACCGGCCCGCTGAAGCATCTGAGTGATCAAGACAGGGAATGGAAAGATACCTCTAATATGGGCCCACCACATGAACCGCCTGATCAGCTGGGAGAAGTAGACATCCTTCCCCTCCAGCACACAACTGATCAGGATCAACATAGTTAGAAGGATCTCTGAGAAGTGGGTGGTCGGCATGAGGTAGTGGGCGAAAATCTGCTGCCATATCCTGGCCTTCTTGCTTAGATAGATAAAGCGCATCCCCTTGGGTGCCTTGTTCTCCGCATCCATGACCCAGGGAGCCTCCTGGGTAGCTACCACTGCCCTCAGGGCATCAAAATTGAAGGTCATGCAGTGAAGGTCCACCTCAGCCTGCTCAAAGGCATCAGTATCACTCGCCTTGGGCCTACAAGTAAGAGCATCCTCAATAGCCTGCTCAGTGATGGGCACCTGAATACCTCTAACCAGAACCGAGTCAAGGGTGTGGCAGAAGAAGTTGCAATAGAATTCCTGCACCCAAGACCGGTTCACCCGGCTGAGCTCTCGATCCACAAAGTCCAAACCTATTCTCTCAATTCAGTTATTAATTGTTTGCCTCAGGGCGGATCGAAGGGGCAACCTCTTTTCAATGTTCAAGTTCTTTGAGTTGTAGCTTGGGAACCGAAGTTCACAGTAGAAATTCGGGAACTTGAGTGAATCCTAGGCAGGCAGGGATTGGTTTGCTCTCTCCACCTCATCAATAGGATTTTTTGAATAATTCACATAAGGAGAGAAAGTGGAATCTGGGGCCCTTTTCCTCGTTTTTGGAGGTGGCCTTGCCTTTCCCTTTAGCCAACATCCTGAAAATTAGAATAGAACAGAGTATAAGCAATTAAGCAGGCAGCAAGAAGCAAGGGAAAGCATATTCAGGATGTAAGGTAAACGGCAAGTAATCATGATGTGAACCAAAATTGGAAGCTTGAAATGCAAGTAAGCATAAAAGACATATCCATAAACCAAGAATCAAGCATCTCAAGCAATGTAACATAAGGCTTCTGCATTAGGCATATTCATCATCACACCTCAAAAGAATAGTTAGAGAGTTCGGTGAACTGAAAAGTGAAGTTAGTAGGTTAGACCAGTTAGTGGGTTAGAAAAAAATAAAAAAATGAAATTGAAAGATAGTGGTATGATGGAGAATAGCCTAATTAATAGAGAATTGAAGAAATGGTACAACAAGCATGTTCACATACATGAGGGAAGTGCAGTCATTGATGACGAAATATGGAATTGCAAGAAAAGCAACTAATTGAAACAAGTCATCAGTCAATTCTTTGGCCATCGGTTTTGCAAAAATTGATGTTGTAAGTTTGAAATGCATGTAGTGCAACACCAACCAAGAGAGCAATACATTGAGTGAAGATGAGTTACACAAGCAAAATGCACCAATCGTTGCTAATGCATGAACCATTTCCATAAAATAGCAAGATAGACCGAATGAGGAGTGAAGTACAAGATAAAGGCATTCGGTAATCTTGAAAAATGGAAACATGTAATGGTTCAAAGCAAGTCACAGGAAACATAGGAAAGATGGAAAAAACTGACCCAAGAGTACCTAAGAAATGAACTTGGTGTAGCTGGGTGAAGTCACAAATTTAAAGCCAACAAGTTCAATTATAGGTAACATGTTTAAAAGCAAAGCAATTTCTAAAAAACTTGGCAGCATTCTGGCAGCAATTCGGATGTTTTCGGGCAGCAAATAACAGCAGGAAAGCCATATGAATCCAAAAAGGCAAGAAGCATAAACAAACAGTAGCAAAAGGGCAGTATACATGATGATCAGTGGGATGAACCAAACCAGGCAGCAGCAACAAAATCAGAAAATGAGAAATGCAGCAGGCAGCAAAGTATGAAGAATGCGTCACAGCAAAATGATCAACACCACTCAGCAAGCAATCAATATATGCACAATTAGGTAAATAGATACGGCGCAATCATCAGGCCTAGAATCCTCTATCCAGAACCTAACTACCTAACAAAAGAAATTTCTATCTATCCTATCAATCAAAATTCAAATTCTATTTAACAAAAATTAATAGTAAACTAATGAACGAAGAAAGAATGAAATAAGGGAAACAGGGGAGTGACCTGGGAGCAGACTAGGGATGGAATGGGGGGTAGGCAGTAAGGAGGAGGGGAGAACGGAAGTACAGTGGCCACCTCAGATGGTGGCGGCAGTGACCCCACGGCGGTGCCGCGGGAGCCAGCGCGGTGGCGGTTGAGGGAAGATAAAGAGGGTAAGGAAGTGAGAGGAAGAAGGAATGAGTGATGAAGAGAGAGAACGGGGGTGAGGGAAGGGAAGAAAGCAGCGACGGCGGCGGCGCGGGAGCCAGCGCGGTGGCGGTTGAGGGAAGATAAAGAGGGTAAGGAAGTGAGAGGAAGAAGGAATGAGTGATGAAGAGAGAGAACGGGGGTGAGGGAAGGGAAGAAAGCGGCGACGGCGGTAGCGTGGCCGGCGGAGGTGACTGGGGAGAAGAGGGAGTTGAGGAGAGGCGTTGGAGGAGAAGAAGGGTGGAAGGGAGCGTCTGCGTGAGTGTTCGGCGCGCCTTAGGGTTATCCTAATTTTAGAACCAACGCGGGCGCGCACAGTGCGCATCCGCGTGCATTGAAGATTTTTGGGATGGACGCGGGAGCGTCATGTGCGTTCATGCATGACTGGAGGAATTAGCAAGGACGCACACGCGTACTGTACGCATGCGCGTGCTATGAGTTGGGCTGAAGGCTTAGTGCTGGCCCAACGCCAGCATAACTCTCTGGACAAATGTATGGGCTGGTGCCAGCCGCTTAGGGACGCGTACGCGTAATGCTGCGTCCACGTGCATGGTCATCCGGTCTAGTGGCGCGCAAGCGCGATGCGCGCACTCGTGCGTGTCCCCTCAACGTTGCATGGACGCGCATGCGTGCTGTGCGCGTCCGTGTGGAATGAGTTGGGCTAAAAGCCTAACATTCGCACAAGAGAGGCCCAACTCTCTGGAAAATCTATGGGCTGCATCCGCTCCTGGACGCATGCGCGTACAGTGTGCGCGCGCGTCCTTCACCCTCTTTTTTTTAAAAGACTATTACAAACCGCCAAAAATCTTCCTAACACTACCCATAGCTCAAAATCAACTGAAATGCAAATTGAACAAAAATTTCAAGTGCAAACAAACATATCTTGCACTTTAAGGAACTAACAACCAAGAAATTAAGATAAAACCGCATAAAGAGGAGAAACTACCTACAATGGCAACTCAAATCACTTATTAATCAAATCTACAAGAGGGTGGAAAGAGTTTACCATGGTAGGGTGTCTCCCACCTAGCACTTTTGGTTTAAGTCCTTAAGTTGGACTTTTGGGAAGCTCTTGTCATGGTGGTTTATGCTTGTACTCATCCTTGATTTTCCAAGGATTTATGGGCCTCAAATGGTTGACAGAAATATCAACCTTCTTCACCAAGTTTGGATGAAGTTGCACGCAAGATATGAGCTTCTTTAATTGGTCTTCATGTTTCGATCCGGGATCCCATATCTTATTTTCGCACCCATCTTCTAGTTGATTGTCATGATTCTTCCATCCGGGTGGTTGACGAGTAGAACATGAAGAATTATCTGTAGCATAGCAAGACTTCTTCCTAGACCAACACAAAGTAGCATGCTTCCAATCATAACTCCCACATTTTGAAGTTTTGACCTCAATGAGCTTGATTCCAAACTTCCAACCACTACACAACTCCTTTCTACTCTTAATTTCACAAAGAGTTCTAAGTTGTCCATCATTTTCAAGCAAGCCATAGTCAAGTGAGAAAGTGAGGCCCAAGGGTAAGGGTGTTACCCACTTGAATGGAGTGTTGGAGGGTGATTTAGGGAGGTAAGCCTCCCCACACTTAGACAATGCAAGGTCGACTTTCTCATGCTCTTCTTTGGATATTTTCACCTCTTCGCAAGCTTCTTCAATTTCAACCTTTTTCCCTTTATCACTTGGATTGGTGTTGTCTTCAAGAACTTCGAATTCTTGCCCAATAGGAGGTGATTCAATTTTGGATCGGAATTCATTGATGAATGAATCTGTTTCTTGATCAACCTCTTCATATTCTTCAATTTCGATATACACCAATTCAACTTTGTCCCCTTGATAGTTTTTTCTCGATTCGCTCTCTTTCCCATTGCTCACCAAGGGTATGGGAGGTTGTGCACATTTTTCTATAGTTTCAACTCCATGTCCAATGGAAGAGGACTCAATGTTTGATAGGAAATCATTGATGATTGAATCCATCTCTTGATCACCCTTTTTATATTCTTCAATCTTGATATGCTCCGAAGGTTGTTGAGTCATCCATGGTGGTTCCGCATCTCCTAGATCTTCAACCACTTCTCCCCTTTCTTCAATAACCATAGGCTTCTCCAATTGTTCTAACACAAAATTCCACTCTCCCTTCTTCTCCACCGGATTTTCCAATCTCTCTCTCATGCTTTGGTCTTCTTTTGGTTTTCCACATGTGGTCACGGAGACACCTTGAGTATTCAAATATTGGTAGGCTAAAGTGTGCACTACCTTGGTTAAATTGGTCACGAACTCTAGAGTGTTCCTTTGCATGTCCGCTTGGCCTTGAAGTAGCAATGTGAGAGAGTCATCTATTGGGCTTTGGGGTGGATAAGAGGGTTCATCATTTTGGAGATAAGGTTCATAGTAGGAAGGTGGTTCTCCTTGGTAAGGGTATGGAGATGGTGTGCATTGAGGTGGTACTTCATAGTAGTCTTGATAAGGTTGTGGTGGTTCCAAAGGTTCTCGCTCATAATGGTCATAAGAGTATGGTATGGGTGATTGGTCATACAATGGATGTGGGTCACAAGAAGGTGTTTGGTAATGAGAGGCTTGTGAGAATGGTTCAGGTTCATGTTGAAGATAAGAGTTATAGGCATATGATGGCGGTAGTTGATTATCACAAAAAGAGTCACCATAGCCATTGAATTTACATGCATTAGGATGGTGATTATACCTATAAGCATCTGGAGGTTGTTGCTAATAGGAGTGATCAATTCCCGGAGGCTCCTCCCATCTTGAAGTGTTCCATCCTTGGTACATGTTGTCATTAAAGTCTACATTTCCTACAACACAATTAGGACCAAACTCATAGCCAAAGTGAGAGTTCATAGTGGAAAAACAAAATAAATCTAATAAAAACTAGAAACAAGCAAAATGCAAACCTATTCACACTATTCACATATATAAAATAACCAATAACATAACATCATTGCAATTCCCCGACAACGGCGCCATTTTGATGAACGGACTTTTGTGTGGTCTAGAATTCACAATTGAAAGCTCGTTGTAATATAGTTCCTAAACCAAGCAATAGTCCTTTCATACAAAAGATTGTTTGTCACTAGTACAAACCCCTAAATTTATAAACCGAAGTATTGAACCTCGGGTCATTCTCCCTTGGAATCGTAATAAAGTGTCTTGTTATTGGTTATGAGTTATATTTGGGGTTTTTGAGATTTTAGACAAGAAATATAAATGGCGAAGAAAATGAACTAACAACTAACAAAGCTCTTGGCTAGATATGAGAACTAGAAGTCCTATCCTAGTTATCCTCCTCAATTGTGACCACAAATTATCCATTGCTACCACTTAGTTAACCTCTAACCATGGAGGAAAGTCAAGTGGATGAATCAACTTGATTCCACAAGTCCTAGCCAACTCCTAAGGGAAAGACTAGCTTTAGTGGTATCCAAATCAATTAGCAACTTCTAATTATCAATCAACCAAGGAATTAGATAACTCAAGCGTCACTAATTACTCCACCTAGGCCAAGAGGAACAAAATCTACACTAAAGTCCAACCAAGCATTTCATCAAACACTTGGAAGGCATAGAAGGGAAGCAAAGTAAATTGGTAACGACAATGAAATCTAACAACTACTTATTGTAAGAAATTAATAACAACAATCAAAAGAAACACAATTATTATGAATTACCTCAAATTGCATTAAAAGAAAATAGAATGAACAAGAGTAGATCTATAAACAAAATAGAAGGAAGTAATAACAACAATAGAAAAGTAATGAATGTAACAACATAGAATTGAGAGGTAGAAGAAGAAGAAAGCATGAATTGAAACCTAGATCTAAATTATTGAGCTAAACCTAATCCTAATTCTAATCCTAGAGAGAAGTGAGACCTTCTCTCTCTAAAACTAAGACTAAAACTAATCCTAATGTGTGTTATGATTCAAGATGATCATCCCCCTTCAATCCTTGGTCCTTTTGAGTGTTTTGGCGCCAAAGTTGGCTTGGATTGGGCCCCACAGGCTTTGAGAATTCGCTGGCCACGTTTTCATTAAAAAATCATAAATCAGCACCGATGCGTACGCACACGCAACGCGTACGCGTCCATGGGTAAGTTCGCAATGTTCGCGTAAGCGATTGGTGCGCGCGCGCGTCCATGGCCGAGTTCAACTCTTTGGCTTTTCATGATCTTCTCCACTTGCATGTTTCCTTCCTTGCTCCTTTGATTCATTCCTAGCCTTTTTCAACCTGAGATTGCTAACAAACACATGAAGACATCTTATGGAATCAAGGAGAAGTTAAAGTTATCTAATCAAAGACCAAAAAGCATGCTTTTTACACTTAGGCACAAATAAGAGAGATATCACACAATCATGCTAAATCATTGGCTAAATGTGAGAAAAGGTTAGCAAAATACTCTAAATCCAACACAAGATAAACCCTGAAAATGGGGTTTATCAACCTCCCCACACTTAAACCTTAGCATGTCCTCATGCTAAATTAAAAGGGAAACAAGGGGTATGATCTTTATTTAATGCAACTAAACTAATTGAATCCTATCTAAATGCAACTACCTAGGGTGAATGCAAATGCTTGGTCAAAATGATTCAACTTCCAAGAGAATATATATGAGAATAAGAGCTAGAGTAATAGTGTCAAGTCCAAACCACAATTGTTATGAATTATCAAAAGAAATTCAAACTTGCAAGAATATAGATAATAGGGGTGAATACATGTAATTGAGCTATTGAACCCTCACCGGATGTGTATCCGCTCTATTCACTCAAGTGTTTAGGGGTTATTCACTCACTTCTCTCCTAATCACGTTTTTCCAAAATTTGTTCTTCATCTAACAATCAACAATCATTCAATGTATGCATTCATTCATCATGAGGTCTTTCTCATAGGTTGTAATGGGGTTAGGGTCAAGGTGGGATCATATATGGTCAAGTGGACTGGGGATTTGAATCTTTGATTAACCTAGACTTTCCCACCTAACCTATACAATGACCTATACAAATTCTAATCTATCCTAACCAACCACCCTTCACTTTTTACATATTCATGCATTTTTTTTGATTTTCCCAACACTTATGCATTGATCCTTATTGAGCTTTGCTTTGGGGCATTTTGTCCCCTTTTTATTCCTTTCTTTTTCTTTGTTTCTTTTTTTTCCTATTTATTTTCTTTTCTTTTCTCTTCTTTTTGTTTTTTTTTTATTTCCCCTTTTTATTTTTTTTCAATGCATAAGGTCTACACATTTAATCAATACATGAGTATGCACCCAATTTTCCAAATATAAATGCAAAACACTCTTTTATCCCAACTAATGTTCCTAATCTCCCCAAACTTGAATATAAGACACTCCCACTAGCCTAAGCCAATCAAAGATCCAAACAAGGGACTTTATTATTTTTCGCTTTAGGCTTGTAATGTGCTAAAATAAGAACAATTGGGTTAAGCGTAGGCTCAAAATTGGTTAACAACGGAGGATAGAAGGTAGGCTATTTGGATAAGTAAGCTAATTGAAATAATGGCCTCAATCATATAAATGCATGAATACAAAGAATAAATGGACATATGGAATCAAGCAAACCAAGGATCACAATTATAGGAAGAGACAATCACACACAAGAATGGAAAATGGGTGGTTATAAAATATAACCACATCAATAGGCTCAAATCTCACATGCTTGTGTTCTTGGCTCAATACATGTTTCACAAAATATGAATTCAAGCAAGTTTCAAGAGTTTTCAATCATTTGGGTTGTGCTCTCTAGATGGATTCCTTGGAAAAATTTCATCATTTTGACTAAGCATTGTTGTGATTGGAAAGGTTCAAAGATTCCTTACTTTACCCTTTCCTTTTCTAATCAAAACAAGTTTACATGCAAAAGGGTTTAACTAAGTCTTAAGAATTCCAAAATAATTTCTAATCACAACCACAAGCTAGAAGATAACTATATAAGAAGAATCCAACTAAAGTATGAAATCTAGCATCCAAAATACCTAACATCCAAAATGACAAAGTATGCAACAACTAAGGCAGAAGTATCCAAAGTAATCCAAAACAACTAATATATACAACAGTGTGCAAAATAAGATAACTAGGAGAATATAACTAGGAAATATGCCAAAATATTCACCGATCCACCAATGGTGCCAATGGCAACCTCCCCACACTTAAGATCAAGCATCGTCCCCGATGCTAATCCTCAGGCTCATGGAGAGGTACGCCGGTCAGCTCTGGCTCTGGCTAGGGCTGTGGCTGTGGCTGGGGTCTGTCCTGAGTAGCCTGGGTCTGTGGTGTAGTCTCCACATGAACCTGCTCTGCCACATGAGTATCCTCATCATGTAAATCCGCATGCTCCTCCTCGTGGGTCTCCTCATCGGAACCGCAGGACTCTGGAAGAGGGGGCAGCTCAAGGCCCTGGGCCACAAACATCTGATCAATCTGATCCAGGCAACGCATGATCTGACGGTTGCTGCACTCCATGAACCAGAAGAGACGATGAACCAGTAAGTAAGTCGGCTGAGGTGCTGGTGGTGGTGGTGGTAAAGGAAGTACTGCTACAGCTGCTGATGTAGATGGTCCCGCTGGGGCTGATGATGAAGAAGGTTCAGCTCCCTCTTCTGCTGCTCTAGCCCGAGATCGGCACCGAGAAAGAGGCTTTTCGTTCACCCAGGACCCCCATGGAATGGTCTCCGGCTCCTTCTCAGGGAGCGGTGGGGGCAGTGACACGTCCTCCAGTAGCCACTGAACACCGGCCCGATGAAGCATCTGAGTGATCAGGACGGGGAATGGAAAGATACCTCTGATGTGGACCCACCACATGAACCGCCCGATCAGCCGGGGGAAGTAGACATCCTTCCCCTCCAATACACAGCTGATCAGGATCAACATAGTTATAAGGATCTCTGAGAAGTGGGTGGTCGGCATGAGGTAGTGGGCGAAAATCTGCTGCCATATCCTGGCCTCCTTGCTCAGATAGATAAAGCGCATCCACTTGGGTGCCTTATTCTCCGCATCCATGACCCCGGGAGCCTCCAGGGTAGCTACCACTACCCTCAGGGCATCAAAATCGAAGGTCATGCAGTGAAGCTCCACCTCGGCCTGCTCAAAGGCATCAGTATCACTCGCCTTGGGCCTACAAGTAAGAGCGTCCTCAATAGCCTGCTCAGTGATGGGCACCTGAATACCTCTAACATGAACTGAGTCAAGGGTGTGGCAGAAGAAGTTGCAATAGAATTCTTGCTCCCAAGACCGGTTCACCCGGCTGAGCTCTCGATCCACAAAGTCCAAACCTATTCTCTCAATTCAGTTATTAATTGTTTGCCTCAGGTCGGATCGAAGGGCCAACCTCTTTTCAATGTTCAAGTTCTTTGAGTTGTAGCTTGGGAACCAAAATTCACAGTAGAGGTTCGGGAAATTGAGTGAATCCTAGGCAGGCATGGATTGGTTTGCTCTCTCCACCTCATCAATAGGATTTTTCGAATAATTCACATATGGAGAGAAAGTGGAATCTGGGGCCCTTTTCCTCTTTTTGGAGGTGGCCTTGCCTTTCCCTTTAGCCGACATCCTGAAAATTAGAATAGAACAGAGTATAAGCAATTAAGCACGCAGCAAGAAGCAAGGGAAAGCATATTCAGGATGTAAGGTAAACGGCAAGTAATCATGATGTGAACCAAAATTGGAAGCTTGAAATGCAAGTAAGCATAAAAGACATATCCATAAACCAAGAATCAAGCATCTCAAGCAATGTAACATAAGGCTTATGCATTAGGCATATTCATCATCACACCTCAAAAGAATAGTTAGAGAGTTAGGTGAACTGAAAAGTGAATTTAGTAGGTTAGACCAGTTAGTGGGTTAGAAAAAAAATGAAAAAATGAAATTGAAAGATAGTGGTATGATGGAGAATAGCCTAATTAACAGAGAATTGAAGAAATGGTACAACAAGCATGTTCACATACATGAGAGAAGTGCAGTCATTGAAGATGAAATATGGAATTGCAAGAAAGGCAATTAATTGAAACAAGTCATCAGTCAATTCTTTGGCCATCGGTTTTGCAAAAATTGATGTTGTAAGTTTGAAATGCATGTAGTGTAACACCAACCAAGAGAGCAATACATTGAGTGGAAATGAGTTACACAAGAAAAATGCACCAATCGTTGCTAATTCATGAACCATTTCCATAAAATAGCAAGATAAACCGAATGAGGAGTGAAGCACAAGATAAAGGCATTCGGTAATTTTGAAAAATGGAAACATGGAATAGTTCAAAGCAAGTCACAGGAAACATAGGAAAGATGGAAAAAACTGACCCAAGAGTACCTAAGAAATGAACTTGGTGTAGCTGGGTGAAGCCACAAATTTAAAGCCAACAAGTTCAATTATAGGTAACATGTTTAAAAGCAAAGCAATTTCTAAAAAACTTGGCAGCATTCCGGCAGCAATTTGGATGTTTCCGGGCAGCAAATAGCAGCAGGAAAGCCATATGAATCCAAAAAGGCAAGAAGCATAAACAAACAGCAGCAAAAAGGCAGTATACATGATGATCAGTGGGATGAACAAAACCAGGCAGCAGCAATAGAATCAGAAAATGAGAAATGCAGCAGGCAGCAAAGTATGAAGAATGCATCACAGCAAAATGATCAACACCACTCAGCAAGCAATCAATATATGCACAATTAGGTAAATAGATACGGCGCAATCATCGGGCCTAGAATCCTCTATCCAGAACCTAACTACCTAACAGCAGAAATTTTTATCTATCCTATCAATCAAAATTCAAATTCTATTTAACAAAAATTAACAGTAAACTAATGAACGAAGAAAGAATGAAATAAGAGAAACAGGGGAGTGACCTGGGAGCAGACCAGGGATGGAATGGGGGGGGGTAGGCAGTAGGGAGGAGGGGAGAACGGAAGTACAGTGGCCACCTCAGATGGTGGCGGCAGTGACCCCACGGCGGTGCCGCAGGAGCCAGCGCGGTGGCGGTTGAGGGAAGATAGAGAGGGTAAGGAAGTGAGAGGAAGAAGGAATGAGTGATGAAGAGAGAGAACAGGGGTAAGGGAAGGGAAGAAAGCGGCGACGGTGGTGGCGTGGCCGGCGTGGCGGGCGGAGGTGATTGGGGAGAAGAGGGAGTTGAGGAGAGGCGTTGGAGAAGAAGAAGGGTGGAAGGGAGCGTCTATGCGAGTATTCGTCGCGCCTTAGGGTTATCCTAATTTTAGAACCGACACAGGCGCGCACAGTGCGCATCCGCGTGCATTGAAGATTTTTGGGATGGACGCGGGAGCGTCATGTGCGCTCATGCATAACTGGAGGAATTAGCAAGGACGCGCACGCGTACTGTACGTGTGCGCGTGCTGTGAGTTGGGCTGAAGGCCTAGTGCTGGCCCAACACCAGCATAACTCTCTAGACAAATGTATGGGCTGGTGCCAGCCGCTTAGGGACGCGTACGCGTAATGCGTGCGTCCACGTGCATGGTCATCCGGTCTAGTGGCGCGCAAGCGCGATGCGCGTGCTCGTGCGTGTCCCCTCAACATTGCATGGACGCGCACGCGTGCTGTGCGCATTGATAAACCTCTATTTTATGGTTTATCTTATGCTCATTTGAGTGGTTTTTATCAACTCTTTACCCACTTATTCATACTATTTACATGGTTTTATATTTCCTTCCTGATTTTGTGCTATGATTGAAAACATGCTTCTTTGATCTTATAATTGCTTATTATTAATCCTCTCTTATTACCATTAGATGCCTTGATATGTGTGTTAAGTGCTTTCAGATATTATAGGGCAGAAATGACTTGGAGGATGGAAAAGAAGCATGTAAAAGTGGAAGGAAGACAAGAAGTTGGAGAAATTGCTAAGCTGTCCACCCTGACCTCTTCGCACTCAAATGGCTATAACTTTAGCTACAGAGGTCCAAACGACACGGTTCCAGTTGCGTTGGAAAGCTAACATCCGGGGCTTCGATTTGATATATAATATACTATAGTTCCCCTGATGCTAGGCAATGCGACCGTGTGATCCATGTAGCCGCATCGCAGTGACGGAAATCAGCGTGTTTGAATTCTTCTCCAACGATTTCTGGGCTGTTTTCGACCCAGTTCGCGGCCCAGAAAACACAGATTAGAGGCTATAAAGTGGGAGATTGCATCCATTCATAGGGAGGCCTTCATATTCACAATTTTAGGAGTAGATGTAGTTTTTAGAGAGAGAGGTTCTCTCCTCTCTCTTAGGATTAGGATTTAGGACTTCTCTTAGTTTTAGGAGTGACTCTCAATCCCAGGTTCTTTATTTTTATTTAATTTATAAACTCTTCCATGTTACATATAATTTTCTTAATTAATGTTATTTGAGGTATTTCAATTTATGATTGCTGTTATTGTTGCTTTACATCTGAAGGCATTTTTATTCCAGTAGATTTACTTTTTCCCTTTTGGTTTTGGTTAAGAAATCAGTAACTCAGGAGTTATCCAACTCAATAGCATAATTGTTAATTGTTATCTTGCCAATTGAATTAAACTTCAATAATCTCAATCTTTTCTTAGAAAATAAATAGGATTCGAAGATCAAACTAATTAGTCCCTTGACTTTCCTTTACTTTAGTAAAAGTTGACTAAGTGAAATTAAGATTCAATTTTCATTATCATTGATAAGGATAACTTGGTCTGGACTTCCAATTTCTCTTACCTTGCCAAGAGTTTAGTTTACAGTTATTTATTTATTTTACTTGTCATTTAAATATATCTGTGCCCATTGCCCAAACTCAACATTCCCCAAAAACACACTTTTTCATAATCAATAATAAGAACACCTCCCTGCAATTCCTTGAGAAGACGACCCGAGGTTTAAATACTCGGTTATCAATTTTAAAGGGGTTTGTTATTTGTGACAACCAAAACGTTTGTACGAAGGGATTTCTGTCGGTTTAGAGACTATATCTACAACGCGACTGTTTTTATGAAATTCTTTACTAGCAAAAATCCTAACGTCAAAATGGCGCCGTTGCCGGAGAATTGCAAATGTGTGCCTTATTATTGGTTATTGTAAATATTTTATTTTTGCTTGTTTATTTTTTTTTTTTTTATTTTTGCTTTTTCTTAAGTTAAGAGGTTATTGGTTTTTATTTTAAAATTTTTGTTTTATCTTATCTTATTTCAAAAATCAAATTTTAAAAATCAAATTTAAAAATTTTCAAATTTCAAATTTCAAAAATTCAAAATTCAAAAATTTAAAATTCAAAATTTATTTTTCAAATTCAAAATTTAAATAACCTTTTAATTTAAATTTATTTTTTTATTTTTGTTTTTAATTTTTTATTAGCTACTATGAATTCTCACCCCTCTCGCTTCAAGTTTGATTCCAATGTTGTTGTTAGGAATGGAAACTATAATGAGAACAGGCATCAAGGTTGGAAGAACCAAAGATGGGAGGAGTCACAAGGATTTAATCAACCCTCATGGCAACAACCACCTCCAATGGACTATCAACAACCATTCTGTGATGCATATCAAGGCAATGGCTATGGTGAGCACTCTTTTGATTATTAACAACCACCACCATATGCCTATGAATCCTCTCCTCAACATAACTTTGGACCACCAAACTCACAAGCCCCTTTCCGCCATTCACCTCCATATGGCCCTAACCCTCAACCACCATACCAACCACCTTATGAGCCATATGAACCATATATAGAACCACCCCAATTCCGACCCAATTACTCACAAGAACCACCACTTCAATATTCACCATCTCCATATCCATCAATCCAAGAGCACTATGACCCTATTTATGAAAGTCGAGTGCATCAAGAGACAAAGGATCGTTTCAAGGAAACAGTGGATCGATGTCATGCAACCATTCGTCAGTTGGAGCAAGTAATAATGAGTCAATTAGCTTCCCGACGTTCGGATACTCAAGGAACCCCCATGGCTTCATGTGGACAATCTAATGAAGAACGTAGTATGAAGGAGAAACTAGAAACTCCAGTGAATAGTACGGAGCATGACTTTGTACTGGAACAAGTAGAGGAAGCCGGAATTATTGAAGAAGAAGAATTGGTTGAAGACTTAGGAGATGCAGAACCTCCATGGGAAAGTCCAATCATAGAGCCCCCTTTCAAGACGTTTGAAATTGATGCTGAGGAGGGTGTACAACCTCCAAGGCATATCACAGTTGAAGACTTGAAAGAGGTTGATCAAGAGATGGAGATTCAGGAAGAAGAATCACAACCTCCCATGCCCTTGGAAAGCAATAAAGAGGAGATTGAATTGGAAGAAAGCTACCAAGAGGAAGAGGTTGAAATTAAAGAAGCTTGCAAAGAGGTGGTAATTATCAGAGAAGAGAACAAGGGAGTGGAGCTTGCAATTTCATTAAAAATACCTCCCCCTAAGTTGCCATCATCCTTCACAACATTCAAATGGGTAAATTTCATATCCCTTAGCTTTCTAATCCCACTTGAATATGGGCTACTGGAGACGGATGGTCAACTTAGAGCTCTTTGTGGCATTAAGAGTAAGAGGAAGATGGCCAGTGGTAAGAATTGTCCTGCAAGGTTCATCATGGTTGGAAGCTTTAAGTTTAAACGCAAAGGTTGGTGTAAAGCTCAACTGAATGGGTCTAGGAAGCTGTTTGGTAGCTGTAGTGAGAATTCAAATTACTTATCACCCAGTTGAAAAAATACAGATCCCAACAGAGACGGTGCAAAGGCAAGGTCTGGGACCCCGGAATCCATTCTGGCAATCAACACTCTTTGGGCCTTGTCACTTGCTTTAACTTACTTGAAGGCCTTCTGCGCCAAGTTTGGGACCCCGGAGGTTACTGGAATTACAAACATTGGTGAAGATTCCTGGATGAGTTCAAGCACAAGCCACCATAACAAAGGATTCCCCAAATGTCCAACTTAAGGACAATAACTAAAAGTGCTAGGTGGGAGACAACCCACCGTGGTATGATCGTTCCTTTTTCATTTTTATTTAGTTTTATTTGTTTTTGAGTTTTATTTTATTTTATTGAACCTGGAGTTTTGCATCACAATCATATTAACACTGTGGTATGCGAAATTGTTACTCAGGTTGTGAATTGTTGTTCGAAATTGATTCCCTGGCAATGGCACCAAAAACGGATGCACAGAACCATGGTCTAAACATATCTTCACAGCTTCGCATAACTGACCAGCAAGTGCACTGGGTCGTCCAAGTAATACCTTACGTGAGTAAGGGTCGAATCCCACGGAGATTGTTGGTATGAAGCAAGCTATGGTCACCTTGTAAATCTCAGTCAGGCGGATATAAAATAGTTATGTAATTTTCGAAATGTAGTAATAAAAGAAGGATAGAAATACTTATGTAAATCATTGGTGAGAATTTCAGATAAGCGTGTAGAGATGCTTTCGTTCCTCTGAATCTCTGCTTTCCTGCTGTCTTCATCCAATCAAGACTTTCCGGATTCTCTTGAATGCCGCCATCATTCTAGCTTACACCACGAAGATTCCGATTAAGAGATATAAGAGATACTCATTCAATCTAAGGTAGAACGGAAGTGGTTGTCAGGAAAAGTATGAACTATTATATATTTCTGGAAAGCCCTGGATGTCTACTTTCCAACGCAATTGGAAGCGCGCCATTTTGAGTTCTGTAGCTCCAGAAAATCTATTTTGAGTGCAGGGAGGTCAGAATCCAACAGCATCAGCAGTCCTTCTTCAACCTCTGAATCTGATTTTTGCTCAAGTCCCTCAATTTCAGCCAGAAAATACCTGAAATCATAGAAAAATACACAAACTCATAGTAAAGTCCAGAAATGTGAATTTAACATAAAAACTAATGAAAACATCCCTAAAAGTAACTAGATCCTACTAAAAACATACTAAAAACAATGCCAAAAAGCATATAAATTATCCGCTCACTTATGCTTCCAAATTTCTAATGGAAGACCTTGTTTCATTCATGAAACTCACAGTGGCCTTAGATAGATCAGAGACTAAGTTTGCTAAATTAGAGGTATTTTGTTCAGAGTTCTCTGTCTGTTGCTGAGTGGATGATGATTTGCTCCAATGGCAGGAATGGAGATGCTTCTTCCCTGTAAATTGGAATTAGGTGCAGTAAAGTCACCAAGCATTCTCCTTGCATTATTGTTGTTGGGTTCGGCTGCCATCTCCTTTACTTGTTCGAAATTTTCAATAAGGTTGTCTCTGGATTGTTGTAATTTAGCTTTTCTTAGTTTTCTCTTCAGAGTCCTTTCAGGTTCTGGATCAGCTTCAACAAGAATGCCTTTTTTCTTGTTCCTGCTCATAAGAAAGAGAAGAGGACAAGAAAAGAAGAGGAATCCTCTATGTCACAGTAAAGAGGTTCCTTATTGTTAGTAGAAGAAGAAAAGGAATAGGGGTGAAGAAGAATGAAGAATCCAAACACAGGGTTAAGGATAAGAGTAGTGATGTGAGATGAAGAGAAGTGTTAGTAGGTGAATAAATAATTAGAAGGAGATGAGAGGAGGAGAGAATTTTCGAAAATAATTTTTGAAAAAGAGTTAGTGATTTTCGAAAATAGTTTTTTGAAAAAGGTTAGTAGTTTTTCGAAAATTCAAATAAAAAATAAAATAATTAGTCTAATTAAAAAGAAATTTTGAAAAAGAGGGAAGATTTTTTCGAAAATTAGAGAGAGAGAGTTAGTTAGGTAGTTTTGAAAAAGGTAAGAAACAAACAAAAAGTTAGTTAGTTAGTTGAAACAAATTTTGAAAAGATAAGAAGTTAGGAGGTTAGAAAAGATATTTTGCAACCACTTTTTTGAAAAAGGTAAGATAAGAAGATATTTTTGAAAAGATATGATAGAAATTAGTTTTTAAAAAAGATTTGATTTTTAAAATCTCAATCAATGACTTGATTCACAAGAAATCACAAGATATGATTCTAGAACTTAAAGTTTGAATCTTTCTTAACAAGTAAGTAACAAACTTGAAATTTTTGAATCAAAACATTAATTGATGATGTTATTTTCGAAAATATGATATAAAAATAAGAAAAAGATTTTTGAAAAATATTTTTAAAATTTTGGAAAATAACTAAGAAAAATGAAAAAGTTTTGATTTTTGAAAAAGATTTTGAAAAAGATAAGATTTTTAAATTGAAAATTTGATTTGACTCATAAAAATAAATAGATTTTAAAAATTTTTGAAAAAGTCAACTCAAATTTTCGAAATTTATCAGAGAAAAAGGGGAAGATATTTTTTTTTATTTTTGAATTTTTATGATGAGAGAGAAAAACGTGAAAATGATGCAATGCATGAAAGTTATGGATGTCAAGATGAACACCAAGAACACTATGAAGATCATGATGAACATCAAGAATACATTTTTGAAAAATTTTTAATGCAAAGAAAACATGCAAGACACCAAACTTAGAATTCTTTAATGCTTAGACATAAAGAATTTAGGAATGCATATGAAAAACAAGAAAAGACACAAAACATGCAAATGCAAAGATCAAACAAGAAGACTTACCAAGAACAACTTGAAGATCATGAAGAACACTATGAATGCATGAATTTTTTCGAAAAATACAAGATGGACATGCAATTGACACCAAACTTATAACATGACTCAAGACTCAAACAAGAAACACAAAAAATATTTTTGATTTTTATGATTTTCTAATTTTTTTGTATTTTTTTCGAAAATTATTTGAAAAAGGAAAATAAGGATTCCAAAATTTTTAATATGAATTCCAGGAATCTTATGCTCTTTAGCCTAAAGCTCCAATCAAAGGGTTAGGCATGGCTTAATAGCCAGCCAAGCTTTAGTACGTAACTCAGACATGACACGCCTGACATGCCCTACAGTCGTGGCTTTACAGCCAACCAGGCTTCAACATGCTTTATGAAATACTAGAATTCATTCTTAAAAATTCTGAAGAAAAATATATTTTGAAAACATTTTTATTTTAAAAAATTTTTCGAAAACAAAGGAGGAATTTTTGAAAGATTTTTTTGAAAAATTTTTAAAAATAAAACAAAAAGAAAGTTACCTAATCTGAGCACCAAGATGAACCGTCAGTTGTCCAAACTCGAACAATCCCCGGCAACGGCGCCAAAAACTTGGTATGCAAAATTGTTACTCAGGTTGTGAATTGTTGTTCGAAATTGATTCCCTGGCAATGGCACCAAAAACGGATGCACAGAACCATGGTCTAAACATATCTTCACAACTTCGCATAACTGACCAGCAAGTGCACTGGGTCGTCCAAGTAATACCTTACGTGAGTAAGGGTCGAATCCCACGGAGATTGTTGGTATGAAGCAAGCTATGGTCACCTTGTAAATCTCATTCAGGCGGATATAAAATAGTTATGTAGTTTTCGAAATGCAAAGGTCCTATTTATAATAAACTAGCTACTAGGGTTTACAGAAGTAAGTAATTGATGCATAAATCCACTTCCGGGGCCCACTTGGTGTGTGCTTGGGCTGAGCTTGAGTGTTGCACGTGTAGAGGTCCTTCTTGGAGTTGAACGCCAGCTTTTGTGCCAGTTTGGGCGTTGAACTCCACTTTGCAGCTTGTTTCTGGCGCTGGGCGCCAGAATTGGGCAGAGAGCTGGCGTTGAACGCCAGTTTGCGTCCTCTAAACTTTGGCAAAGTATAGACTATTATATATTTCTGGAAAGCCCTGGATGTCTACTTTCCAACGCAATTGGAAGCGCGCCATTTTGAGTTCTGTAGTTCCAGAAAATCCATTTTGAGTGCAGGGAGGTCAGAATCCAACAACATCAGCAGTCCTTCTTCAACCTCTGAATCTGATTTTTGCTCAAGTCCCTCAATTTCAGCCTGAAAATACCTGAAATCACAAAAAAACACACAAACTCATAGTAAAGTCCATAAATGTGAATTTAACATAAAAACTAATGAAAAGATCCCTAAAAGTAACTAGATCCTACTAAAAAACATACTAAAAACAATGCCAAAAAGCGTATAAATTATCCGCTCATCACACTGCATTCTGCATTTTCTTTTCAGATTAAAAAAAAATGCTACGTGACGCGACCGCATCAGCGATGCGTCCGCGTTGCAAGGAGAGGGGAGAAAATAAAAAACGAACAGAGAGTCACGCTGGAGCGTGGCTGGAGGCGTGCCAGTGGCACGAATCGACCCACGCGACCGCGTCGCCGACGCGTCCGCGTGACATGGGAACTTTGGCCTCCCACGCGACCGCGTCACCCACGCGGCCGCGTGCCATGTAAATCGACGTCACAAGGGTGCATGGCCGAAGGTTAAGCTGGAATCGGGCTGGACTCGTGCTGGAAGCCCAAGCCCTCCCACGCGAACGCGTCACCCATGCATCTGCGTCATATTGGAAATAGGCCATCCACGCGATCGCGTCAACCACACGACCGCGTCACCCAAATTTTTGGCAAAAAGAGTTTCGAACAGAGAGTTGCGCGACTGCGAGGTTGCACTCGCGCCAATCGCACAAAACCGGCCACGCGATCATGTGACCCACGCGTCCGCGTCACCTGACCTTATCGCGCACCACGCGACCGCGTCACTCACGCGTCCGCGTCACAAGCGGCGCACAGAATATCCAAATCAGCCAAATTTCTTATCTTTTCTTCTCTAATCCTTTTTTTCTTATCTTTTCTTATTTCTCTCTTCTTCCTTTCTTATTTTCTTTCACTTCCATTTTATTTTACTTACATATATTCATTCATTGCATTTTAAATTTGTGCATATTTTTATTTTCTTTTCTGTATTTTTTTTATTTTTCGATTGGTATTAAAAACTTTTTATTCAACTGTTACATCTTTTCTTGAATTTATTTTAGGTAACTTGTTTTACACTGTGGGATGATATTAATTATCTGCCAATGCCAATCTTTTATGATACTTGCACTCCATTTGCATTGACATGAGCTTGTATTGATACTTCCATTACCCACACTCATCCCCTATACAAATTTTATACCACTGGCATGCCATGGCTTCTACTGTTTTCTCATTTGCATGTTGTAGCTACCATGTAATTGAGACCCTTATTATCTGGCATTAACACCCATATTTTATTTATTTTCTATCTTTATTTTTGGGTTACTTTTTTTTTCCTCTTCTTTCAGGATGGCCACCACGAAGGGAGCAAAAAAAAAAAACTTCTTAAGGGGAGAAAAACAAATCCATCTGCACAATCCTTGAAGAAAAGCATCAGTTGGAACAACCCGTCCACCTGCACATCTCAGCATACACCGAGGACGGTGCAATCTTTAAGTGTGGGGAGGTCGATACCGATCCCCGTGGGTTAGTACTTTCTTCTCAACACCAATAATCTTATTTTTTGTTCATTGTTGCATCTGCATATTTATTTGATTTTGTGCATTTAGTTACTACTTGGTTAAAATAATAAATCTCTTTTTAGGACTCTATTTTTGAAAAATTTCACTAATTTAAATTGAAAATTTTTTTTTTTTATGTTAAAACTTGTTTGGAAGTTGTATTTGGAACATGAATTATAGCTAAAGAACACACAACCTGTGAAATTTAAACTTATTTATATGGTTACATTATTTAACCATAAATATTTTATTCTTGTGTGTTTACTTCTCTATAATTGTGATCTTTACTTTGTTTCAGTCTATATGTCCATTATTTAGTGTATTTACATGCTTGCATATGATTGAGCCATTGTTTAATTTTAGCTCACTTATCCCAAATAAGCCTACCCTTTAAATCACCCTTGTCAGCCACTTTGAGCTTTTTAATCCCCATTTGTTCTATATTTTACCACATCACTAGCCTTAAGCGGAAAACAAATTAATTATCCCAATTGAATCTTTGGTTAGCTTAAGATAGAGATTGTGTATCAACTAAGTGTGGGGAAACTGTGGGAACTTGGGTTAATAAGGGAATGTGTCATGTTTATAACTTATTTGAATATTGGGAATTTGGGAACCTACTCATGAAAAACCAAAATAAAAAAATAAAAAGAAAAAGTTGATACATGAGTATGTGATGTAAAAGTGGGAATTTTGGGTAGCTAGGCATGAATTAGAATTATATAGAGTATATGTATGTTAGGTGAAGGTTTAGGTTAATTAAAGATTCAATTCATACCTCACTTAACCATATATATATCCTCACCTTTACCTTAGCCCCATTACAACCTTGAAAATACCTCATGATGTTTGCATTGGTACATTAAATAATGTTGATTGGTTAGGTGATGAAAAAAGTTTAGAAAGCATGATTAGGGAAGAGTAGAGTGATTGACCCTAGACACTTGAGAGTTAGAGTGATATACACTACCAGTAAGGGTTCAGTGCTTAATTCTATGTTTCCTGCTTTCATGAGCTATCTTCCTACAAGTTTACTTGCTTTTTATTGTACGATTTGAATTAGTGGAAATTGGTTTGTATTTATCTTGGAGAATTTGATTTACTTTTAACCAAGTAGGTAGAAGCATTTCACATTTAGTTGCATCCATATAGATAGGATTGCATTTCATACATTCTACCATTCCTCTTCATCTTTATAGCTTCTCTTGAGTTTAGCATGAGGACATGCTAGTATTTAAGTGTGGGGAGGTTGATAAACCTCTATTTCATGGTTTATCTTGTGCTCATTTGAGTAGTTTTTATCAACTCTTTACCCACTTATTCATACTATTTGCATGGTTTTATATTTCCTTCCTGATTTTGTGCTATGATTGAAAACATGCTTCTTTGATCTTATAATTGCTTATTATTAATCCTCTCTTATTACCATTAGATGCCTTGATATGTGTGTTAAGTGCTTTCAGATATTATAGGGCAGAAATGACTTGGAGGATGGAAAAGAAGCATGCAAAAGTGGAAGGAATACAAGAAGTTGGAGAAATTGCTAATCTTTCTAGCCTGACCTCTTCGCACTCAAACGGCTATAACTTTAGCTACAGAGGTCCAAACGATGCGGTTCTAGTTGTGTTGGAAAGCTAATGTCCGAGGCTTCGATTTGATATATAATATGCTATAGTTCCCCTGATGCTAGGTGACGCGACCGCGTGATTCATGCGGCCGCATCGCAGTGACGAAAATCAGCGTGTTTGAATTCTTCTCCAGCGATTTTCGGGCTGTTTTCGACCCAATTTGCGGCCCAGAAAACACAGGTTAGAGGCTATAAAGTGGGAGATTGAATCCATTCATAGGGAGGCCTTCATATTCACAAGTTTAGGAGTAGATGTAGTTTTTAGAGAGAGAGGTTCTCTCCTCTCTCTTAGGATTAGGATTTAGGATTTCTCTTAGTTTTAGGAGTGACTCTCAATCCGAGGTTCTTTATTTTTATTTAATTTATGAACTCTTCCATGTTACATATAATTTTCTTAATTAATGTTATTTGAGGTATTTCAATTTATGATTGCTGTTATTGTTGCTTTACATCTGAAGGCATTTTTATTCCAGTAGATTTACTTTTTCCCTTTTGGTTTTGGTTAAGAAATCAGTAACTCAGGAGTTATCCAACTCAACAGCATAATTGTTAATTGTTATCTTGCCAATTGAATTGAACTTCAATAATCCCAATCTTTTCTTTGGAAATAAATAGGATTCGAAGGTCAAACTAATTAGTCCCTTGACTTTCCTTTACTTTAGTAAAGGTTGACTAAGTGGAATTAAGATTCAATTTTTATTATCATTGATAAGGATAACTTGGTCTGGACTTCCAATTTCTCTTACCTTGCCAAGAGTTTAGTTTACAGTTATTTATTTATTTTACTTGTCATTTAAATATATCTGTGCCCATTGCTCAAACTCAACATTCCCCAAAAACACACTTTTTCATAATCAATAATAAGAACACCTCCCTGCAAATCCTTGAGAAGACGACCAGAGGTTTAAATACTCGGTTATCAATTTTAAAGGGGTTTGTTACTTGTAACAACCAAAACGTTTGTACGAAGGGATTTCTGTCGGTTTAGAGACTATATCTACAACGCCACTGTTTTTATGAAATTCTTTACTGGCAAAAATCCTAACATCACGTGTCCGCGTGGAATGAGTTGGGCTAAAAGCCTAACATTCGCACAAGAGAGGCCCAACTCTCTGGAAAATCTATGGGCTGCATCCGCTCATGGACGCGTGCGCGCGCGTCCTTCACCGTCTTTTTTTTTTAAAAGACTATTACAAACCGCCAAAAATCTTCCTAACACTACCCATAGCTCAAAATCAACTGAAATGCAAATTGAACAAAAATTTCAAGTGCAAACAAACATATCTTGCACTTTAAGCAACTAACAACCAAGAAATTAAGATAAAACTACATAAAGAGGAGAAACTACCTACAATGGCAACTCAAATCACTTATTAATCAAATCTACAAGAGGGTGGAAAGAGTTTACCATGGTGGGGTGTCTCCCACCTAGCAATTTTGGTTTAAGTCCTTAAGTTGGACTTTTGGGAAGCTCTTGTCATGGTGGTTTATGCTTGTACTCATCCTTGATTTTCCAAGGATTTATGGGCCTCAAATGGTTGACAGAAATTCCAACCTTCTTCACCAAGTTTGGATGAAGTTCCACCCAAGATATGAGCTTCTTTAATTGGTCTTCATGTTTCGATCCGGGATCCCATATCTTATTTTCGCACCCATCTTCTAGTTGATTGTCATGTTTTTTCCATCCGGGTGGTTGACGAGTAGAACATGAAGAATTCTCTGTAGCATAGCAAGACTTCTTCCTAGACCAACACAAAGTAGCATGCTCCCAATCATAACTCCCACATTTTGAAGTTTTGACCTCAATGAGCTTGATTCCAAACTTCCAACCACTACACAACTCCTTTCTACTCTTAATTTCACAAAGAGTTCTAAGTTGTCCATCATTTTCAAGCAAGCCATAGTCAAGTGAGAAAGTGAGGCCCAAGGGTAAGGGTGTTACCCACTTGAATGGAATGTTGGAGGGTGATTTAGGGAGGTAAGCCTCCCCACACTTAGACAATGCAAGGTCGACTTCCTCATGCTCCTCTTTGGATATTTTCACCTCTTCACAAGCTTCTTCAATTTCAACCTTTTTCCCTTTATCACTTAGATTGGTGTTGTCTTCAAGAACTTCGATTTCTTGCCCAATGGGAGGTGATTCAATTTTGGATAGGAATTCATTGATGAATGAATTCGTTTCTTGATCAACCTCTTCATATTCTTCAATTTCGATATACACCAATTCAACTTTGTCCCCTTGGTAGTTTTTTTTCGATTCGCTCTCTTTCCCATTGCTCACCAAGGGTATGGGAGGTTGTGCACATTTTTCTATAGTTTCAACTCCATGTCCAATGGAAGAGGACTCAATGTTTGATAGGAAATCATTGATGATTGAATCCATCTCTTGATCACCCTTTTTATATTCTTCAATCTTGATATGCTCCAAAGGTTGTTGAGTCATCCATGGTGGTTCCGCATCTCCTAGATCTTCAACCACTTCTCCTCTTTCTTCAATAACCATAGGCTTCTCCAATTATTCTAACACAAAATTCCACTCTCCCTTCTTCTCCACTGGATTTTCCAATCTCTATCTCATGCTTTGGTCTTCTTTTGGTTTTCCACATGTGGTCATGGAGACACCTTGAGTATTCAAATATTGGTAGGCTAAAGTGTTCACTACCTTGGTCAAATTGGTCACGAACTCTAGAGTATTCCTTTGCATGTCCGCTTGGCCTTGAAGTAGCAATGTGAGAGAGTCATCTATTGGGCCTTGGGGTGGATAAGAGGGTTCATCATTTTGGAGAGAGGGTTCATAGTAGGAAGGTGGTTCTCCTTGGTAAGGGTATGGAGATGGTGTGCATTGAGGTGGTACTTCATAGTAGTCTTGATAAGGTTGTGGTGGTTCCAAAGGTTCTCGCTCATAATGGTCATAAGAGTATGGTATGGGTGATTGGTCATACAATGGATGTGGTCATAAGAAGGTGTTTGGTAATGAGAGGCTTGTGAGAATGGTTCAGGTTCATGTTGAGGATAAGAGTTATAGGCATATGATGGTGGTAGTTGATTGTCACAAAAAGAGTCACCATAGCCATTGAATTGACATGCATTAGGATGGTGATTATACCTATAAGCATCTGGAGGTTGTTGCCAATAGGAGTGATCAATTCCCGGAGGCTCCTCCCATCTTGAAGTGTTCCATCCTTGGTACATGTTGTCATTAAAGTCCACATTTCCTACAACAAAATTAGGACCAAACTCATAGCCAAAGTGAGAGTTCATGGTGGAAAAACAAAATAAATCTAATAAAAACTAGAAACAAGCAAAATGCAAACATATTCACACTATTCACATATATACAATAACCAATAACATAACACCATTGCAATTTCCCGGCAACGGCGCCATTTTGATGAACGGAATTTTGTGTGGTCTAGAATTCACAATTGAAAGCTCGTTGTAATATAGTTCCTAAACCAAGCAATAGTCCTTTCATACAAAAGATTGTTTGTCACTAGTACAAACCCCTAAATTTATAAACCGAAGTATTGAACCTCGGGTCATTCTCCCTTGGAATCGCAATAAAGTGTCTTGTTATTGGTTATGAGTTATATTTGGGGTTTTTGAGATTTTAGACAAGAAATATAAATGGCGAAGAAAATGAACTAACAACTAACAAAGCTCTTGGCTAGATATGAGAACTAGAAGTCCTATCCTAGTTATCCTCCTCAATTGTGACCATAAATTATACATTGCTACCACTTAGTTAACCTCTAACCATAGAGGAAAGTCAAGTGGATGAATCAACTTGATTCCACAAGTCCTAGCCAAGTCCTAAGGGAAAGAATAGCTTTAGTGGTATCCAAATCAATTAGCAACTTCTAATTATCAATCAACAAAGGAATTAGATAACTCAAGCATCACTAATTACTCCACCTAGGCCAAGAGGAACAAAATCTACACTAAAGTCCAACCAAGCATTTCATCAAACACTTGGAAGGCATAGAAGGGAAGCAAAGTAAATTGGTAACAACAATGAAATCTAACAACTACTTATTGCAAGGAATTAATAACAACAATCAAAAGAAACATATTTATTATGAATTACCTCAAATTGCATTAAAAGAAAATAGAATGAACAAGAGTAGATCTATAAACAAAATAGAAGGAAGTAATAACAACAATAGAAAAGTAATGAATGTAACAACATAGAATTGAGAGGTAGAAGAAAAGAAAGTTTGAATTGAAATCTAGATCTAAATTATTGAGCTAAACCTAATCCTCATTCTAATCCTAGAGAGAAGTGAGACATTCTCTCTCTAAAACTAAGACTAAAACTAATCCTAATGTGTGTTATGATTCAAGATGATCATTGGTGCACGAAATTGTGATCATCAACAATGGCGCCAAAGACTTGGTGCTCTCAAACGTGAATCACACTTTGTCACAACTTCGCACAACTAACCAGCAAGTGCACTGGGTCGTCCAAGTAATAAACCTTACGTGAGTAAGGGTCGATCCCACGGAGATTGTCGGTTTGAAGCAACCTATAGTTACCTTGTAAATCTCAGTCAGGCGGATTCAAATGGTTATAGAGAATTGATAATTGATAAACCACTATTTTATGGTTTATATTGTGTTTAATTATGTGATTTTATCATGATCCTTACCCACTTATTCATTAAATTAGCATGCATATTAGATTTCTTTCCGGAATTTATTACATGTTTGAAAACTGCTTCCTAGAGACTTTAATTATTTAATTTTAATTCTCCTTTATTCCATTCGATGCCGTGATCTGTGTGTTAAGTGTTTCAAATTTTATAGGGCATGAATGAGTTGGAGATTGGGAAGGAAGCTAGCAAAAATGGAAGAAACACAAGAATTTGAGGAGATAACCAGCGAGAAGTGACGTGGTCGCATGGCTCACACGACCGCGCGAAGGAGAGCAAATCGCAGCGACGCTGCCGCATGGCTCACGCGGCCGCGCGGATTGGAAAGCCCAAGCGACGCGGTAGCGTGGACGACGCGAACGCGTGGCGAGGAAAAGCGCAAGTGACGCTTCCGCATGGATAACGCGATCGCGTGACATGTGCAATCTACATAATCTGCAGAATTCGCTGGGGGCGATTTTGGACCCTATTTCGACCCAGTTCTCGGTCCGAAACAGCAGACTAGAGTCAGAAAATATGCAGAAACAAACAGCACATTCATTCAGAGACAGTTTTTAGATCTAGTTTTACTCTCTTAGGATTTTCTCTCTAGGTTTTAGAATTTTTATTTTTCAATTGATCTTAGCATTGGAACATTGAGAAAAGTTATTTCATCATCAAGACTTCGTCATTCTAGTTCGTTTTCTTAACTTGGTTTCATTCTTCCATGTTCTTTGTTTTGTTCAATTTTGTTATTTAGCAACGTAACCATTTTAATAATTTTTAATTCACCAGCTTCTGCGTCTCATCAATTTTTGGCGCCGTTGCCGGGGAGTTGCAATAGAGTACTAATTTTATTGATTAGAATTTATTTATTTGCATTTTATTTTATTTTGCTACTATGAGCTGCATGTTTCTTCCGTCAAATAACGCGTTCACTTCCTGATCCACGCTTGCTAATATTCGATCCTGAAATTGAAAGGACAATTTCACGAATAAGGTGAAAACAGCGTCAGTTAGCCCACTCTGAGGGCGGATCTGAAAGTGAATCTGAGGAAGAAACCAGCCCCCGTTCTACTGATTCGGTTGTTTTACGTGCAGAAAACATGGCAGCTAGGAGAGTTACCATCTAGGAGGAAGGAGCACCTAATTTTACAATGCAACCGTTTCAAGCGCATCATCCAGCGGTAGCTACAGATTTTGAAA
Source organism: Arachis ipaensis (assembly GCF_000816755.2). NCBI lineage: Eukaryota > Viridiplantae > Streptophyta > Magnoliopsida > Fabales > Fabaceae > Arachis > Arachis ipaensis. The sequence goes on along the minus strand of NC_029789.2, from coordinate 41,566,041 downwards.
TAAAGACCGCACTGCTAAATTTGATGCCCAAGTTTCATTGCCTACCTGCTCAAGAGCCTATCAAGCACTTGAGAGATTTCCAGGCAGCCTGTTCTACTGTCAGGCGTGATGGCACTAATGAAACTTCAATTTTGCTGAAAGCTTTTCCATTTTCTCTTGAGGGAAAAGCAAGAGAGTGGTACTACACTCAACCTCTAGCAAATGTATCCAACTGGGATACACTCAGAAAGGAGTTTCTGGAGAAATTCTTTCCATCTGAAGTTACTGATAAACTGAGGAAGGATATCTCCACAATTGTTCAGGATGACAATGAGACTCTCTTTGAATACTGGGAGCGCTTCAATAATCTTCTGGAAGCATGCCCCCATCACATGATTGACAAGATCGTGCTACTCAGCTATATTACACAGGGTATGAGGCCCCAAGATAAGACCACACTTGAAAGTGCCAGCAATGGGTCTATGAAGAAGTACAAGACCACTGATGAAGCTTGGCAATTGATCAGTGATTTAGCTGAATCCACTAGGAACCACAGACAGAAGCAAGGCCGTTCAAAAGCTGTTGCAGAAGTATCTTCTAGTAGAGAGACTACTGCTTTGACTTAAAGCATCTGTGAAATGACCAACTTGCTGAAGCAAATGCAGTTGAATCAACAAGCTCAGCAAGCTCAACCTCCTCCACCACAGCAAAACCAACAACTAGTCCCACAAAGAATTTGCGGAATCTGTGCTGAATATAGCCATTACACTAATGAATGCCCGCAGCTCCAACAAGAAGACAACATGGTGGCATCCACTCACAACTTCTATGACCGCCCTAACCAAGGGTACAATCAAAGTGGAAATAATAACCATGGATGGCAGGACAATTCAAACCAGAATTGGAGGGACAACAATAACAAAGGAGGCAGAGATAATCAGGGAAATCAGAAGTGGAACAATAACAACAACAGGCAGCAAAATCAACCTTACAGAGCACCTCACCTGAGGCAGAACCAAGGACCACAGAACAATCAGCAGCAGACCTCTCAATTTACTCATTCTTCGTTATCTTCTAATGAAGATCTACTACAATCTTTTGAGAAAAGACAACAGATCATGGAAAACAACATCATGAATAGTATTAATGCCAGTCTGAATGGTCTCACCTCTACTCTGCAAGCTTTTATGACACAGTTTGGATCAGCACAAAATTCCAGTAACCAACCTCCAAGCACCACTGGAATCCCCTCTCAACCATCACCCAATCCAAAGGGAGGCATTAATGCCATCACCCTGAGGTTCGGAACCACACTGCAGGAGAGGAATCAGGAGGAACCAAGCTCACCAGAATACACCTCAGCTGAAGAGGTGGTAGAAATCGAAGATGTTGAAGAGGAAGAGGATATACAGAACACAGCTGAAGAAGAAACAGCTCAACCACAGGAGGAAGCACCAAAAGGCGCAGGCACCACAGAAAACACTACTCCTATTCCATTTCCACAATTTGCAAGAAAGCCCAGGAAGCAGCTGGAACCCGATCCTAAGATGGTAGAGATATTCAAAAAGGTTGAGGTAACTGTTCCCCTTTTTGATGTTATTCAGCAGGTACCTAAATATGCAAAGTTTCTAAAAGACTTATGTATCCATAAAGACAAAATTAATGAATTAAAAACTATTCCTTTCGGTAGTTCTATATCTGCTTTAATGGGAGGATTACCTGAAAAATGTAGTGATCCAGGTCCTTGCATAGTTAGTTGTACTATTGGTGGTGTAGTAATTTATGATTGCATGTGTGATTTAGGAGCATGTGTCAGTATAATGCCTTTGTCTATATATGATGTTTTGAGGCTCCCTCCCTTAAAAAGGTCGGCAGCTCGTTTTGTGTTAGCAGATAAAAGCATTATTATAGTGGCTGAAGTTGCTGAAGATGTTTTGGTGAACATTAAAGGGCTCACATTTCCCACTAATTTTTATATCTTGGAGATGCCCCATAATGATTCAAATAAGCCATCATCAATCCTACTTGGAAGACCATTCCTGAAGACATCAAAATTCAAATTGGATGCTTTTTCAGGAACATACTCCTTTGAAATAGATGGCCGCATAGTAATCTTCAATCTGAATGGAGTCATTGACAACCCCCCAGAAGATCGTTCTATCTTCCAGTGTGATGTCATAGACGTAAGTATGGCTGAAGTTCAAAAGGAAGAGTTTGAAGAGAGGCACACTGGACAAGGTCCAAGTGTGGGGACCCTCTTAACTGACAATGGGGGTACTTCGCCATTTTCACAAGCCCCAGATAATCCAGAGCCCGCCCATGATCAAAAGTTAGAATTGAAACCTCTCCCTCCACATCTCAAATATGCTTATCTTGAGGATGAGCAGAAGCTTCCGGTTATTATTGCAAGCGAACTGACTTCTCAACAAGAAGAGCAGTTACTTGATGTACTGAGGAAGCATAAGAAGGCAATTGGGTAGAGTTTGGCAGACATAGTGGGAATCAACCCTCAAGTATGCGAGCACAGAATATTTTTAGAAGAGGGAGCAAGACCTGTCCGTCAACCACAAAGAAGATTGAATCCCACTATCTTGGAAGTTGTCAAAAAGGAAGTGACCAGACTATTGGAAGCAGGTATCATATATCCCATTTCAGACAGTGAATGGGTAAGCCCAGTACAAGTGGTGCCCAAGAAATCTGGAGTCACTACAGTGAAGAGTGAGCATGGAGAGCTCATAGCAACTAGAGTTCAGAATGCTTGGAGAGTTTGCATTGATTACAGGCGTCTCAACCAAGCTACCCGTAAGGATCACTACCCACTTCCATTCATTGATCAAATGTTGGATCGCCTGTCAGGTAAATCACATTATTGCTTTTTAGATGGTTACACAGGTTATTTCCAGATTCATATAGCTCCTGAAGATCAGGAAAAGACTACTTTTACATGTCCTTTTGGGACTTATGCTTATAAGAGAATGCCCTTTGGCTTGTGCAATGCACCAGCTACCTTCCAAAGGTGCATGATGAGTCTTATCTCTGATCTTATTGAGGACTGTATGGAGGTTTTTATGGACGATTTTAACGTTTATGGTGATTCTTTTAACCTTTGCTTAGAGAGATTATCTAGAGTATTAGATAGATGTGTTAATACAAACCTTGTATTGAATTTCGAAAAATGCCACTTTATGGTAAAACAAGGGATTGTATTAGGACATGTGGTATCTAATAATGGCATTTCTGTAAACCCAGCAAAGGTGAATGTTATTTCTAGTTTACCTTACCCCTCTTCTGTGAGGGAAGTCCGTTCGTTCCTTGGCCATGCAGGTTTCTACAAGAGATTTATTAAGGACTTTAGTAAGATGGCACTTCCCTTATCCAGATTACTGCAGAAGGATATTGAGTTCAAGTTCAGTGAGGATTGCAAACAAGCGTTTGATAAGCTGAAGACTGCTCTAACTCAAGCCCCAATTGTGAGAGGACCAGACTGGAGCCAGC
>NC_029789.2:41560659-41561522 GCF_000816755.2 Arachis ipaensis | reverse complement strand
TGGATACTGCTGTTACAAGAATTTGATTTAGAAATAAAGGATAGGAGTGGTAATCAGAATTTAGTAGCAGACCACTTGAGTCGCCTTGAACATATTAAGGATGATTCTACTCATATAGATGATAATTTTCCTTTTGACAACCTGCAAGCAGTGTCTGAGGTAGTCCCTTAGTATGCACCTGTCGCTAATTATTTAGTTAGCCGCACATTTCCTCCACATTTTTCTAAACATCAAAGAGACAAGCTGAAAAGCGAGTCTAAATATTATATATGGGATGACCCATATTTATGGAGATGTGGCGCTGACCAGATAATTAGACGTTGTATGTCTCAATCAGAATTCCAATCCATTTTAGAGGCCTGTCACTCATCTGAGAGTGGAGGACATTTTGGCCCTCAAAGAACAGCTAGAAAGATCTTAGACTGCGGATTCTGGTGGTCTACTCTTTTTAGAGACGCTGCTGAGTTTTGTAAATCTTGCCCCCCATGCCAGAAATTTGGTAATATATCCAGGAGGGATGAGATGCCTCAACAATATATGCTCTTCTGTGAAATTTTTGATGTTTGGGGCATTGACTTCATGGGTCTATTTCCAAATTCTAATGGATATTTTTATATATTGTTAGCTGTGGATTATGTTTCCAAATGGGTGGAAGCAATTCCTACCCACACTGATGATGCTAACACTGTTGTTTCCTTTGTGAGAAACCATATTATATGCCGCTTTGGATCACCACGAGCAATCGTGAGCAATCAAGGCACACATTTTTGTAACAGGAGACTAACAGGATTGATGAAGAAGCATGGGATAATCCATAAAGTTGCAACAGCTTAACATCCCCAAACTAATGGGCAAGCTGAGGT
>NC_029789.2:41556753-41559783 GCF_000816755.2 Arachis ipaensis | reverse complement strand
CCCCCATGCCAGAAATTTGGTAATATATCCAGGAGGGATGAGATGCCTCAACAATATATGCTCTTCTGTGAAATTTTTGATGTTTGGGGCATTGACTTCATGGGTCCATTTCCAAATTCTAATGGATATTTTTATATATTGTTAGCTGTGGATTATGTTTCCAAATGGGTGGAAGCAATTCCTACCCACACTGATGATGCTAACACTGTTGTTTCCTTTGTGAGAAACCATATTATATGTCGCTTTGGATCACCACGAGCGATCGTGAGCGATCAAGGCACCCATTTTTGTAACAGGAGACTAACAGGATTGATGAAGAAGCATGGGATAATCCATAAAGTTGCAACAGCTTACCATCCCCAAACTAATGGGCAAGCCGAGGTGTCAAACAGAGAAATTAAGCGTATCTTACAAAAGATAGTCAAGCCTCATAGAAAAGACTGGAGCACCAGGATACAAGATGCACTGTGGGCATACAGAACAGCATACAAGACACCCATTGGGATGAGCCCCTTCCGCTTGGTTTACGGAAAAGCTTGTCATCTCCCAGTTGAAATAGAACACAGGGCCTTCTGGGCAGTTAAGGAGTGCAACATGGGAATTGAGAATGCTGGAGTTGAAAGAAAGTTGCAACTACAGGAACTGGAGAACCTTCGCCTAGAAGATTATGAGAACTCCAGAATTTACAAGGAAAAGATGAAAGCTGTGCATGATCAAAACATCAAGAAGAAAGAGTTCCAACCTGGAGATTTTGTCCTCTTTTACAAATCTCGACTAAGGCTCATGCCCGGTAAGTTGAGATCAAAATGGGAAGGTCCATACAGAGTAGAGAAGGCTGAACCGTACGGAGTTTATCACCTAAGCCATCCTTCAAGCTCTGAACTTATTAAGGTTAATGGACAACGCCTGAAGCTATACCATAGTGAGAAGGTGCAGAAAAATAAGGAGCTTGAGATCTTCCGCTTGGAAGATCCCCACATTGCAGCAGATTGAGCTAGTGGAGCGTCCAACTTACGGACGTTAAAGCAAAGTGCTTGGTAGGAGACAACCCACCGCGGTATGATCGTTCTTTTCTTCACTTTTAGTTTTTTTCTTTAATAACTCTTCTCTTTATTAGTGCTTTCGTGCTCTTTCATTTACTTGTCTTTATATTTCCTTAAAAAAAAGGGTTTTTTGCCACGCGACGCGATCGCATCAGCGACGCGTCCGCGTCGCAAGGGCGGTGGAGAAAAAAAATAAATGAACAGAGAGTTACGCTGGAGCGTGGCTGGAGGCGTGCCAATGGCACAAATCGACCCACGCGACCACGTCCCTGACGCGTTCGCGTCGCATGGGAATCATGGCCTCCCACGCGACCGTGTGCCCCACGCGGCCGCGTGCCCTGAGTTTTCGACGTAAAAGGGTGCACAATAACATTCTGTGCGAGAGTGATGCTGGATTGGTGCTGGAAGCACAATCCTTGTCACGCGACTGCATCACCGACGCGGCCGCGTCACCCATTTATAACGCACACTCACGCAATCGCGTGAACCACGCGATCGCGTCACCCAATTTTGGCAATTAAAATAAATTGAACAGAGAGTTGTGCTGGAGCGAGGCTGCACTCGCGCCAGCAGCGTAACATGGGTCACGCGACCACGTGACCGACGCGATCGCACCCCCCTTACCTGGAAGCGCACCCACGCGAACGCGTTCCCCACGCGGCCGCGTCGCATGCGCCGCACAGCTCAACCTAAAATTGCCACATACCTTATCTTCCCCTCCTCTCAATCCTAATTTTTCTTTTCCCTCCTTATTTCTTCCTTCCCCCTTCCCCTTTCTATCTCACCTTTCACTCTCTATCTCTCTCACCACCATTAACAAGGTTTTACCTTCTTCTTCCTTCTTCTCTTTTCTATCATTCTTATTATTTTATGTATATATATATTATTATTTCCTTTTCTTTTCTTTTTCTTTTCAATTTTTTTATTTTATTTTTCTTCTCCTTCTTTTCCTTTTTACATGGTGCTAGAAACTTTTTGGAGTCATCATCCCTCATTATATGCTTATGGATTATTGCAAATTTTTTGACATTTATTTTTTATTCTCCTATTTAAGGGATTGCTTGCATATTCATCTTCATATTTTCTATACCCTATTCACCATGCATGCTATGTGTTTGTGAAAAAGCTCATATGGCATTATGCACTTCTCTATGCTATACTATTCAATGCTTACTTTTCACAACTTTCCCTTACTATTATATTAATTGAATTTTATTGTCAATACAAACATTTTGGCTTGTTACAAAGTATTGCTTGGTCTATGTTACTCATGCCCTTTTCCGGCATGCCAATAAACGCCTTGCATCCACTTGTCTTTGTATGCACCAGTTATTTTCCACTGTTGGCTTTTCATATGCACTCGAGAGCATGTGTTAATGTCATCTACATTTTGCTGTGCATCATTCACCCCCTTTTCCATTTCCTTCCTTGCTGTATATCTCTTTAAATTTAATTTTCTTTCTCTTCCCTTCTTTCAGGATGGCCACCAAGAAAGGAAAGGAGAAAGCAACTTCCAAACCACCAGCAAGAAGAGGAACTAAAAGAGCATTAGTGGCAGAGCCTTCTTCAACTACAGTCAAGCCCTCAACAAAACGAGTTAAGAGGATAATAAAGGTTGATGAAAAGGAGAAAGCCTTTCCAGCAAAGGACGCTGCGTGATTTTCCAATCGCTACTGTGAGCAGATGTTCCCTATCCTGGCAGAAAGGAACTATAACAATGAATACCTTCTTATCCTCCCGTCCAATATTGCCACCTTTGTTGAGCCGCAAATTGAGCGAAGACAATGGGGTTTCCTATAGAGACAGCCAAGGCAGGTCAATCTTTCTTGGGTAGTTGAGTTCTACTCCAACTTCTACATGCCGACCCTGCAGTCTGTTTATGTCCGGCAGAAGCAAGTCCCCATCACAGAAGAGGCCATTTAGTAAGCTCTGAGTCTTCCCCCTATTCCAGAAGGAATGGACGCCTTCCAAGAAGCCGCACTTAAGC
>NC_029789.2:41548646-41553541 GCF_000816755.2 Arachis ipaensis | reverse complement strand
CAGGAATGGACGCTTTTCAAGAAGCCACCCTTCAGCGCCAGAGATACCAATTTGACTGGGACTCCGTTCTCGGAATCATCGCAGCACCTGGCAGCCGTTGGATCTACGGATACCACCGTACCCGCCCTAAGGGAATCTTGGCTTCAGCACTTACCTTGGAGGGTCGCGTATAGGCACAGATCATGTCCCATTACGTCTTTCCGAGCACTCATGAGTCCTCCTTCACTGCGGACATGGCTGTTCTACTATGGTGCATCCTTACAGACCAACCTCTGAATCTCTCAAGACATATCCGGAATGCTATGGAACACGTACAAATTGCAGGCAACTTACCTTTCCCCGCCTTGGTCTCAGATCTTGTCTCAGCAGCCGGAGTCTCCTACAGAGCTGGGGACACCAAAGCCGTGCTTCCATGAGATGATCAGTATGTCCCTAACGGGAAATACCTCAGACTCTCAGCAGCCACTACAAGCCTTCCTACTGCTCCAGTTGAAGATAATCCTTCTTCAACACCACAAGCATCTACAACTGAGAGTTTGCTCCAGCAGATAATCGAACGGTTAGATCGGCAAGAACAGAAAGCAAAGATGAGAGAGCGCCGTAACGAGCACCGATTCAAACACCTCAAGGAGCTACTCAAGGGACACTTCAGAGACTCAGATACCCCGGATTCCACTTCCTTTACTAGCACAGGGAGTCATGACGGTCCCGATGATGGAGATACTGCTACCAGCCCACCCCTGTTCCTGACAGATGGTACCGAGGACGGTGCAAAGCCTTAAGTGTGGGGAGGTCGGTCAGTACCTGACTTCCGGAGGTAATTTCTCTTTGCTAGCACCAATAATTAGGATATTTTAGTTAGATTTTCTTTCCTTTATAGAATAGAATAAATTGCATAGGTTAGGATAGTTGCATGCATGTTCTACTTGATTGAAAAGACAATAAGTTTCTTTTAAAAATCTATCTTTGGAACAAAATTTTACTAATTTTTCAAAAATTTTTTATGATAAATTTGCTTGAGTTGTATTTGGAACATGATATTCGAATTAAAGGACACACAACCTGTGAAAGATTTGAGCCTTTATGTATGGTTACATTATTTAACCATAATTATTTCATTCTTGTGTGTTTACTTCTCTATGATTGTAATCTATATTTTGTTTGATCTTATATGTCCAATATTTATTATATTCACATGCTTGAACATGATTGAGGCCATTATTTGTTATTAACTCACTTATCCCAAATAAGCCTACCTTTTACATCACCTTTGTTAGCCCCTTGAGCTTTTAATCCCCTCTTGTTCTATAACCACATTACTAACCTTAAGCAGAAAAACAAATTAAAAATCCCAAGTGAATCTTTGGTTAGCTTAAGATAGAAATTGTGTATCAACTAAAGTGTGGGAACATTGGGTAATAAGGGAATGTATTTAATTTATTTGAATATTGGGAATTTGGGAACCTACTCATGAAAAGAAAAACCAAATTAGAAAATAATGAAGAATCTATGTGTATTGATACGTTATGTTTGCTTTTATGAATTAAAAAAAGATATTATATATATATATAATAAATAAGGGGACAAAAATTACCCCAATGTTAATGTTAATCAATGCACATGTGATAAATTAAAAAGAAAAATTTGGTACATGAGTATGGGAATCATACAAAAGTGGGAATTATGGGTAGCTAGGTATGATTTTAAACTTGTATAAAGTATGTATATGTTAGGTGAGATCTTAGACTAATCAAAGATTCACTTTGTTAGCTCACTTAGCCTTATATATATATATACATCCTTACCTTTACCTCAGCCCCATTACAACCTTGAAAAGACCTCATGATGTTTGCATTGGTATATTAACTGTTGTTTATTAGTTAGGAGAAGAACAAAAGTTAGAAAGCATGATTAGAGAAGGATAGAGTAATCACCCTATACACTAGAGATTAGAGTGTATATACATTATCAGTGAGGGTTCAATACTTGAATTTTCATGTTCCCTGCTTTCATGAGCTACCTTCTTGCACTTTTATCCATTTTATCGTATAATGATAGAATTAATGGAATTTGATTTGTAATTGTTTTGAAGAGCTTATTTACTTTTGATCAAGTGGGCAAGAACCATATAGTTGCATTTATTTATATATATATAGGTTTGCAATTGCATTTCATGAGTTTCTACATGTTCATACTTATTTCCTTATCTCCTTCAATTAAGCATGAGGACATGCTAATGTTTAAGTATGGGGAGGTTGATAAACCACTATTTTATGGTTTATATTGTGTTTAATTATGTGGTTTTATCATGATCCTTACCCACTTATTCATTAATTTAGCATGCATATTAGATTTCTTTCCGGAATTTATTACATGTTTGAAAACTGCTTCCTAGAGACTTTAATTATTTAATTTTAATTCTCCTTTATTCCATTCGATGCCGTGATCTGTGTGTTAAGTGTTTCAGATTTTATAGGGCATGAATGAGTTGGAGATTGGGAAGGAAGGTAGCAAAAATGGAAGAAACACAAGAATTTGAGGAGATAACCAGCGAGAAGTGACGCGGTCGCATGGCTCACGCGACCGCGCGAAGGAGAGCAAATCGCAGCGATGCGGCTGCATGGCTCATGCAGCCGCGCGGATTGGAAAGCCCAAGCGATGCGGTAGCGTGGACGACGCGAACGCGTGGCGAGGAAAAGCGCAAGTGACGCGTCCGCATGGATGATGTGATCGCGTGACATGTGCGATCTGCATAATCTGCAGAATTCGCTGGGGGCGATTTTAGACCATATTTCGACCCAGTTCTCGGCCCGGAACAGCAGACTAGAGTCAGAAAATATGCAGAAACAAACAACACATTCATTCAGAGATAGTTTTTAGATCTAGTTTTACTCTCTTAGGTTTTTCTCTCTAGGTTTTAGAATTTTTAATTTTCAATTGATCTTAGCATTGGAACATTGAAAAGAGTTATTTCATCATCAAGACTTCGTAATTCTAGTTCGTTTTCTTAACTTGGTTTCATTCTTCCATGTTCTTTGTTTTGTTCAATTTTGTTATTTGAATACTTTTATGATTAATTAATGCAAGGATTATTTCTTTTTAATTCAATTTCAATTCCAATAATCATGTTTTCTTTTAATTCCTTTTCATGTGCTATGGATTTATTATTTACAATGTGTGAGTAGTTTCTTTACTTGATGGGGAGTTGATTAAAAGGAACTCTTGAGTTGGAAGGATTGAAGGAAAAATTTGTAATTGGGTTAAATGTTGGATTGATATCCTGTCACCAACGCCAATCCTTTTGAACTAAGTGAGTTGCAACTTGTGAACAGATCTGGCATTCCAACTTATTTGACTTTCCCTTACCTAGTAAAGGATAACCAAACAGAACAACCATTAATTATAAATTAATCTTACAATCACTCCATCAATAGTAGAAATTCCAACCAATCAACTCCCAATCAAGGCTTTTACTCATATTAATTAAATTTCCTCAATTTAAATTCCAATTTACTTAATGCAACTTCTTTGAACATCTGATTAATAAGATAGCACAATTTTCTGCAACTCGTTGGGAGACGACCTGGGACTTAAAACTTCCAGTAATTTTTAATTCAAACTCTCTGTGACATACTTCTAAATTGATAGGCAGATTTTTGGTGAGTTAAGAACTATACTTGCAACGTAACCATTTTAATAATTTTTAATTCACCAGCTTCTGCGTCTCATCAATAATTAAAACATAATTAAAATATAAACTAGGATAGAGATACTTATGTAATTCATTGGTGAGAATTTCAGATAAGCGTATAGAGATGCTTTCGTTCCTCCTGAACCTCTGCTTTCCTGCTGTCTTCATCCAATCATTCCTACTCCTTTCCATGGCAAGCTGTATGTTGGGCATCACCGTTGTCAATGGCTACATCCCGTCCTCTCTGTGAAAATGGTCCAATGCGCTGTCACTGCATGGCTAATCATCTCTCGGTTCTCGATCATACTGGAATAGGATTTACTATCCTTTTGCGTCTGTCACTACGCCTAGCACTCGCGAGTTTGAAGCTCGTCACAGCCATCCCTTCCCGGATCCTACTCGGAATACCACAGACAAGGTTTAGACTTTCTGGATCTCAGGAATGGCCATCCATGGGTTCTAACTTATACCACGAAGACTCTAATATCCCGAACTCGGTCTCCTGTATTAGATATCTAAGAGATACTCATTCTATCTCATCTTCATGTAGAACGGAAGTGGTTGTCAGGCACGTGTTCATAAGTTAGAATGGTGATGAGCGTCACATAATCATCACATTCATCATGTTCTTGGGTGCGAATGAATATCTTAGAATAGGAATAAGCTTGAATTAAATAGAAAAACAATAGTACTTTGCATTAATACTCTAGGAACAGCAGAGCTCCACACCTTAATCTATAGTGTGTAGAAACTCTACCGTTGAAAATACATAAGAACAAGGTCTAGGTGATGACAAGTCATCCTAGCCTATTTTAGCTAGTCTTTTTCTTTTTGTTTTCATTAGAATTATGCACTTTCTTGAGCTACAAGCAAGCTAATTGAGTAAATTTTCATGTTTCCCTTGATTGAACCAACCATATATGAATTCATGCCATTTCATGAGGATTTATGCTATATTTGTTGCATATTATGAAAGATTGAATATCTCATGATTTTGAGCATAGCTTTGCTGAGTTTGGTTGATTAATGATAGGTGAAGAAAGCTTGGAGAAAGGTTGAAGCAAGAAGGAATAGCTAGGAGTAAAGAGAAGACAATGGAATAAGTGAAATTGAACCAGGAAGCAAGAAGCTGGACCTAAAGTTAGCATCAAACTTTTGCACAAACTTTTGGTTGAAAAGTTAGCCCCAACGTTAGCCCCCTAAC
>NC_029789.2:41546525-41548634 GCF_000816755.2 Arachis ipaensis | reverse complement strand
GGGGGGTTGAGAACCAAAACCAAAGACCAAGGGACTTCAACTGCAACAATCCCAACTTCAAAAATCAACTTAAAACACACCCCACAACAACAATCACACACACTTCTAACCCCGTCCTACTTCACCATTCGCTCAAAATGACCTTCATCAACCACCACAATTGCCACAACCACTTCCAACCTTTCAAAGGATCTATATTCTAGAAATGCTGATGGAGAGGTCCATCAAAATTCAAGAAATGATGGCAATAGAGCGGGAAGAAATAAAGAAGCATCAAGAGATGATAAGCAAGAACCAGGAGGCTTCACTCAGAAGACTTGAAAGGCAGGTGGAACAATTGGTGCAAAACCTTGCTGAATTGGGTGAGAAAAAGGGGACTTTGAACCCAAAGAACCATGAAAAGGATGCTGTGTTGAAAGAGAAGGGAGTCATGGAGGAAAACAAGAAGGCTATGGAAAGAGAAACAGGGGGAAGGAAGCCCATAGCAAGAGGAGAAAACCTAAGGCAACAGAAGCCTCAACTTCCATGAGCACAGAGTGAAGGATGTCAAGCTAGTGAAAATAAAAGAGTGCTTTTTGGGAGGCAACCCAACCCGAGGTAGTTTTCTGTTCATAACTATTTTAATAAAAAGGTTAATTAGTTTTATCTATAATGCAAGAAGCTAAGTTTGGTGTTGCACACCAAAACAATCTAAAGGAGAATGCAGTCTAAGTGTGGTGTTTCACCAAAATCTCATTATAAAACACATTCTCACTTTCTGCATAATGTAGACTTCAAGCATACTGGATGAACTAGTTAGCCATTTTACTGTTTTTCTTAGTTTCCAGTTCTTTTACTTTTGAAAAAGAAAAAAGAAATTATCACAAATGGTTAACCATTGGCAAGGTACTAAGTTTGGTGTTCCCACACCAAAGTAAGTTCAAAAAGCCCGCTAATAAATCATGAAAAATTAACCATTGTTTCCAAGTGCTTGGGGAACAAGCAACTTTCAATATCATTGCAGAATGTCATACGAGCTGTTGGAGATTTGAACATCATCAAAAAGGAGAAAGATGAACATGAAGGTCAGCAACAATGATGATGAGAAGAAGGAAAGCAAGTAAACTTCAACAGGTTGTATTGTTAAGTCATTGTTTTGCATCAAATATTGCTGTAATTGAAAGTTGGATTGTATCCTTATCTGCCCTGCTTGTCTGCATAGCATAGTCTTTCTTTATAATTCAATAAGCAAGAGGCTTGATCATTCACAACATTCTCATCTTCAAAACTTGTTTGCACTCAATTTTCAAGAAATGCATCACATGAAAGTTCTTTGAAAAGAAGGATTGAGGAATTAAACAATTTTGAGGCAAGCAAAAGATTAGGAGAAGTGGTGGTTCTAGTTGTATGATCATGTCTTGAGGTTACATGCTTGTGAAAACTTGCATGGGAGCTCATAGGCGGGACATGAAGTTCAAAGAAGTATTGTGGAGATTCTCAAAAATCTATTGATCCAAGAAGTAGCAAACAAAACAAAAAGAAAGAAAAGAAAATGCAAAAACAAAAAGAACATGGCCCAAGGCTCTGAGCATCAATTACTAGGCAGAAAAGAAAGAAGAATCAATGACTCAAAGAGTTGGTAGCCTAGTAAAATGCTTGTGGTTGAGTTGTGTCAAAGAAAGAGGCTTGAGCAAGTAAATCCTTAGGGGTGCTTTAACACCTAATACCTTAAAACCAACTGGTTTAGGAGTATTGATTGAAAGCTTATCTAAAGAGCCGCTTTGAGACATGATACTTAGAGTCGAGGCCAAAGCACAGAAACTATAAGCTGCTTCAAGGTGATTACATATAAAGAGACCTCCATGATACCATTTGGATGAAAATCCTAAGACCTATGACTCCCAATATGTAAGGACTAGTGAGCACTGAAGCCCTTGCATGAGCATATGATTTAGAGTTCACCCCACTGATACTTGATCACTTCACTCACTGCACTTTACAATTGTTCCTCAATTCATCTTAATTGAAAGAACCTTGGAGCATAAATCTTTTCTTGCTTGGGGACAAGCAAGCTTTAAGTTTGGTGTTGTGATGACAAGTCATCCTAGCCTATTTTAGCTAGTCTTTTTC
>NC_029789.2:41525990-41546498 GCF_000816755.2 Arachis ipaensis | reverse complement strand
CTAAACTAAAATTGCTCAATCCTTCAATCCCTGTGGGATCGACCTCACTCCCGTGAGTTTTTATTACTTGATGCGACCCGGTACACTTGCCGGTTAGTTTTGGGTGTTTTTGGAGAGATTTATTTTTCCTCCAAAATATCTCATCACTAGGCATGGCCGAGAGGCCAGCCTCCATGATCCCAGAACTAAACGTCCAAAGATCTATAAATACAATAGTGAAAAGTCCTATTTATGCTAAACTAGTTACTAGGGTTACAGAGATAAGTAAATAATGCAGAAATCCACTTCCGGAGCCCACTTGGTGTGTGCTTGAGCTGAGCATTGAAGCTTTCACATGGAGAGGTCTTTCTTGGAGTTAAACGCCAGTTTGTAACCTGTTTCTGGTGTTTAACTCCACTTTGCAACAGGTTTCTGGCGTTTGACTCCAGAATAGGGCAGAGAGCTGGCATTGAACGCCAGTTTGCGTCATCTAAACTCGGACAAAGAATGAACTATTATATATTGCTGGAAAGCCCTGGATGTCTACTTTCCAACGCTATTGAGAACGCGCCATTTGGAGTTTGGTAGCTCTAGAAAATCTACTTTGAGTGCAGGGAGGTCAGAATCCAACAGCATCTGCAGTCCTTCTTCAACCTCTGAATCTGTTTTTTGCTCAAGTCCCTCAATTTCAACCAAAAAATACCTGAAATCACAGAAAAACACACAAACTCATAGTAAAGTCCAGAAATGTGAATTTTATTTAAAAACTAATAAAAATATACTAAAACCTAACTAAATCATACTAAAAACTATGTAAAAATAATGCCAAAAAGCGTATAAATTATCCGCTCATCACAACACCAAACTTAAATTGTTGCTTGTCCCCAAGCAACTGAAAATCAAATAGGATAAAAAGAAGATAACATACTATAAATCCCAAATATCAATGAAACTTAGCTCCAATCAGATGAGCAGGACTAGTAGCTTTTTGCCTCTTGAATAGTTTTGGCATCTCACTTTATCCATTGAAGTTCAGAATGATTGGCATCTATAGGAACTTTGAATTCAGATAGTGTTATTGATTCTCCTAGTTCAGTATGTTGATTCTTGAACACAGCTACTTTATGAGTCTTGGCCGTGGCCCTAAGCACTTTGTTTTCCAGTATTACCACCGGATTCATAAATGCCACAAACACATAACTGGGTGAACCCTTTTCAGATTGTGACTCAGCTTTGCTAAAGTCCCCAATTAGAGGTGTCCAGGGTTCTTAAGCACACTCTTTTTTTTGCTTTGGACCTTGACTTTAACCGCTCAGTCTCAAGTTTTCCCTTGACACCTTCACGCCACAAGCACATGGTTAGGGACAGCTTGGTTTAGCCGCTTAGGCCAGGATTTTATTCCTGTAGGCCCTCCTATCCACTGATGCTCAAAGCCTTGGATCCTTTTTATTTACCCTTGCCTTTTGGTTTTAAGGGCTATTGGCTTTTTGCTCTTGCCTTTTAGTTTAAAGAGCTTTTGGCTTTTTCTGCTTGCTTTTTCTTTTTCTTTTTCTTTTTTTTCGCTATTTTTCTTTTTTTTTTCGCAAGCTTTTGTATTCACTGCTTTTTCTTGCTTCAAGAATCATTTTTATGATTTTTCAAATTATCAATAACATTTCTCCTTTTTCATCATTCTTTCATGAGCCAACATATTTAACATTCATAAACAACAATTTCAAAAGACATAGGCACTGTTCAAGCATTCATTCAGAAAACAAAAAGTATTGTCACCACATCAAAATAATTAAACTAGTTTCAAAGATGAATTCGAAACCATGTACTTCTTGTTATTTTGTTTTTAGAACATTTTTCATTTAAGAAAGGTGATGGATTCATAGGACATTCATAACTTTAAGGCATAGACACTTAGACACTAGTGATCATATAGTGAAGACACAAACATAAATAAAACATAAAGCTCAAAAATTGAAAAACAGTAAAATAAATAGACAAGGAGATTAAGGAATGAGTCCACCTTAGTGAGGATGGCGTCTTCCTCTTCTTGAAGAACCAATGGTGCTTTTGAGCTCCTCTATGTCTCTTCTTTGCCTTTATTGCTCCTCCCTCATAGCTCTTTGATCTTCTCTAATCTCATGGAGAATGATGGAGTGCTCTTGGTGTTCCACCCTTAATTGTCCCATGTTGGAACTTAATTCTCCTAGGGAGGTGTTGATTTGCTCCCAATAGTTTTGTGGAGGGAAGTACATCCCTTGAGGTATCTCAGGGATTTCATGGTGGGGAATTTCCTCATGCTCTTGTTGAGGTCCATGATCTCTTGTTTGCTCCATCCTTTTCTTAGTGATGGGCTTGTCCTCTTCAATGAGGATGTCTCCCTCTATGTCAATCTCAGCCGAATTGCATAGATGGCAGATGAGGTGAGGAAAGGCTAACCTTGCCAAAGTGGAGGACTTGTTAGCCACCTTGTAGAGTTCTTGAGGTATAATCTCATGAACTTCCACTTCCTCCCCAATCATGATATTGTGGATCATGATGGCCCGGTCTATAGTAACTTCAGATCGGTTGCTAGTAGGAATGATTGAGCGCTGAATGAACTCCAACCATCCTCTAGCTACAGGCTTAAGGTCCAATCTTCTTAATTGAACTGGCTTGCCTCTTGAGTCAACCTTCCATTGAGCTCCTTCTACACATATGTCCATGAGAACTTGGTCCAACCTTTGATCAAAGTTGACCCTTCTAGTGTAGGGGCGTACGTTTTCTTCCATCATTGGCAAGTTGAACGCTAGCCTTACATTCTCCGGACTGAAATCTAAGTATTTTCCCCGAACCATGGTGAGCCAATGCTTTAGATTCGGGTTCACACTTTGATCATGGTTCCTAGTGATCCATGCGTTTGCATAGAACTCTTGAACCATTAAGATCCCGATTTGTTGAATGGAGTTGGTGAGAACTTCCCAACCTCTTCTTTGGATCTCAAGTCGGATCTCCGGATACTCATTCTTTTTGAGCTTGAAAGAAATCTCAGGGATCACTTTCTTCTTGGCTACAACTTCATAGAAGTGGTCTTGATGGACCTTTGAGATGAATCTCTCCATCTCCCATGACTTAGAGGTGGATGAAATTGCCTTTCCTTTCCTCTTTCTTGAGGATTCTCTGGCCTTAGGTGCCATTGATGGTTATGGAAAAATAAAAAGCAATGCTTTTTACCATACCAAACTTAAAATGTTTGCTCGTCCCCGAGCAAAAGAAGAAAGAAAGAAGGAGAAGAAGAAAAATAATGGAGGGGAGGGAGAGGGGTGTGTATTCGGCCAAGGGAAGAAGAAAGGGTGGTGTTGTGTGTAAATGAAGAAGGAATGAGGGGTTTATATAGGGGTGGGGTAGGGTTTAGGGTTTGGCCATTAGGGTTGGGTTTGGGAGGGAAAAGAGTTTGAATTTTTGAGGTAGGTGGGGTTTATGGGGAAGAGGGGATGAATGTGAGTGGTGAAGAGATGATGGGGAAGAGTGAGTGAGGTGATTGGTGAAGGGTATTTGGGGAAGAGAGTTATGAAAAGGTGTGAAGAGGAGAGAAGAAGGTAGGTGGGGATCCTGTGGGGTCCACAGATCCAGTGGGGCCAAGGACTTAACATCCCTGCTCCAATTAGGCGTGTAAAATGCCCTTGCTGTACAATCCTGGCGTTTAACGCCAGACTGTTGCTTGTTTCTGGCGTTAAACGCCCAAATGTATCCTGTTTCTGGCGTTAAACGCCAGCTTGGTGCTTGTTTTTGGCGTTAAACGCCAGACAGATGCTTGTTTCTGGCATTTAAACGCCAGAATGCTCCTCCTCCAGGGTGTGCTATTTTTCATTCTATTTTTGATTTTTCAGTAGTTTTTGTGACTCAGCATGATCATCAACCTAATAAAACACAAAATAAAAATAAAAATAAAATTAAATATAATTAAATAACATTGGGTTGCCTCACAACAAGCGCTTCTTTAATGTCAATAGCTTGACAATGAGCTCTCATGGAGCCTCACAGATAATCAGAGCAAGGTTGGAACCTCCCAACACCAAACTTAGAGTTTGACTGTGGGGGCTTTGGTTGACTCTACAATGAGAGAAGCTTTTCATGCTTCTTCTCCATGGTTACAGAAGGAGAACCTTGAGTCTTAAACACAAGGTAGTCCTCATGCAGTTGAAGGACGAATTCTCCTCTGTCCAAATCAATCACAGCTCTTGCTGTGGCTAGGAAGGGTCTTCCAAGGATGATGGATTCATCCTCATCCTTCCCAGTGTCTAGGATTATGAAATCAGTAGGGATGTAAAGGCCTTCAACCTTTACTAGCACATCCTCAACTTGTCCATAAGCTTGTTTTCTTGAGTTGTCTGCCATCTCTAATGAGATTCTGGCAGCTTGCACCTCAAAGATCCCAAGTTTCTCCATTACAGAGAGTGGCATTAAGTTTATTCCTGATCCCAGGTCACACAGAGCCTTCTCAAAGGTCATGGTGCCTATGTTACAGGGAATTAGGAATTTACTAGGATCTTGTTTCTTTTGAGGTAATTTCTGCCTATCCAATGTATTCAGTTCATTGGTGAGCAAGGGAGGTTCATCTTCCCAAGTCTCATTACCAAATAATTTGGTATTCAGCTTCATGATTGCACCAAGATACTTAGCAACTTGCTCATCAGTGACGTCTTCATTCTCTTCAGAAGAAGAATACTCATCAGAGCTCATGAAGGGCAGAAGGAGGTTCAATGGAATCTCTATGGTCTCTAGATGAGCCTCAGATTTCTTTGGTGGTTCCTCAAAGAGAAACTCCTTATTGGTCACTGAACGTCCCAGGAGGTCTTCCTCACTAGGATTCATGTCCTCCTTGTTCACCCATGTAATTCACCTCTGCTATTGCAGGGTTCTCAGGATCATAAGCTTCTTCTTCAGAAGATGCCTCTATAGTACTGTTGGATGATTCCTTCAACCCATTCAGACTCTGAGAGATCATATTGACTTGCTGAGTCAATATTTTGTTCTAAGCCAATATGGCATTCAGAGTATCAATTTTAAGAACTCCTTTCCTCTGAGGCGTCCCATTACTCACAGGATTCCTTTTAGAAGTGTACATGAACTGGTTATTTGCAACCATGTCAATGAGTTCCTGAGCTTCTACAGGTGTTTTCTTTAGGTGAATGGATCCACCTGCAGAATGGTCCAGTGACATCTTTGATAGCTCAGACAGACCATCATAGAATATATCCAGGATGGTCCATTCTGAAAGCATGTCAGAGAGACACTTTTTGGTCAGTTCTTTATATCTCTCCCAAGCTTCATAGAGGGATTCACCTTCTTTCTGTTTGAAGGTTTGAACATCCACTCTAAGCTTGCTAAGCTTTTGAGGAGGAAAGAACTTGGCTAAGAAAGCCGTGACCAGCTTATCCCAAGAGTTCAGGCTATCTTTAGGTTGAGAGTCCAACCATACTCTAGCTCTGTCTCTTACAGCAAATGGGAAAAACATAAGTCTGTAGACCTCGGGATCAACCCTATTGGTCTTAACAGTATCACAGATTTGCAAGAATTCAATTAAGAACTGAAAAGGATCTTCAGATGGAAGTCCATGAAACTTGCAGTTCTGTTGCATCAAAGAAACTAATTGAGGCTTTAGCTCAAAATTGTTTTCTCCAATGGCAGGGATTGAGATGCTTCTTCCATGTAAATTGGAATTTGGTGCAGTAAAGTCACCAAGCATCTTCCTTGCATTGTTATTATTTTCGGCCATGTCTCCTTCTTTTTCGAAAATTTTTGTTAGATTTTCTCCAGAGAGTTGTGCTTTGGCTTCCCTTAGCTTCCTCTTCAGAGTCCTTTCAGGTTCAGGATCAGCTTCAACAAGAATGTTCTTATCCTTGTTCCTGCTCATATGAAAAAGAAGAAAACAGAAAAGAAAATATGGAATCCTCTATGTCACAGTATAGAGATTCCTTTATGTGAGTAGAAGAAGATAAGAATAGAAGAAGGAAAAGATAAGAATCCAAACACAGGGGAGAGGAGTGGGTTCAAATTCTTAGATGAAGAGGAGTGTCAGTAAATAAATAAATAATTAAAAGGAGATGAGGGAGAAGAATTTTCAAAAATCATTGAAAAGAAAAGAAAAATATTTTTGTTTTTAAATTAAATTTAAAGTTAGAATTCGAAAATACAAAAAAAAGAAAAATGAAATTAAATTAAAGTAAAAATTAAAACAATTAGTTAATTAAAAAAGGAATTTTGAAAAAGAGGGAAGGAATTTTCGAAAATTAGAAAGAGAGAGTTAGTTAGGTAGTTTTGAAAAAGATAAGAATCAAACAAAAAGTTAAGTGGTTAATTGTAAAAGATTTGAAAATCAATTTTTGAAAAGATAAGAAGTTAGAAAAGATTTTGAAATTAATTTTGAAAAAGATGTAATTGAAATTTATTTTGAAAAAGAAATTTAGAAAGATTTGATTTTGAAAATTAAAGTTGATTACTTGACTAACAAGAAACAAAAAGATAGGATTTTAAAATTTAAAGATTGAACCTTTCTTATTAGGCAAGTAACAAACTTAAAATTTTTGAATCAATCACGTTAAATGCTAGTAGTAATTTCGAAAATTATGAAATAAAATAAGAAAAAAATTTTTGAAAATCAATTTGAAATTTTCGAAAATTATGAAAGAAAAAAAAAAGATTTGATTTTTGAAAAAGATAGAATTTTTAAATTGAAAATTTGATTTGACTCATAAGAAACAACTAAATTTTAAAAAGTTTTGAAAAAATCAACTCAAATTTTCAAAAATTTATGAGTGAATAAGGGAAAGATATTTTTTTTATTTTTGAATTTTTAATGATGAGAGAGAAAAACACTAAATTGAAATAAAACATAAAAATTGTGAATCAAAACAACTAATGCATGCAAGAACACTTTGAATGTCAAGATGAACATCAAGAACACTTTGAATGTCAAGATGAACATCAAGAACATATTTTTGAAAATTTTTAAGAAAAGAAAAACATGCAGGACACCAAACTTAGAAATTTTTATTCTCTAGACACTAATAATTCAAGAATGCATATGAAAAACAAGAAAAGACACAAAACAAGAAAATATGAAGATCAAACAAGAAGACTTGTCAAGAACAACTTGAAGATCATGAAGAACACATGCATGAGTTTTCGAAAAATGCACAAATTTTTAAAAAAAATACAATTGACACCAAACTTAAGATTTGACTCAAGACTCAAACAAGAAACACAAAATTATTTTTGATTTTATGATTTTATTAATTTAATTTTTTTTTTTGAAAATTAATTGGAAAAAGAAAAATAAGGATTTCAAAATTTTTAATAGGAATTCCAGGAATCTTGCAATGTTAGTCTAAAGCTCCAATCCAGGAATTAGACATGGCTTACTAGCTAGCCAAGCTTTCAGTGAAAGCTCCGGTCCAAAACACTAGACATGGCCAATGGCCAGCCAAGCTTCAGTAGATATTGCCTACCTCCCATGCATACAACAACTATATGTGTAACTGCCAAATGGGTAAAGATCAACAAGCTCTTGTGATGATAAGTTGAAACCCCGATCCAAAAGATTAGACATGGCTTATAGCTAGCCAGGATTCAACAAATCATCATGAAACACTAGAATTCATTCTTAAAAATTCTGAAGAAAAAATATATTTTTGAAAATATTTATTTTTTTTTTTTTGAAAAATTTTTTTTGAAAATAAATAAAAAAATTTAAAATTAAAATAAAATTACCTAATCTGAGCAACAAGATGAACCGTCAGTTGTCCAAACTCGAACAATCCCCGGCAACGGCGCCAAAAACTTGGTGCACGAAATTGTGATCATAAACAATGGCGCCAAAGACTTGGTGCTCTCAAACGTGAATCACACTTTGTCACAACTTCGTACAACTAACCAGCAAGTGCACTGGGTCGTCCAAGTAATAAACCTTACGTCAGTAAGGGTCAATCCCACGGAGATTGTCGGCTTGAAGCAAGCTATGGTCACCTTGTAAATCTCAGTCAGGCAAATTCAAATGGTTATAGAGAATTGATAATTAAAACATAATTAAAATATAAACTAGGATAGAGATACTTATGTAATTCATTGGTGAGAATTTCAGATAAGCGTATAGAGATGCTTTCGTTCCTCCTGAACCTCTGCTTTCCTGTTGTCTTCATCCAATCATTCCTACTCCTTTCCATAGCAAGTTGTATGTTGGGCATCACCGTTGTCAATGGCTACATCCCGTCCTCTCTGTGAAAATGGTCCAATGCGCTGTCACTGCATGGCTAATCATCTCTTGGTTCTCGATCATACTGGAATAGGATTTACTATCCTTTTGCGTCTGTTACTACACCCAGCACTCGCGAGTTTGAAGCTCGTCACAGCCATCCCTTCCCGGATCCTACTCGGAATACCACAGACAAGGTTTAGACTTTCCGGATCTCAGGAATGGCCATCCATGGGTTCTAACTTATACCACGAAGACTCTAATATCCCGGACTCGGTCCCCTGTATTAGATATCTAAGAGATACTCATTCTATCTCATCTTCATGTAGAACGGAAGTGGTTGTCAGGCACGTGTTCATAAGTTAGAATGGTGATGAGCGTCACATAATCATCACATTCATCATGTTCTTGGATGCAAATGAATATCTAAGAATAGGAATAAGCTTGAATTGAATAGAAAAACAATAGTACTTTGCATTAATACTTGAGGAACAGCAGAGCTCCACACCTTAATCTATAGTGTGTAGAAACTCTACCGTTGAAAATACATATGAACAAGGTCTAGGCATGGCCGAGAGGCCAGCCTCCATGATCCCAGAACTAAACGTCCAAAGATCTATAAATACAATAGTAAAAAGTCCTATTTATGCTAAACTAGTTACTAGGGTTACAGAGATAAGTAAATGATGCAGAAATCCACTTCCGGGGCGCACTTGGTGTGTGCTTGGGCTGAGCATTGAAGCTTTCACGTGGAGAGGTCTTTCTTGGAGTTAAACGCCAGTTTGTAACCTGTTTCTGGCGTTTAACTCCACTTTGCAACCTGTTTCTGGCGTTTGACTCCAGAATAGAGCAGGGAGCTGGCGTTGAACGCCAGTTTGTGTCATCTAAACTTGAGCAAAGAATGGACTATTATATATTGCTGGAAAGCCCGGGATGTCTACTTTCTAACGCTATTGAGAACGCGCCATTTGGAGTTTGGTAGCTCCAGAAAATCCACTTTGAGTGCAGGGAGGTCAGAATCCAACAGCATCTGCAGTCCTTCTTCAATCTCTGAATCTGATTTTTGCTCAAGTCCCTCAATTTCAGCTAGAAAATACCTGAAATCACAGAAAAACACACAAACTCATAGTAAACTCCAGAAATGTGAATTTTATTTAAAAACTAATAAAAATATACTAAAAACTAACTAAATCATACTAAAAACTATGTAAAAACAATGTCAAAAAGCGTATAAATTATCCGCTCATCAATCATCCCCCTTCAATCCTTGGTCCTTTTGAATGTTTTGGCGCCAAAGTTGGCTTGGATTGGGCCCCACAGGCTTTGAGAATTCGCTGGCCACGTTTTCATTAAAAAATCATAAATCAGCACCGACGCGTACGCGCACAGTACGCGTATGCGTCCATGGGTAAGTTCGCAATGTGCGCGTAAGCGCCTGGTGCGCGCGCGCGTCCATGGCCGAGTTCAACTCTTTGGCTTTTCATGATCTTCTCCACTTGCATGCTTCCTTCCTTTCTCCTTTGATTCATTCCTAGACTTTTTCAACCTGAGATTGCTAACAAACACATCAAGGCATCTTATGGAATCAAGGAGAAGTTAAAGTTATCTAACCAAAGACCAAAAAGCATGCTTTTTACACTTAGGCACAAATAAGAGAGATATCACACAATCATGCTAAATCATTGGCTAAATGTGAGAAAAGGTTAGCAAAATACTCTAAATCCAACACAAGATAAACCCTAAAAACGGAGTTTATCACTTATCTTTTCAAAATTTATTTTCAAATCTTTTTCAACTAAATACTTGACTTGTTTGTTTTAATTTTAAAAAGTTTACTATTTCTTATCTTTTTCAAAACCACCTAACTACTTTTTCACTTCTAATTTTCGAAAATCACTAACCACTTTTTCAAAAATCTTTTTAATTAACTAATTGTTTTAGTTTTTAATTTTCTTGTATTTCTTTTTCAAATTTTCGAAACTAACTTAATTAATTAAATAAAAATAAAAATATTTTTCTATTCCCTCTTCTTAAAATTTGAATAGTCTTTCTCTCATCTCTTTCTATTTATTTTATTTATTTACTAACATTTCTCTTCTACTCATCTATTAATTCGAACCCTCTCCCTCTCTCTGTGTTCGAATTCTTCTTATTCTCTCTACCTCATTCTTCTGTTCTTATTTTCCTCTGACACATAAAGGAATATCTATACTGTGACATAGAGGGTTCCTCTTTTCTCTTTGTTCTCTTCTTTTTCATATGAGCAGGAACAGGGATAAAGATATTCTTGTTGAAGCTGATCCTGAACCTGAAAGGACTCTGAAGAGGAAGCTAAGAGAAGCTAAAGCACAACACTTCGGAGAGGACCTTACAGCAAATTTCAAAAAAGAGGCAAACATGGCAGCCGAACCTGAGAACAATGGTGGAGATGCAAGGAAGATGCTTGGTGACTTTACTGCACCAATTTCCAACTTCTATGGAAGAAGCATCTCAATTCCTGCAATTGGAGCAAATAACTTTGAGCTTAAGCCTCAATTAGTTTCTCTAATGCAGCAGAATTGCAAGTTTCATGGACTTCCATTGGAAGATCCTCATCAGTTCTTAGCTGAATTCTTGCAAATCTGTGACACTGTTAAGACGAATGGGTTTGATCTTGAGGTCTACAGACTTATGCTTTTTCCCTTTGCTGTAAGAAACAGAGCTAGGATATGGTTGGACTCACAACCTAGAGAAAGCCTGAACTCTTAGGAAAAGTTGGTCAATGCTTTCTTGGCTAAATTCTTTCCACCTTAAAAGATGAGCAAGCTTAGAGTAGAAGTCCAAACCTTCAGACAGAAGGAAGGTGAGTCCCTCTATGAAGCTTGGGAAAGATACAAGCAATTGATCAGAAGGTGTCCTTCTGACATGCTTTCAAAATGGAGCATCTTAGGTATATTCTATGATGGTCTGTCTGAATTGTCCAAGATGTCATTGGACTACTCTGCTGGTGGATCTCTTCATCTGAAGAAAACACCTACAGAAGCCCAGGAACTCATTAAAATGGTTGCAAATAACCAGTTCATGTATACTTCTGAAAGAAATTCTGTAAATAATGA
The DNA here is from genome assembly GCF_000816755.2 of Arachis ipaensis. Classification (NCBI taxonomy): domain Eukaryota; kingdom Viridiplantae; phylum Streptophyta; class Magnoliopsida; order Fabales; family Fabaceae; genus Arachis; species Arachis ipaensis. The sequence continues at coordinate 41,535,200 of NC_029789.2, read as the reverse complement.
GATGACTCAGAAGAAAGGAGTTCTTGAGATTAATACTCTAAATGCCATATGGCTCAGAATAAAATATTGACTCAGTAAGTCAATATGATTTCTCAGAATCTGACTGGAATGCAAGCTGCATCTAGCAGTACTAAAGAAGCTTCCTCTGAAGGAGAAGCTTATGACCCTGAGAATCCTGCAATGGAAGAGGTGAATTACATGGGAGAATCCCATGGAAACACCTATAATCCTTCATGCAGAAATCATCCAAATTTCTCATGGAAGGATCAACAGAAGCCTCAATAAGGCTTCAATAATAATAATGGTGGGAGAAATGGGTTTGCCAATAGCAAGCCTTTTCCATCATCTTCTCAGCAACAGATAGAGAATTCTAAGTAGAGCCTTTCTGACTTAGCAACCATAGTCTCTGATCTATCTAAGACCACTATATGTTTCATGACTGAAACAAGGTCCTCCATTAGAAATTTAGAGGCACAAGTGGGTCAGCTGAGTAAAAGAGTTACTGAAATCCCTCATAGTACTCTCCCAAGTAATACAGAAAAGAATCCCAAAAGAGAGTGCAAGGCCATAACTATATCCAAAGTGGACGAACCTAGAGAGAGTAAAAAGGCAGTGATTTCCAGTGAGGAAGACCTTGCTGGATGTCCACTGACCAATAAGGAGTTCCCGATTGAGGAACCAAAGGAATCTGAGGCTCCTATAGAGACCATAGAGATTCCATGGAACTTAATGTTGTAGTTCATGAGCTCTGATGAAGATTCTTCCTCTGATGAGGATGAAGATCTTGTTGAAGAGTAAGTTTCTCGGTATCTTAGAGCAATCATGAAGCTGAATGCCAAGCTATTTGGTAACAAGAGTTGGGAGGATGGACCTCCGTTGCTCATTAAGGAACTGAATACCTTGGTTCAGCACAAATTACCTCAAAAGAAATCGGATCCTGGAAGGTTCTTAATTCCTTGCACCATAGGCACCATGACCTTTGAGAAGGCCCTGTGTGACCTTGGTTCAAGTATTAACCTCATATCACTCTCTGTAATGGAGAAACTGGAGATCTTTGAGGTACAAGCTATAAGAATCTCACTAGAGATGGCAGACAAATCAATGAAACAGGCTTATGGACTTGTAGAGGATGTCTTAGTGAAGTTTGAAGGCCTTTACATCCCTACTGACTTCTTAATCCTAGACACTGGGAAGGATGAGGATGAATGCATCATCTTTGGAAGGCCCTTCCTAGCCACAGCAAGAGCTGTGATTGATTTGGATAGAGGAGAGTTAGTCCTGCAACTGAATGAGGACTACCTTGTGTTTAAGGCTCAAGGATCTTCCTCTGTAACCATGGAGAGGAAGCATGAAAAGCTTCTCTCAATACAAAGTCAAGCAGAGCCCCCACATTCAAACTGTAAGTTTGGTGTTGGGAGGCCACAATCATGCTCTGAGTATCTGTGAAGCTCTGTAAGAGCTCACTGTCAAGCTATTGACATTAAAGAAGCGCTTATTGGGAGGTAACCCAATCTTATTTATCTATGTTAAATACTTTTTCATTTTATTTTCCATTGTTATTTTATGTTTTCTTTAGGTTGATGATCATGTGGAGTCACAAAAACAGCTGTAGAATTAAAGCGAAATCAAAAATAGCATAAAAAATAGCACACCCTGGAGGACAGGCTTACTGGCGTTTAAACTCCAGTAAAGATAGCAGAATAGGCGTTTAACGCCCAGTCTGGCAGCATTCTGGGTGTTAAATAAGTACATGAATTTCGAATTCTATCTTGAAAATAGTTTAATTATTTTGATGTAGTGGCAATACTTTTTGTTTTCTGAATGAATGCTTGAACAGTGCATATTGTTTATAGTGAAGTTTATGAATGTTAAAATTGTTGGCTCTTGAAAGAATAATGAAAAAAGAGAAATGTTATTGATAATCTAAAAAATCATAAAATTGATTCTTGAAGCAACAAAAAGCAGTGAAAAACACAAAGCTTGCGAAAAAAATGGCAAAAAATAAAGAAAAAGAAAAAGCAAGCAGAAAAAGCCAATAGCTCTTTAAACCAAAAGGCAAGAGCAAAAAGCCAATAACCCTTTAAACTAAAAGGCAAGGGTAAAAAGGATCCAAGGTTTTAAGCATTAATGGATATGAGGGCCCAAAGGAATAAAATACTGGCCAAAGCGGCTAAATCAAGTTGTCCCTAACCATATACTTGTGTCATAAAGGTCCAAGTGAAAAGCTTGAGACTGAGTGGTAAAAGTCGTGATCCAAAGCAAAAAGATTGTGCTTAAGAACTCTAGGCACCTTTAACTGGGTACTCTAGCAAAGCTGAGTCACAATCAGAAAAAGTTCACCCAGTTATGTGTCTGTGGCATTTATGTATCCGGTGGTAATACTGGAAAACAAAATGCTAAGGGTCACGGCCAAGACTCATAAAGTAGCTGTGTTCAAGAATCAACATACTAAACTAGGAGAATCAATAACACTATCTGAATTCTGAGTTCCTATGGATGCCAATCATTCTGAACTTCAAAGGATAAAGTGAGATGCCAAAACTGTTCAGAAGCAAAAAGCTACTAGTCCCGCTCATCTAATTGGAACTAAGCTTCATTGATATTTTGAAATTTATTGTATTTTCTCTTCTTTTTATCCTATTTTGTTTTTAGTTGCTTGGGGACAAGCAACAATTTAAGTTTGGTGTTGTGATGAGCGGATAATTTATACGCTTTTTGGCATTGTTTCTACATAGTTTTTAGTATGTTTTAGTTACTTTTTATTATATTTTTATTAGTTTTTATACAAAAATCACATTTATGGATTTTACTATGATTTTTTGTGTTTTTCTATAATTTTAGGAATTTTCTAGCTGAAATTGAGGGACCTGAGCAAAAATCTGATTCAAAGGCTGAGAAAGGACTGCAGATGCTGTTGGATTCTGACCTCCCTACACTCAAATGCGTTTTTCTGGATCTACATAAGTCCAATTAGCGCATTCTAAATTGGGCTGCAAAGCTAACATCTTGGGCTTTCCAGCAATATATAATAGTTCATACTTTGCCTGAGATTTTATAGCCCAAACTGGCGTTCAACGCCAGCCAGAGACCCTTTTTCTGGTGTTAAACACCGGAACTGGCACCAGAATGGGAGTTAAATGCCCAAACTGGCATTCAAGCTGGCGTTTAACTCCAGAAAAGGCCTATGCACGTGTAAAGCTCAATGCTCAACCCAAGCACACACCAAGTGTGCCCCAGAAGTGGATTTCTGCACTATCTGCACTTAGTTACTCAATTTCTGTAATCCTTAGTAACTAGTTTAGTATAAATACTAGTCTTTCCTATTGTATTCAGACCTTTTATCATCTTATGCCATTTTTCACATTTGGAGGCTGGTCACACGGCCATGCCAAGACATTTTTCTCTTATGTATTTTCTACGGTAGAGTTTCTACACCTCATAAATTAAGGTGCGGAGCTCTGCTGTTCTTCATGAATTAATGAAAGTACTATTGTTTCTCTTTCAATTCACGCATGTCTCTTCTCCAAGATATACTCTCGTTCTTAATTCAGTTAAGTCAGAATGAAGGGGTGACCACTGACAATCACCCACTATCTTCGTTACTCGCTTAGCCAAGATCCGCGTGCCTGACAACCACAAGCGGTCTACATGATGTTCAACGTAGTCATTGGACGACAGCCGGAGTATATTCTCTTGGGTCTCTAAGCCACGATTCGCATCATCTCTCCTGACAATAGAGCATGCAAATCCGTGATTAGAACCTTCGTGGTATAGGCTAGAACCAATTGGCAGCATTCTTGAGATCCGAAAAGTCTAAACCTTGTCTGTGGTATTCCGAGTAGGATCTGGGAAGGGATTACTGTGACGTGCTTCAAACTTGCGAATGTCTGGCATAGTGACAGTGTGCAAAAGGATAGAGAGATCCTATTCCGACACTAGTGAGAATCGACAGATGATTAGCCGTGTGGAGCACGAAATTGTGATCATCAACAATGGTGCCAAAGGACTTGGAGCTTTCAAACGTGAATCACACTTTGTCATAATTCCACACAACTAACCAGCAAGTGCACTGGGTCGTCCAAGTAATAAACCTTACGTGAGTAAGGGTCGATCCCACGGAGATTGTCGGCTTGAAGCAAGCTATGGTCATCTTGTAAATCTCAGTCAGGTGGATTCAAATGGTTATGGAGTTTAAGGTGATGAAAATAAACATAAAATAAAGATAGAGATACTTATGTAATTCATTGGTGGATTTCAGATAAGCGTATGAAGATGCTTTGTTCCCCTTGAACCTCTGCTTTCCTATTGCCTTCTTCCAATCATTCATACTCCCTTCCATGGCAAGCTTTATGTTGGGCATCACCCTTGTCAATGGCTACTTCCCATTCTCTCAGTGAAAATGATCCTGATGCTCTGTCACAACATTGGCTAATCAGCTGTCGGTTCTCGATCATGTCAGAATAGGATCCATTGATCCTTTTGCGTCTGTCACACGCCCCACAATCGCGAGTTTGAAGCTCGTCACAGTCATCCCTTCCCAGATCCTACTCGGAATACCACAGACAAGGTTTAGACTTTTCACACCGTTGAAAATACATAAGAACAAGGTTCAGGCATGGCCGTGAGGCCAGCCCCCAAACGTGTCTAAGATAGCATAAGACTTATCAAAGATCAAAAGTCTGAAAATACAATGGCAAAAGGTCCTATTTATAGAAAACTAGTAGCCTAGGGTTACAGAAATCAGTAATTAATGCAGAAATCTTCTTCCGGGCCCACTTGGTGTGTGCTTGGGCTGAGCATTGAAGCATTTTCGTGTAGAGACTTTTCTTGGAGTTAAACGCCAGCTTTTCTGCCAGTTTGGGCGTTTAACTCCAGCTTTTGTGCCAGTTTTGGAGTTAAACGCCAGAATTCTTGAGCTAACTTAGAACGCCTGTTTGGGCCATCAAATCTCGAGAAAAGTATGAACTATTATATATTGCTAGAAAGCCCAGGATGTCTAATTTCCAACGCAATTGAGATCTTGCCAATTGGGCTTCTGTAGCTCCAAAAAATCCACTTTGAGTGCAGGGAGGTCAGAATCCAACAGCATCTGCAGTCCTTTTTCAGCCTCTGAATCAGATTTTTGCTCAGGTCCCTCAATTTCAGCCAGAAAATACCTGAAATCACAGAAAAACACACAAACTCATAGTAAAGTCCAGAAATATGATTTTTAAATAAAAACTAATAAAAACATAATAAAAACTAACTAAAATATACTAAAAACATACTAAAAACAATGCCAAAAAGCGTATAAATTATCCGCTCATCACAACACCAAACTTAAATTGTTGCTTGTCCCCAAGCAACTGAAAATCAAATAGGATAAAAAGAAAAAAATGTACAATGAATTCCAAAAACATCTATGAAGATCAGTATTAATTAGATGAGCGGGGCTTTTAGCTTTTTGCTTCTGAACAGTTTATGAATCATGATAGCCCGGTCTATAGTAACTTCAGATCGGTTGCTAGTAGGAATGATTGAGCGTTGGATGAACTCCAACCATCCCCTAGCCACGGGCTTGAGGTCATGCCTTCTTAGTTGAACCGGCTTTCCACTTGAATCACTCTTCCATTGAGCGCCCTCTTCACATATGTCCATGGGGACTTGGTCCAACCTTTGATCAAAGTTGACCCTTCTGGTGTATGGGTGTGCATCTCCTTGCATCATAGGCAAATTGAATGCCACCCTTACATTTTTCGGACTAAAGTCTAAGTATTTTCCTCGGACCATTGTAAGCCAATTCTTAGGGTCCGGGTTCGCACTTTGATCATGGTTCTTGGTGATCCATGCATTGGCATAGAACTCTTGAACCATTAAGATTTTGACTTGTTGAATGGGGTTGGTGAGAACTTCCCAACCTCTTCTTTGGATCTCATGTCGGATCTCCGGATACTCATTTTTTTTGAGTTTGAAAGGGACCTCGGGGATCACCTTCTTCTTGGCCACAACTTCATAGAAGTGGTCTTGATGCACCCTTGAGAGGAATCTCTCCATCTCCCATAATTCGGAGGTGGAAGCTTTTGCCTTCCTTTTCCTCTTTCTAGAGGTTTCTCCAGCCTTTGGTGCCATAAATGGTTATGGAAAAACAAAAAGCTTTAGCTTTTACCACACCAAACTTAGAAGGTTGCTCGTCCTCGAGCAAAAGAAGAAATAATAGAGTAGAAGAAGAAGAAATAGAGGAGATGGAGTGGGCTTTGTGTTTTGGCCAAGGGGGAGAAGTGGTGTTTAGGTTGTGTGAAAATGAAGGAGTGAAGATGGGTTTATATAAGGGTGAGAGGGGTGTGTATGGTTCGGCTATAGAGGGTGGGTTTGGGAGGGAAAGTGGTTTGAATTTGAATAGTGAGGTTGGTGGGGTTTTATGAAGGATGGATGTGAGTGGTGAAGAAAATGGTGGGATTTGATAGGTGATTGGTGAATGGGTGAAGAAGAAAGAGAGTAGTGGGGTAGGTGGGGATCCTGTGGGGTCCACAGATCCTGAGGTGTCAAGGATATCTCATCCCTGCACCAAGTGGCGTGTAAAACGCCCCTTTCTACCAATCCTGGCGTTAAACGCCAGGCTGCTGCCCATTTCTGGCGTTTAACGCCAGCTTCTTGCCCATTCCTGGCGTTAAACGCCAGTCTGATGCCCTTTTCTGGCGTTAAACGCTCAGAATGGTGCCAGACTGGGCGTTTAACGCCCATTCTGCTACCCTTACTCGCGTTTAAATGCCAGTAAGTTTCTCCTCTAGGGTGTTCTATTTTTCATTCTGTTTTGCCTTCTGTTTTTGCTTTTTTCAATTATTTTTATGACTTCACATGATCATCAACCTATAGAAAACATAAAATAACAATAGAAATTTAACATAGATAAGTAAAAATTGGGTTGCCTCCCAACAAGCGCTTCTTTAATGTCAATAGCTTGACAATGGCTCTCATGGAGCCTCACAGATGTTCAGAGCAATGTTGGAACCTCCCAACACCAAACTTAGAGTTTGAATGTGGGGGTTCAACACCAAACTTAAAGTTTGGTTGTGGCCTCCCAACACCAAACTTAGAGTTTGACTGTGGGGGCTCTATTTGACTCTGTATTGAGAGAAGCTCTTCGTGCTTCCTCTCCATGGTGACAGAGGGATATCCTTGAGCCTTAAACACAAGGGAGTCTTCATTCACTTGAATGATCAATTCTCCTCTGTCAACATCAATCACAGCTTTTGCTGTGGTTAGGAAGGGTCTGCCAAGAATGATGGATTCATCCATACACTTCCCAGTCTCTAAGATTATGAAATCAGCAGGGATGTAACGGCCTTTAACTTTTACCAAGACATCCTCTACAAGTCCATAAGCCTGTTTCTTTGAATTGTCTGCCATCTCCAGTGAGATTCTTGCAGCTTGTACCTCAATGATGCCTAGCTTCTCCATTACAGAGAGAGGCATAAGGTTTATGCTTGACCCTAGGTCACACAGAGCCTTCTCAAAGGTCATGGTGCCTATGGTACAAGGGATTGAGAATTTCCCAGGGTCCTATCTCTTTTGAGGTAATCTCTTCCTAGTCAAGTCATCCAGTTCTTTGATGAGCAATGGAGGTTCATTCTCCCAAGTCTCATTACCAAATAACTTGGCATTTAGCTTCATGATTGCTCCAAGGTACTTAGCAACTTACTTTTCAGTAACATCTTCATCCTCTTTAGAGAAAGAATACTCATCAGAGCTTATGAATGGCAAAAGTAAATTCAATGGAATCTCTATGGTCTCTGTGTGAGCCTCAGATTCCCATGGTTCCTCATTAGGGAACTCCATGGAGGTCAATGGGTGTCCATTGAGGTCTTCCTCAGCGAAAATCACTGCCTCTTCCTCCTCTCCATGTTTGGCCATGTGAGATGTGGTTATGGCCTTGCACTCTCTTTTTGGATTCTCTTCTGTATTGCTTGGGAGAGTGTTAGGAGGGAGTTCAGTAATTTTTTTACTCAGCTGACCCAATTGTGCCTCCAAATTTCTAATGGAGGACCTTGTTTCAGTCATAAAACTTTGAGTGGTTTTGATTAGATCAGAGACAATGGTTGTTAAGTCAGAGGGGTTTTGCTTAGAATTCTCTATCTGTTGCTGAGAATATGATGGAAAAGGCTTGCTATTGCTAAACCTGTTTCTTCCACCATTGTTGTTGTTGAAACCTTGTTGAGGTCTCTGTTGATCCTTCCATGAGAGATTTGGATGATTTCTCCATGAAGGATTATAGGTGTTTCCATAGGATTCTCCCATGTAATTCACCTCTTCCATTGCTGGGTTCTCAGGATCATAAGCTTTTTCTTCAGAGGAAGCTTCCTTAGTACTGCCTGTTGCTGCTTGCATTTCAGATAGACTCTGAGAAATCATATTGACTTGTTGGGTCAATATTTTATTATGAGCCAATATGGCATTCAGAGTATCAATATCAAGAACTCCCTTCTTCTGAGTTGTCCCATTATTCACAGGATTCCTTTCAGAAGTGTACATGAATTGGTTATTTGCAACCATTTCAATGAGTTCTTGAGCTTCTGCAGGCGTCTTCTTCAGATGAAGAGGTCCTCCAGCAGAGCTGAAAAGGGAAGAGCATAAGTCTGTAGACCTCAGGGTCAACCCCATTGGTCTTAACAGTATCACAGATTTACAAGAATTCAGCCAAGAACTGATGATGATCTTCTAATGGAAGTCCATGAAACTTGCAATTTTGTTGCATTAGAGAAACTAATTGAGGCTTAAGCTCAAAGTTGTTTGCTCCAATGGCAGGGATTGAGATGCTTCTCCCATAGAAGTCAGGAGTGGGTGCAGTAAAGTCACCAAGCACCTTCCTTGCATTGTTGGCATTGTTGTTTTCGGCTGCCATGGCTTCTTCTTCTTTGAAAAGCTCTGTTAGGCCTTCTAAAGAGAATTGTGCTTTAGCTTCTCTTAGCTTTATCTTCAAGGTCCTTTCAGGTTCAAAATCAGCTTGAACAAGTATGCCTTTATCTTTGCTCCTGCTCATATGAAAGAGAAGAGAACAAGAAAGTAGGGAATCCTCTATGTCACAGTATAGAGATTCCTTGAGGTGTCAGAGGAAAAGAGGAATAGAAGGAGGAGGTAGATAGAAGAGAATTCGAACTTATTAAGAGGAATAGAGTTCGAATTGTACCTTGAGGAGCAGTGTTAGTCCCTTAAATAGAAGGATGTGAGAAGAGA
>NC_029789.2:41505947-41525958 GCF_000816755.2 Arachis ipaensis | reverse complement strand
ACACCTTAATCTATGGTGTGTAGAAACTCCACCGTTGAAAATACATAAGAACAAGGTTCAGGCATGGCCGTGAGGCCAGCCCCCAAACGTGTCTAAGATAGCATAAGACTTATTAAAGATTAAAAGTCTGAAAATACAATGGCAAAAGGTCCTATTTATAGAAAACTAGTAGCCTAAGGTTACAGAAATCAGTAATTAATACAGAAATCTTCTTTCGGGCCCACCTGGTGTGTGCTTGGGCTGAGCATTGAAGCATTTTCGTGTAGAGACTTTTCTTGGAGTTAATCACCAGCTTTTGTGCCAGTTTGAGCGTTTAACTCCAGCTTTTGTGCCAGTTTTGGAGTTAAACGCCAGAATTCTTGAGCTGACTTGAAACACCTGTTTGGGCCATCAAATCTCAGGCAAAGTATGGACTATTATATATTGCTGGAAAGCCCAGGATATCTAATTTCCAACGCAATTAAGATCGCACCAATTGGGCTTCTGTAGCTCCAGAAAATCCACTTTGAATGCAGGGAGGTCAGAATCCAACAGCATCTGCAGTCCTTTTTCAGTCTCTGAATCAGATTTTTGCTCAGGTCCCTCAATTTCAGCCAGAAAATACCTGAAATCATAGAAAAACACACAAACTCATAGTAAAGTCCAAAAATATTATTTTTAAATAAAAACTAATAAAAACATAAAAAAAACTAACTAAAATATACTAAAAACATACTAAAAATAATGCCAAAAAGCGTATAAATTATCCGCTCATCACCATGCGGTAGCTGTACCTGGTATTTTTCATCCGAGACAAGAAATTTGACAGTTGATTAGCCGTGCAGAAACCGTACCTGGTATTTTTTATCCAAGAGGATCATACAGCTTGCCATGGAAGGGAGCACGCATGATTGGAAGAAGGCAATAGGAAATCAAAGGTTCAGAAGCAACAAAGCATCTCCAAACGCTTATCTGAAATTCCCACCAATGAATTACATAAGTATCTTTATTTTATTTTATGTTTTATTTATCTTTTAATTATCAAAACCTCATAACCATTTGAATCCGCCTGACTAAGATTTACAAGATAACCATAGCTTGCTTCAAGCCGACAATCTCTGTGGGATCGACCTTTACTCATGTAAGGTATTACTTGGACGACCCAGTGCACTTGCTGGTTAGTTGTGCGGAGTTGTGAAAAGTGTGAATCACAATTCAGTGCACCAAGCATTATTCGTGATAAGTTTGCACATTGTATACCACATGCTTGATAAAATGCCTCAATGAACATTTCGTTTGATTCATATGACATGGCCATCATATGCATTCAATCTATCTCTTGTTAGGCATATTGTATGAATCGTGCAACTTCAATTATGACTCTTAATGACAATCAAGTTGAATTTACCAATGCATTTCCTTGTTTGTATGCTTGACGTTCCAAACACCCAACCCTTTCATGACTTGTGTACTTGGTTGATGGGTGATTTTGGTGCAAATGCATTGTGCTTTGTAGAATTAAAATTTCATTGTTCATTGTAGAATTTTTATTAAGTGATCACTTTACAAATGATCAACTTTTGATGATTTCTTGATCAAACATATTTTGGCTTTAAAACAAGAACATTGTACATGTGATTACCACTTATTGAGAATGAACAATTGACAAGTCACTTTGAGTGAATGGTTTTTGTTGTTGAACAACCTCTTTTGTTAATGAACTTTCATGCCGACAACCTCGATGATCATTCCACTCAAAAAATTTAAATAAATCATTTGTTGCTTGCTTGAAGTTGCTTATATGTCCATGCTTTAGTCTTGCAACTTAAGCACTTGATTGTGAAGCATCGAACTTTGATTGTTTTATAGTGTGACTGTCGTTTTATTAAGCCGGTGTGTGTGTTCTTACCGCGCGCATTTTTAAAATATACACACTATTGTCTCTTAAATCACACTATTTTGAAAGCTTCCAATCGAGAATTTAAACTCTTCTTCAGTTTATTGGTGCTTCCTCAATAATCTTGTTTTATTTGTTGCCGGATAATCTTGAAACCTTTTGTTTTCGATTCCACTTTTTAGGATATGGAAGAAAGGTAAAGCACCGGTTACACCACCAGTTGTGCAGCCAACAATTCACCCTCCTAATATTTGGTTGGATCACCGAGGCGACAAGCCAAGTACCTTGGTTAACCGAAGAACCGACATCAATATGAGGTAATTGAGAAAAGAACAATCCATTGGGAGCGGACACTGAAGGTTCCAAGCGAGTACGAGGCGATTATTCATGAAAGGATTGCGTCACTTCATTGGGGATTTCTTGAGCAAGAACCCGTTGAAGTTAATGAATCCATGGTGCGGGAATTCTATGCAAACTACCAAGCTTGGGAAGAAGAGTCGGTATTCCTCCGGGGAAAGATGTTGGACACTTCCAACAAAGCTCTAGAAGCTATTCTGAAGATTCCCCACATTTCACCTGAGAAGGACGATTATTCAAAGATCAAAGCGGATGTGTTCAAGGGGAGGATGACTTTGGCTCCTATTCTTAAGAGAATTGGCCATTCTGATGCATCTTGGGAGTTTAGAAAAAGGAGAAAATCTGTTCTCACTAGTGATGGTGCGGGAATTCTATGCGAACTACCAAGCTTGGGAAGAGGAGTCAGTATTCCTCCGGGGAGAGATGTTGGACACTCCAACAAAGCTCTAGAAGCTATTTTGAAGATCCCCCATATTCCGCCTGAGAAAGATGATTATTCAAAGATCAAAGCAGACATGTTCAAGGGGAGGATGTCTTTGGCTCCTATTCTTAAGAGAGTTGGCCGTCCTGGTTTATCTTGGGAGTTTAGCAAAGGGAGAAAATATGTTTCCACTAGTATCTCTTACTCCGATTTAAATGCTGAGGCGTGTATATGGCATCAGATTGTGGCGGACTACATCATCCCGAGCACCCATGCTACCCATGTTAGATTTAGAACTGCTTTGCTACTTTGGGCTATTATGGAAGGAAAGAATATAGCCATTGTGCCTTTGATACACAAATCGATTTGGAAACTCATTGAGAAGAAAAAAATCAACATTTTATTTCCATCGATGGTGATGCGTTTAGCAATAGCAGCAGGGGTAGAGAGGCAACCGACAGACGTCATGTTCAAGAGTCCAAGAGGCAACAAGTTCATTCCGAGGCGAGAATTGGATGCATCATCAAAGAAGACACCCTCCAGGAGGAAGGCACCCACAGCACCACCATCAAGTCTACCAACTTCATCAATTCCTTTACCGTTTCTCCAGTTGCTTCCAGATTTATTCCAAGATATCTTGCACGATATCCACCACATGGAGAATCTTGAGAACAAACATTTCGAGTGGATAGCGGCAAAGCTAGAAGGTGACCCTGTCCCAACTTCTGAGGCTTCATCCAAGCTAGTTGGGGAGGAGGAGGATGAAGGTGACCAACCAACTCCCTGAAGTTTCTTTTTCTTACGGATCGTAAGAATGCACGGAGGACCGTGCAGGAACTAAGTGTGGGGGAGGATTGACAACTTCGTGGGGGGTAAAATTCTTTTCTCAAAATACTTTGAAATACTCTTTTAGTTCTTTTTCTTCATTTTTAGTAGCTTTATCTCTATTTGCATCTTGGTTAGTTTGTTTGTATATATTTCTTTATTGTTTATAGTTATACGGTAGTTAATGTTTGCATGTTGCATGACAGAGTGAATAAGTTTGGTGAAACACCAAGGAATTTCCATGAAATCTTTCTTAGGGCGTACCATTAATTGAATTGAAGAAAAATCTTGTGTTTTTCAACTTGCGTGAAGTATTCTGTTTGTAGAACATAGAAAAGAGCTAGAACAACATACCTTGTGAGATTTGAGCTCTAATAGATGGTTTCATTTTTCAACCATAATGTTTGTTATTGTGTGATTATACTCCTTTTTTATTATGATCATTGATTTGCATGATTCTTTATGTCCTGTATTTGTTGTTTGGATGCATTTAGCATGATTGAGGCCATCTTTGATGTTGAACTCATCAACGTATATGGCCAACCATTGCAATCACCTTTGTGAACCTCTGTTGAGCTTGTAAATCCCCTTTTGTTCTGATTTTAGCACGTTATTCTCCCTTAAGAGAAAAACCATTAATGTCCCTGAATTACTCTTTGATTAGCTTGGGTGGATTAGTGTGTATATTCTAAGTATGGGAGGAATTGTTGGGAAGCATTGGTGATAGAGGCATGGAACTCATTGTGAAAAATTAGCAATTGGGTAATACTCATGCAGTCATTGCTTTAAGTCATATGCATATCTTGTGCTAACAAAGTTAAATAAAAAATAAACTTGTGCATAATAGAATGTGAAATAAAAAATTGAAAGAAAGGATGCATATGTTCATGTTTCGAAAAGAAAGTGCATGAGGAGGGTTAGATAGGAGAAAAATGGGTAAATAGGTTGTATTGTTACGAGTATATAGGCAATATAGGATTAGTTGGACACTTAAGCTAATCAAGGAACTAATTCTTTAAGTCCACTTAACCATATTTATCCTACCTAAGCCCTAGCCCCATTACAACCCTCCAAAGACCTCATGATATTTGTTTTTCATGCATCAAATACTAGTTGATTGTTAGATGACTTGCAAATCTTTGAAAAGCATGATAAAAGGGGAATTGAGTGATTAAGCCCTAAACACTAAGTGATTTGAGTGAATACACATCCGGTGAGGAGTTCGATCGCTCAATTCTATGTTCTTGCATCTCATGTTGTATCCTCTTGCAAGTTGTTTGTGGGTTAGTTTTGAAAATTTCAATTCAACTCTTTAGACATTGATTTTAGTGCATAAACTCTTTGTATTGGCCCTAAAGCTTTCTTGTGATGGATTGGAATTTCATGGTTTGTTTTACCAACTCCTTGCATAGTACATATTGGTAGTAACCTTTAGGATAGTTGCATGCATTTAGGTAGTACATAGAATAAATCATTTTTCCTTTCATCTATCTCCTTTGATTATGTTTAGCATGAGGACATGCTAGTGTTTAAGTGTGGGAGAATTGATGAATCCATATTTGATGATGATTTTTGGTTGAAATTAAATGGATTTCATCATTTAAACTTGCACTTATCCCCTTAAATAGCATGCTTTTGAACTTTCCTCCTAATTTGTGCTTGATTATAAAAACATGCTCTTTTGTGCCTAATTTGATTAATTTTATCCCATTTGCCTTCCATTCGATGCCTTGATATTATTTGTGAGTGATTTAAGAGGTTTAAGGTAGGAATGGCTTGGAGAAAATGGAAGAAGAGCATACAAAGTGGAGGAAGCATGAAGAATCAAAGGAGAAGAGCACAGCGATGTGTAAGTACTTACAGACTTGCGTGCATACACACAACCATCAGAGCAAAGCCACGCATGCGTGTGAACCGTATCGCGCGCGTCGCGCGTCCATTCGAGCATTGCCTAGTGTGCGTGCGCACAACACCCTATGCGTATGCACAGGAAGAGATTTTGGCAGAGTGTGCATGCGCACATACATGTATGTGCGTATGCACAGGTGTCCGCACATGCCTTCATTAAAATTGCACGTGACTCACGATTTTGGTGGATTGGAGGCCCATTTCTGAAGCCATTTAGCTCATAATGATGGAGAAATAAAGGGAAGACCATAGCATATCATTAGGGTAGCTTAGGAGTAGTAGTAGGAAGCTTTAGTATAGTTTTTCTTTAAGTTTTTCATCATCTCTATTAAGGTTTATACTAGGGTTTTACATTCAAGTGCCATTTTCATTTTTTATCTTGGATTTTGCTAGCTTCCACTGTAAGTATTTCTTTGTTACTACTCTTTATAGCTACATTGTTCTTACTCTTTCTTATACTTCAAGTTATACTCCAATTTTACTTCTCTTTTGAACCTTCAATTTCTTGTTGATGAATTTGATAATCGATGATTGTTATATGCTTTCTTGAGTTGTTATTGTTGATTGAGATCACTTTTTGCTTTTAGTTTCAAACATTTTCTCATTTTTTCCATGTTTAGTGTTTTTGTCCACCAAGTGTTTGACAAAATGTCAATTATGATTTTGGGCTAGTTTTCAATCTCTTGGCTTGGAAAAAGTGAGTAATTGGGTTCCTAGAGTTGGAATGTCCAACATTTAGTGTCAATACTTGGATTATTAATTGTTCTTGTTCCCACTAACGCTAATTTGTTGCTAAGGCAATTAGCAAATAATTTAGGATTTGTGGGTTAAGAACACTTATGCTCATTTAACTTACTCTCCGATGTGGGGGTTAATCAAGCGAGATTAATCCATTCTAATTGTCATAGTTGTGGTTTCAACAAGGAAAGGACCATTAGCTCATTCCAAGCCAAGATACCTTTTATGCTTTAAATTGTTCATACATATTTTCATCAATTTCTTTTATACCTTACATGTCTATATTGCATAGTTAATTCGCTAATTCCTTTATTAGTTCATTTATCACAATTTTGCATGTTCTTTTATTGCTTTATATGTTTATCTCTTCATTGAAAACCTCATAAGCATCACAACCAGAATTGTACACTCATTGGTCTCAAGTGTCCTTGGGAGACGACCCGGGAACTAAACACTCCCGAAATTGAATTGGTTTTTAATAGTGACATCTCTTTAGAATTCAAACTTTGATTGTGAGAGTTCATTGTTGGTTTGGGCTATGCTATTGACGAACTTGAATTCAAACTTTGATTAATTCTAAACCGGAAATAACTACGCCCATCAGGCGGCTACGGCCTTTCCTTTCATCTTTCTATAATGTTCTCCAACCTTGGGTGCCATAAGCACCAAACTTAAAAGATTTGTTCGTCCTCGAGCAAAAATAAATAAAAGAGAAGAATGGAGTAGAAGAAGAAGAAAATAGATGGAGATGGAGGGAGAGAAGTGATTCGGCCAAGGGGTTTTTAGAGTGTATAAAGTGTTTGTATGAAGGGTTAGTACGAGGGGGAATTTATAGAAGTGGGCTTGGTTAGGGTTCGGTCATGGGTGGGGTAAATGGGAGGAAAATTTGATTTGTAAGTGGGTAGGGGTTGGTGGGAGTTATGATGGTTTTGGGGAAGTGATATAGATGTGATTGAGCTAGGGTTTATAGGGAATAGTGTGTGGGGAAGAGTGAAAGTAAGAGGGAAGAAGTAGGGTAGGTAAAGATGATGTGGGACCCACTGGTCCTGAGAGGCTAGGGCATTTAGAATCCCTGCCCTCTGCATGGGCGTTTGAACGCCCAGGGTCTGCCTCTGGCTAGCGTTTAATGCCAGCAAGGCTGCCATTTTGGGCGTTGAATAGCATTTAACGCCAGCAAGACACTCTATCCAGAGTGTTTTGTTTTCATTGCTAAACCTTTCTGTCTCTATTCTGACTGCTTCACATGATCATGAACCTAAAGAAATGACTAAAGAAAAATAAACTTTAAGAAATTAGAGGAAATAGAAATAACTAAATAAGGTTGGGTTGCCTCCCAACAAGCGCTCCTTTAATGTCACTAGCTTGACGGTTAGCTCCTTACGGAGGTTGATATGGGCTCAAAATTTTGCCCCTTACAGTGAATTTTCTTCTTGTCTTCTCATGAATAAGCTCTACATGCTCTAGAGATAAGACACGACTCACTGTATGTGGTATGACTGGTTTCTTGGTGAAGACAACTCTCATGCCAAGTGAGAGGCCTTCAGTAGGGACTTTCTTGTCCCTCTAGCCTTTAGGTACTTTCTTCTGAGTACCTTTGTTCTTAGTGCTTGTTGATGGCTGCCCAACACCAAACTTAGTATAAATGTTTGGGGGCTCAGTAAAGCTCTGTACTGAAAGAGATGGTTGGAACACTAAGTGTTGCATAGTTATCTCTCTATTTTCAGAGGGAGAGTTGGGGTGAGGCCTCTTGAATAAGATGTGATCTTCCCCTAGTTATAGAATTAGTTCTCCCTTAGCTACATCAATGATAGCATTGGCAGTGGCTAGGAAAGGTCTTCCAAGGATGACGGAGTCATCCTCATCTTCCCCAGTATCTAAGATTATGAAGTTTGCAGGGATGTACAGGTCTTCAACGTTTACCAGTACATCCTCTACTAAGCCATATGCTTTCTTCATTAATTTGTCTGCCATCTCTAGGGAGATGTGATAAACCACTATTTCATGGTTTATCTTGTGCTCAATTGAGTGGATTTTATCAACTCTTTACCCACTTATTCATACTATTTGCATGGTTTTACATTTGCCTTCCTAATTATGTGCTTTAATTGAAAACATGCTTCTTTGATCTTATATTTGCTTATTATTAATCCTCTCTTATTACTATTAGATGCCTTGATATGTGTGTTAAGTGTTTTCAGATATTATAAGGCAGGAATGGCTTGGAGGATGGGAAGAAAGCATGCAAAAGTGGAAGGAATGCAAGAAGTTGGAGAAATTGCTAAGCTGTCCAGCCTGACCTCTCTGCACTCAAACGGCTATAACTTTAGCTACAGAGGTCCAAACGACGCGGTTTCAGTTGCGTTGGAAAGCTAACATCCGGGCTTCGATTTGATATATAATATGCTATAGTTCTCCTGACGCTAGGCGACACAACCGCGTGATCCATGCGGCCGCGTCGTAGTGACGAAAATCCAACGTGGCAAAATTCGAAACCAGCGAATTCTGGACTGTTTTTGACCCAGTTTGCGGCCCAAAAAACACAGATTAGAGGCTATAAAGTGGGGAAATACATCCATTCATAGGAGGCTCACACATTCACAATTTTAGGAGTAGATGTAGTTTTTAGAGAGAGAGGTTCTCTCCTCTCTCTTAGGATTAGGATTTAGGATTTCTCTTAGTTTTAGGAGTGACTCTCAATCCCAGGTTCAATGTTCTTTTACTTTATATTTATCTCTTACTTCCAGATACTTTAATGCTTATATTAGTTATGTTGCCTATTTGGCTTATGCTACATTCATGTTATGATTTTCTTAATTAATATTATTTGAGGTATTTCAGATTTAAGATTGTTTTGCTTTTAATTTAATTTAGATATTTCCCTTTTGGCTTTGGTTAAATAATTGGTGACTCTTGAGTTATCAAACTCATTGTTGATTGAGAATTAGAATTCTTCAAGAATTAATTCATCCACTTAACTTACCTTCATAGTTAGAGGTTAATAAAGTGGGAGAAAAATCCAATTCTCATTACAATTGATAAGGATAATTGGGATAGGACCTCCAGTCTTCATATCTTGCCAAGAGTTTATTTTATTATTACTATTTTATTTTATTCTTTTTGTGCAATACACTGCTTCCTTACTTCCAAAACCCCCAATTTACAATCTTCATAACCAATAATAAGAACATACCTCCCTGCAATTCCTTGAGAAGACGACCCGAGGTTTAAATACTCGGTTATCAATTTTAAAAGGGTTTGTTACTTGTGACAACCAAAAACATTTGTACGAAGGGATTTTTGTTGGTTTAGAGACTATATCTACAACGCGACTCTTTCTATGACATTCTTTACTGGCAAAAATCCCGACGTCAAAATGGCGCCGTTGCCGGGGAATTGCAAACGTGTGCCTTATTATTGGTTATTGTAAATATTTACTTTTTTATTTGTTTTTGTTTTTATTTTTATTAAATTAAGAGGTTATTGATTTTTATTTTAAAATTTTTATCTTATCTTATCTTATTTCAAAAGTCAAATTTCAAATTTCAAAAATTTAAAATTCAAATTTCAAAATTTAATTTTCAAATTCAAAATTTAAATAACCTTTTAATTTCAATTTGTTTTTATTTTTTTAATTTTTATTTTCTACTATGAACTCTTACCCATTTAGCTTTGAGTCTGGTTACAATAATGTTTCAGGAAGAAGAAATTACAATGAGAACAGGCATCAAGGTTGGAACAATCAAAGATGGGAGGAGCCACAAGGATTTGATCAATCCTCATGGCAACAACCACCTCCAATGGACTATCAACAACCACCACCATATGCCTATGAACCCTTTCCTCAACATAACTTTGGACCACCAAACTCACAAGCCCCTTTCCGCCATTCACCTCCATATGACCCTAACCCTCAACCACCATACCAACCACCTTATGAGCCATATGAACCATATATAGAACCACCCCAATTCCAATCCAATCACTCCCAACCACCACCACTTTCTTTTGTATCATGTCCAAGTCCGACAACCCGAGAAGCAGAGGTTCGCCTAAGGGAAACAGTAATTAAATTTCAGGCAACCGTTCAACAACTGGAGCAAGCAGTAATTCAATGGGCTTCTAGGCACTCAAATATACAAGGATTAGCCACAGCTCCATGTGGACAGTCTAGTGAAGAGCGTAGCATGAAGGAGATACCAGAAACCCCAGTGGACAAGACAGAGAATGAATTCGTACTAGAACAAGTAGAAGAAGCTGTCATTGTTCAAGAAGAAGAGTTGGTTGAAGATCTAGGAGATGCAGAACCTCCATGGGAAAGTCAAGACATAGAGCCTCATTCCAAGACGGTTGAATTTGATGCTAAGGAGGGTGTACAACCTCCAAGGCATATCACAGTTGAAGACTTGGAAGAGGTTGATCAAGAAATGGAGATTCAAGAAGAAGAAGCACAACCTCCCATGCCCTTGGAAAGCAATGAAGAGGAGATTAAATTGGAAGAGAGCTGCCAAGAGGAAGAGGTTGAAATTGAAGAAGCTTGCAAAGAGGTGGTAATTATCAGAGAAGAGCACAAGGGAGTGGAACTTGCAATTTCATTAAAAATACCTCCCCCTAAGTTGCCATCATCCTTCACAACATTCAAGTGGGTAAAATTCATATCCCATAGCTTTCTAATCCCACTTGAATATGGGCTACTAGAGACGGATGGTCAACTTAGAGCTCTTTGTAATATTAAGAGTAAGAGGAAGATGGCCAGTGGTGAGAATTGTCCTGCAAGGTTCATCATGGTTGGAAGCTTTAAGTTCAAACGCAAGGGTTGGTATAAAGCTCAACTGAATGGGTCTAGGAAGCTATTTGGTCGCTGTAGTGAGAATTCATATCACCTTTCACCCGGCTGGAAAAATGCAGATCAAGACAAAAACGGGTGTAAAAGTAAAGTTTGGGATCCTGGAATCTGTTCTGGCATTTGTCACCCCGGGAGCCTAAGAATCTGTTTGAAGCTTCTTAAGGGCTTTACATGCTTAGTTTGAGACCCCGGAGGACACTGGAATCACAAACATTGGTGGAGATTCTTGGATGAGTTCAAGCACAAGCCACCATAACAGGAAGCTCGCCAAATGTCCAACTTAAGGACTTTAACTAAAAGTGCTAGGTGGGAGACAACCCACCATGGTATGATCGTTTCTTTTTAGTTTTTATTTAGTTTTATTTGTTTTTGAATTTTATTCTATTTTGTTATATTGAACCTGGAGTTTTGCATCACATTCATATTAACACTGCATTCTGTATTTTTCATATTACAAAAAAAAAACAAAAAAAAAAACCGAGCACGCGACGCGACCGCATCAGCGACGCATCCGCGTCGCAAGGAGATGGGAGACAATATTAATATGAACAGAGAGTTTCGCAGGAGCAACGCTGGAGGCGTGCCAATGGCACAAATCACCCCACACGACCGCGTCACTGACGCGACCGCGTCATATGGTAATAATGGCCTCCCACACGACCGCGTCACCCACGCGGCCGCGTGACCTGAAATCGGCGTAAAAAGGGTGTATGGCAGAGAGTTATGCTGGAATTGGGCTGGACCCGTGCTAGTAGCACAAGCCCTGCCACGCAAAAGCGTCACCCATGCGTCCGCATCATATTGGAAATAAGGCCACCCGCGCGATCGCGTCGACCACGCGACCGCGTCACCCTGGATTTTGGCAATACTGAGTTTTGGACAGAGAGTTGTGCGACCGCGAGGCTGCACTCGCGCCACTAGCACAAATCGAGTCACGCGATCGCGTGCCCCACGCGTCCGCGTCACCCAACCTTATCGCGCACCACGCGACCGCGTCGCCATCATCGCACAACATATCCAGATCAGCCAACTTTCTTATCTTTTCTTCTCTAATCCTTATTTTTCTTATCTTTTCTTATTTCTTTCTTCTTCCTTTCTTATCTTCTTTCCCTTCTCATTCTTCTTATTTTTTATTTTATTTTAATTTATTTGCATACTTTCATTCATTGCATTATTTTCATTGGTGTTAGAAATTTCTTTGGGTCATTATTTCTATATTTTACTTGTGGATTATTAGAGGAATTATTTGAGAATTATATATATTTTTATTTTTAAAGGGTTGCTTGCATGTTCAATTTATTATTTTCATTAGATTATTTGCCATGCATTCTATGTGTTTGTGAAAACGCCCGTATGGCATTGCGCACTACTTTTCAGTATCTTTTATCCTACTACTCTGAATGCCTGCTTTTCACAAAACCCTTTTTCATATCATATTCATTCAATATAATTGTCATTACAAACATGTTGCTAGTTTGAAAGACTTGGTAATCTAACTTGGACATTAAATGCTTGATCTATGCTACTCATGCCTTTGCCTACATGCCAATAAATACCTTGCATTCAATTGTTATCATATGCACTAGCTATTTTCCATTGATGACTTTTCACATGTACTCATGAGCGTGTGTTAACGTCATTCTTCTTTATTGTGCATTGATTACCACATTTCCCGCTCTCTTCCTTGCTCTAACCCCTAGCTTTATAAGTCACTTTCTTTTTCCCTTTTCAGGATGGCCACCCGGAAGGGAAGCGGAAGACATTTTACATGGGGAGACAGACAAGTCTATCTGTACAATCCTTAGAGAAAAGCAACAGTTGAAACAACCCATCCACCTGCAAATCTCAGCATGCACCGAGGACGGTGCAATCTTTAAGTGTGGGAAGGTCGATACCGATCTCCATGGGTTAGTTACTTCCTGACTCAACACCAAAATTTTTATTTTATTTGTTTGTTCATTGTTGCATTTGCATGTTTGATTGCATATTTGTTTAATTTTGTGCATATTTTACCACTTGGTTGAAGTAATATTTTCTTTTTTCAAGAAACCTTTTAGAGCATTTCACTAATTTGAATAAAATTTAATGTTACACTTGTTTGAAGAAATATTATACTGGAACATGGTTTAGAGCTCGAACACATAAAACCTGTGAGATTTTGAGCCTATTTGAATTGGTTGCATTTTATCAACCAATATTTTATTTTTGTGTGTGTGTGTGTTTTTCTCTCTAAAATTGTGATCTTTGTCTTGCTTAATTCTATATTTCCATGGTTTGATGTATGCATGCACTTATATGATTGAGGCCTTTGTTTCACTGAGCTTACATACCCATATGGCCTTAACCCTTCATTATCCCTTGCAAACCAATTTGAGCCTATTATACCCCTTTGTTCTTTACTTTAGCACATCATTAACTCTAAGCAGAAAAAAATAATGTCCTTAAATTTGAATCCTTGGTTAGCTTAGACTAGTGAGAGTGCTCATGAATTAAGTATGGGGAAAAGTGGGTTTGGAAACATTTGGTTTGAGAATTGAGTATGTTAGAATTTTCTGAAAATGTGAAAGAATGTTGAGAATATGTTCATGCATTCAATAAATTAATCATATGCATTGAAAAAAAAAAGAAGAAGAAGAAAAAGATAGAGAAAAAGAAAAGAAAAAGAGCAAATAATAAAAGGGGTCAAAATGCCCCAAAGTAAGTGGTGAAAGCAATGCATATGAGTTGTACTTGAAATTAGAATGCATGAATATGTGGAAAACATGGTTAATGGATAGTTGGATGTGGTATTATGATTATATGGATTGTTTAAGTTAGGTGGAAAGTTTAAGTTAATTAAGGATTCAGATTTTAGTCCATTTGACCAAATACAATCCTACCTTGACCCTAACCCCATTACAACCCTTAAAAGACCTCCTGATTTGTGTATTTGTGCATTAAACTTATGTTGATTGTTAGATGAAGAGCAAGCCTTAGAAAGCAAGGTTAGTAGAGAATTGAGAGAATCGAACCTAAAACACTTGAGTGATTAGAGTGTATACACTACCAGTAAGGGTTCGATACTCAATTCCTTGTTCCCTGCTTTCATGAGCTATTTTCTTCTTGCAAGTCTATTTGTACTTCATTCTTATGACTTGAATTAGTGAAATCCAGTTCATATTTCCTCTTGAAAGATTTGTTTACTTTTAACTAAGTAGGTAGAATCATTTTGCATGTAGTTGCATTCATAGGATTGCATTTCATACATTCTACCATTCCTTTTCATCCTTATAGCTTCTCTTGAGCTTAGCATGAGGACATACTAGTGTTTAAATGTGGGGAGGTTGATAAACCACTATTTCATGGTTTATCTTGTGCTCAATTGAGTGGATTTTATCAACTCTTTACCCACTTATTCATACTATTTGCATGGTTTTACATTTGCCTTCCTAATTATGTGCTTTGATTGAAAACATGCTTTTTTGATCTTATATTTGCTTATTATTAATCCTCTCTTATTACTATTAGATGCCTTGATATGTGTGTTAAGTGTTTTCAGATATTATAAGGCAGAAATGGCTTGGAGGATGGGAAGAAAGCATGCAAAAGTGGAAGGAATGTAAGAAGTTGGAGAAATTGCTAAGTTGTCCAGCCTGACCTCTCTGCACTCAAACGGCTATAACTTTAGCTACAGAGATCCAAACGATGCGGTTCCAGTTGCGTTTGAAAGCTAACATCCGGCGCTTCGATTTAATATATAATATGCTATAGTTCCCCTGACGCTAGACGACGCGACCGCGTGATCCATGCGGCCGCGTCGCAGTGACGGAAATCCAGCGTGGCAAAATTCGAAACCAGCGAATTCTGGACTGTTTTTGACCCAGTTTGCGGCCCAGAAAACATAGATTAGAGGCTATAAAGTGGAGAAATATATCCATTCATAGCATATTTCCCTTTTGGCTTTGGTTAAATAATTGGTGACTCTTGAGTTATCAAACTCATTATTGATTGAGAATTGGAATTCTTCAAGAATTAATTCATCCACTTAACTTACCTTCATAGTTAGAGGTTAATAAAGTGGGAGAAAAATCAAATTCTCATTACAATTGATAAGGATAACTGGGATAGGACCTCCAGTCTTCATACCTTGCCAAGAGTTTATTTTATTATTACTATTTTATTTTATTCTTTTTGTGCAACACACTGCTTCCTTACTTCCAAAACCCCCAATTTACAATCTTCATAACCAATAATAAGAACATACCTCCCTGCAATTCCTTGAGAAGACGACCCGATGTTTAAATACTCAGTTATCAATTTTAAAGGGGTTTGTTACTTGTGACAACCAAAAACGTTTGTACGAAGGGATTTTTGTTGGTTTAGATACTATATCTACAACGCGACTGTTTCTATGACATTCTTTACTGACAAAAATCCCAACGTCAAGATGTTTACAGCTTGTACCTCAAAGATTCTCAGCTTCTCCATTATAGAGAGTGGCATGAGGTTTATACTTGACCCTAGGTCACACAGAGCCTTCTCACAAGTCATAGTGCCTATGGTGCAAAGAATTAGGAAGCGTCCGAGATCCAGAAGCTTCTGAGTTAGCTTCTGTTGTACCAAAGCATTAAGGTCTTTGGTAAGCACTAAATGTTCTTCCTCCCAAGCCTTTGTACTAAATAGCTTGGCATTTAGCTTCATGAGAGCTCCTAGGTACCGAGCAACTTACTCTTCCCTGGTGTCCTCATCCTCATCAGAGGATGAGTATTCATCATAACTCATGCACTGCAGGAGTGCATGCAAGGGAACCTCTATGGTATCTACATGAGCCTTGGCTTCCTTTAATTCTTGGATAGGAATTTCTTTAGTGGGTGCTGAACACTCAATAGGCAAGGCCTTACTGGCGTTCAACGCTAGTTCTGGTGGTTCTTTGGGCATTGAACGCCCATCATGCATCTCTTCACCGGTGTTTAACACCAGTTCCTTTGCCAAGTTGGGCATTGAACACCCAGGAGGGACCTCCTTCCTGGCATTCAACGCCAGCTTTGCTACCTGTTTGGGCGTTGAACACCCAGTAAGGTCTTCCTCAGACCTCACTGGCGTTCAATGCCATCCCAGTTTCTCTAAATTCGGCCTCATCTGACGGCATGAGTCTCTAAACTCCATTGTTGGGGGTGAGGAGCTCTGCTGTGTCTCAATGAATTAATGCAAGTATTTCTGTCTTCTATTCAAACATGCGTGTTCCTGTCTAAGATATCCATTCGTGCCTAACTATGGAGAAGGTGATGATCAGTGACACTCATCACCTTCCTCAATCCATGAACGTGTGTCTGATAATCACCTCCGTTCTACACCAGATTGAATGAATATCTCTTAGATTCCTTAATCAAAATCTCCGTGGCATAAGCTAGATTGATGGCGGCATTCATGAGAATCCGGAAAGTCTAAACCTTGTCTGTGGTATTCCGAGTAGGATTCTGGGATTGGATGGCTGTGACGAACTTCAAACTCGAGTAGTATCTGCATACCCTCCATTGGAGTCAGTAGCTTTGAGTTGAATCCTCAGCTCATTATCATAGTGCAGCAAAGTTGCTAGTATTCCGGTCTTCCACAGGAAGAACCTACAGAGTTTCTAGCACAATTTTTACAAATTGCTGACACAGTACATGATAAAGAAATAGATCAGGATGTCTACAGACTATTACTATTTCCATTTGCTGTAAAAGATCAAGCTAAGAGGTGGTTAAATAACCAACCTAAGGCCAGCATAAGGACATGGAAACAGCTGACAGAAAAATTTCTGAATCAATACTTTTCCCCAAAACGGATGACACGGCTAAGGCTGGACATCCAAGGCTTTAAACAAGGAGATAAGGAACCTCTTTATGATGCCTGGGAGAGATACAGAGAGATGCTACGAAAATGCCCCTCTGAAATGTTTTCAGAGTGGGTTCAGTTAGACATCTTCTATTATGGGCTTGCAGAAGGAGCTCAGATGTCTCTAGATTACTCAGCTGGTGGATTTATCCACATGAGAAAGACAATTGAAGAGGCTCAAGAGCTCATTGATACAGTTGCCAGGAATCAACATCTGTACCTAAGCAGTGACCCTTCCATGAAAGAAGAGGTTAAAACAGTAACTGCTGAACTCAGCCCTGTAAAATAAGTTGCTGAATTCAATCAGCAATTGGACTTTCTAACAAAGCAGTTAGCCGAATTCAAGGATAAACTACAAGAGACAAGGATGGCTAATATAAATATGGAAGAACAATTGAGGCAAACAAAGCAGCAGCTGTCAAGACAAATAACAGAAGAATGCCAAGCAGTTCAATTAAGAAGTGGGAAAACATTAAATACCCCACCTCAAGGCAGCAAAGAGCCAAGGAATGAGCAAACCACCCAAAATTCACCTGAGGACAGTAAGAGCCCAGGGAAAAGTAATTCTGGCGTTAAAACGCCAGCAATCTGGTGGAAGGCTAGCGCTGAACGCCCAGACCATGCCCAAGACTGGCGTTGAGAACGCCAGTAACAAGCAAGGACTGGCGTTCAACGCCAGAAACAAGCAAGGATCTGGCGTTGAACGCCCAAAATGAGCAGGATCTGGCGTTGAACGCCCAAAATGGGCACAGTTCTGGCGTTCAGACGCCAGGAACAGACAAGGAGTTGGCGTCTAACATCACTCCAGCCTCTAACTCTGGCACTCAATTGCCAGTGAGGGATCAGACACATACAAGTGCTGATGACAACCCCGCTGAGAGTCAATGATGATGAGTTTAAGTTGAATGCTGTCAAAGCCATGCAGCATCCAGACACATCAAAAGACTGCATGAAAGTTGATCTTATTGACTCTTTGGTAGAAGAGATCAACATGGCTGAGAGTCTCGAATCAGAGTTGGAAGACATCTTTAAAGATGTTCAGCCTGATTTGGAGGATTCAGAGGTGATGAAAGAGCCTCTGAAATTTCCTCTGGAAGAGGAAAAACGTCCTAACCCCAAGCTCAAACCATTACCACCATCCCTGAAATATGTATTTCTGGGAGAAGGTGACACTTTTCCAGTGATCATAAGCTCTGCTTTAAATCCACAGGAAGAGGAAGCACTTATTCAAGTGCTAAGGACACACAAAACAGCTCTTGGGTGGTCCATAAGTGACCTTAAGGGCATAAGCCCAGCTAGATGCATGCACAAAATCTTATTGGAAGATAATGCTAAACCAGTGGTTCAACCACAGAGGCGGCTAAATCCATCCATGAAGGAAGTGGTGCAGAAAGAGGTCACCAAATTACTAGAGGCTGGGATTATTTATCCTATTTCTGATAGCCCCTGGGTGAGCCCTGTCCAAGTCGTCCCAAAAAAGGGAGGCATGACAGTGATTCATAATGAAAAAAATGAACTCGTTCCTACAAGAACAGTTACAGGGTGGCGCATGTGTATTGACTACAGAAGGCTCAATACAGCCACCAGAAAGGATCATTTTCCTTTACCATTCATAGACCAGATGCTAGAAAGACTGGCAGGTCATGATTATTACTGCTTTTTGGATGGCTACTCAGGCTATAACCAAATTGCAGTAGATCCTCAGGATCAAGAGAAAACAGCATTCACATGTCCATCTGGAGTGTTTGCTTATAGAAGGATGCCATTTGGGCTGTGTAATGCGCCTGCAACCTTCCAGAGATGCATGCTCTCTATTTTCTCTGATATGGTGAAAAAATTTCTGGAGGTCTTCATGGATGACTTCTCAGTATATGGAGACTCATTCAGCTCCTGTCTTGATCACCTGAAACTTGTCCTGAAGAGATGCCAAGAGACCAACCTAGTCTTAAACTGGGAAAAATGTCACTTCATGGTGACTGAAGGGATTGTCCTTGGGCATAAAATCTCAAACAAGGGAATAGAGGCGGATCAAGCAAAAATAGAGGTAATTGAAAAATTACCACCACCTGCCAATGTTAAGGCAATCAGAAGCTTTCTGGGGCATGCAAGATTCTATAGGAGGTTTATAAAGGATTTTTCAAAAATCACAAAACCTCTAAGTAATCTGCTAGCTGCTGACACGCCATTTGTGTTTGACACAGAGTGTCTGCAGGCGTTTGAAACGCTGAAAGCTAAGCTGGTCACAGCACCAGTTATTTCCACACCAGACTGGACATTACCATTTGAGCTAATGTGTGATGCCAGTGATCACGCCATTGGTGCAGTATTGGGACAGAGGCATGACAAGCTTCTGCACGTCATTTATTATGCTAGTCGCGTTTTAAATGATGCCCAAAAAAATTACACAACCACAGAAAAAGAATTACTTGCAGTGGTTTACGCCATTGACAAGTTCAGATCATACTTAGTAGGATCAAAAGTGATTGTGTATACTGACCATGCTGCTCTTAAATATCTACTCACAAAGCAGGATTCAAGACCCAGGCTCATCAGATGGGTGTTGCTTCTGCAAGAGTTTGATATAGAAATAAGAGACAGAAAAGGGACAGAGAACCAAGTGGCTGATCATCTGTCCCGGATAGAGCCAGTAGAAGGGACGTACCTCCCCTCTCTTGAGATCTCTGAGACTTTTCCGGATGAGCATTTATTTGCCATTCAGGAAACACCATGGTTTGCCGA
The DNA here is from genome assembly GCF_000816755.2 of Arachis ipaensis. NCBI lineage: Eukaryota > Viridiplantae > Streptophyta > Magnoliopsida > Fabales > Fabaceae > Arachis > Arachis ipaensis. The sequence goes on along the minus strand of NC_029789.2, from coordinate 41,506,395 downwards.
CATTGCAAACTATAAAGTTGCAAGGTTCATACCCAAAGAGTACACAGGCAACAAAAGAAAAAATTAATCACTGATGCAAAGTACTACTTGTGGGATGAACCCTATCTCTTTAAGAGATGTGCAGACGGAATAATCCGTAGGTGTGTTCCTAGAGAAAAAGCACAGAGGATCCTATGGCATTACCATGGATCTCAATATGGAGGCCATTTCGGAGGTGAGCGAACAGCCACCAAGGTCCTCCAATGTGGCTTCTATTGGCCCACACTCTATAAAGATTCCCGAGAGTTTGTACGTAACTGTGACAGTTGCCAAAGAGCTGGTAATCTGCCGCATGGTTACGCCATGCCTCAACAAGGAATCTTGGAGATTGAGTTGTTTGACGTATGGGGAATTGACTTCATGGGACCTTTCCCACCATCATTCTCAAACACTTATATTCTGGTGGCAG
>NC_029789.2:41484021-41505729 GCF_000816755.2 Arachis ipaensis | reverse complement strand
AGCATTCAAGACTCCTATAGGGACCTCTCCATACCAACTTGTGTATGGTAAGGCATGTCACCTGCCCGTGGAACTGGAACATAAAGCCTACTGGGCAACCAGATTCCTAAACTTTGATGCCAAATTAGCAGGAGAAAAAAGATTGCTCCAGTTAAATGAGCTAGAGGAATTCAGATTCATTGCTTTCGAAAATGCCAAGCTTTATAAAGAAAAATAAAAAAAGTGGCATGACAGAAAGCTATCATCTAGAATCTTTGAACCAGGACAAAAGGTTCTGTTGTTCAACTCTAGGCTCAGGCTATTCCCCGGAAAACTGAAGTCCCGGTGGAGGGGACCATATGTGATTACAAGTGTATCACCATATGGTTATGTGGAGCTTCAAGATATTAATTCTGATAAGAAGTTCATTGTCAATGGACAGAGAATCAAGCACTATCTTGAAGGCAATGTTGAGCAAGAGTGCTCAAGGCTGAAGCTAGACTAAAAGCTCAGCAAGGTCCAGCTAAAGACAATAAAGAAGCGCTTGCTGGGAGGCAACCCAGCCATGGGGCATCAATCCTCTAAGCATTTTGCCCTATTTTTATTTTTATTTGTTTATATAAAGTTCATTGATAACAAGGTAAAGAATTAATTGCATAAGTTTACAGGGTTACAGAAGGAATCTGCACACAAAACAGAGAAAAAGAGCTCACTGGCAAGAAAACGCCAGTAAAAGTCTGTTTTGGGCGTTCAACGCCCAAAAGAAGCATCCACTGGGCGTTGAACGCCAGTGAGGATAGCCATCTGGGCGTTAAACGCCAGAAAGAATCTCTTTCTGGGCGTTTAACGCCAGATTTGCAGCATTCTAGGCGTTCAGAAAAACGCCCAGTAACAAAGGACTTCCTAGCGTTCAACGCCAGAAAGAAGCAGCAGCATTTGGGCGTTGAACGCCCAAAACATGTAGCGTTTGGGCGTTCAAACGTTAGGATGGTGGGGAGGAGGTAAATTCATTTTTTCTTCATATTTTTCATTTTAATCCTAATTTTCATATTTCAATTCATGATTTCTTGCATAAACATGTTAAGAACCCTGATTTCTAAAATTCCTAATTTCTAAAAATCCTACCTTAAAAATATCAAATGTATCTTAATCCATAAGCACAAACCCTCTTTTTCAATTCAATTCAACTCTTTTTCAAATTTTCAAAACAAATCTATCTTTTCAACTAATATCTTTTTCAAATCTCCACATTATCTTTTTCAAAATCTAGATTTATCTTTTTCAAAAATCTTTCATATCTTTTCAATTTTAAACTACATCCTCTCTTATCATATCTTCTATCTTATCTTTTCCAAATCAATTTTTTTTTATCATATCTTTTCTAAATTTTCGAACCCACCCCCCTCCCTTTAAATATGGGTTCGGCCTCCCTCCCCTTCCATCAACAATTGCACCTAGCTCTCCTTCTATCCCTCTCCTTTCTTTTCTTTTGCTTGAGGACAATCAAACCTCTAAGTTTGGTGTGTTTTTCCGTGATCACTAAGACCATGGCTCCTAAGGGAAAATAACCCACTTCAAGAGGCAAGAAAGAGAGCGTTCCAAAACCACTTTAGAATCAAGGGAAGTTCTTATCTAAAGAACATTCAGACCATTATTACAAAATAATGGGTCTAAGATCAGTGATCCCGGAAGTTAGATTCGATCTGAAAGAAGACGAATATCTGGAGATCCAGGAGCAAATTCGAATCAGGAACTGGGAGGTCCTAGCTAATCCTGGAACGAAAGTGGGAAGGAATATGGTCCAGGAGTTCTATGCTAATATGTGGCAGACAGACAAGCAAAAACTATCTGGAACTACTTTCTATGAATATCGGACCGTGGTCAGAGGAAAGATTGTTCATACCAACCCTGACAAGATCATAGAGATCTTAAAGCTACCTCAGCTGAAAGATGATCCAGACTCTTTCAACAGGAGAATAATAACAAAGGTTGTTAAATTCCAATTTCTGCTTTAACTCTGTGATAGTTGTCGTTATAAGAGTTTACCTTAGGAGTCATATAAGTAGTAATTAGTGTCTATTTTGATTTTACCTCCAATTAAGTTATAGTCTATTTTTCTCATCATCAGCAAACATGAATAAAATAGTAGATCTTTTGAATAAGAGGCCATAGATTTTAGTATGTTTTAGTTGGTTTTCAGTTTATTTTCATTAGTTTCTAGGCAAAATCTACATTTCTGGACTTTACTATGAGTTTGTGTATTTTTCTGTAATTTCAGGTATTTTCTGGCTAAAATTGAGGGAGCTGAGCAAACATCTGATTCAGGCTGAAAAAGGACTGCTGATGCTGTTGGATTCTGACCTCCCTGCACTCAAAATGGATTTTCTGGAGCTACAGAACTCCAAATGGCGTGCTTCCAATTGCGTTGGAAATTAGACATCCAGGGCTTTCTAGCAATATATAATAGTTTATACTTTGCACAAGGATAGATGACGTAAACTGGCGTTCAACGCCAGTTCTCTGCCCAATTCTGGCGTCCAGCGCCAGAAACAAGTTGCAAGTTGGAGTTCAACACCAGAAAAGGATCCAAAGCTGGCGTCGAACGCCCAAAACAGCCCCAGGCACGTGAGAAGCTTTAGTCTCAGCCCCAGCACACACCAAGTGGGCCCCAGAAGTGGATTTCTGCACTATCTGTTATAGTTTACTCATTTTCTGTAAACCTAGGTTACTAGTTTAGTATTTAAACAACTTTTAGAGATTTATTTTGTATCTCATGACATTTTAGATCTAAACTTTGTACTCTTTGACGGCATGAGTCTCTAAACTCCATTGTTGGGGGTGAGGAGCTCTGCTGTGTCTCGATGAATTAATGCAAGTATTTCTGTTTTCCATTCAAACATGCGTGTTCCTACCTAAGATATCCATTTGTGCCTAACTATGGAGAAGGTGATGATCAGTGAAACTCATCACCTTCCTCAATCCATGAACGTGTGTCTGACAATCACCTCCGTTCTACACCAGATTGAATGAATATCTCTTAGATTCCTTAATCAAAATCTCTGTGGCATAAGCTAGATTGATGGCGGCATTCATGAGAATCCGGAAAGTCTAAACCTTGTCTGTGGTATTCCAAGTAGAATTCTGGGATTGGATGGCTGTGACGAACTTCAAACTCGCGAGTGCTGGGCGTAGTGACAGACGCAAAAGGATAGTAAATCCTATTCCGGTACGATTGAGAACCTGTAGATGATTAGCCGTGCGGTGACAGCGCACCTGGACCCTTTTCACTGGAAGGATGGATGGTAGCCATTGACAACGGTGATTCACCTACACACAGCTTGCCATAGGAGGACGTGCGTGCGTGAATCAGAAGACAGAGGAAAGCAGAGATTCTGAAGACAAAGCATCTCCAAAACTCCAACATATTATCCATTACTGCATAACAAGTAACCTTTAATCCATGCTCTCTTGTTTATTCGCAATTCAACTGATAAATATAATTGACTTCCTGAATAAGAATTGCAAGATAACCATAGATTGCTTCAAACCAACAATCTTCGTGGGATTCGACACTTACTCACGTAAGGTATTACTTGGACGACCCAGTGCACTTGCTGGTTAGTGGTACGAGTGTGAAAAGTGTGATTCACAATTCGTGTACCAGGTTTAAGATTTGGTGTGGGTGAAAATAGATAATGAAGAAGGTGAAAGGTGAAAGTAAAATTAGGTTGGGATGTTTTTAAATAGTTATTGGGCCTAGAAAAATAACACGTTGTTCATGTTATTCGCATCCTCCATTGTTCACCTAGCGGAATTGTATATATAATGGCTCACCTTTAAAGATCATAGAAAATGCGATACATATCCCAAGTGAACTACTTCTATGATTATATATCTACATCTGCATATGTATGTATGTGTTATTATTATAATTGTGACTAATGTTCATTCACTGAGTGTACGGAAATCTCATGATGGGTTCCCATAAGACAAGTCTCCCACTTCACGCTCCAAAAAATAACAAAAAATAACAAAACAGATTTACTAGAAAAATACAAAATTAATGCACAAAAAATAATACAAATAGATAAAAGTTCATACCTAATGTGTGACAAAGTTGTATTTGTGTTAGAATTTGTGAAGATTAGAGTAAAAAAATTAAAAATATATGAAGATTGTGTTAGAATTTGTGAAGGTTAGGGTGAAAAATTAGAAATATACAAAGACCCCAATGGCAATATATGAGAACTCTAATGGCAGAAAGTATGTGCAAAAAATAAATGAAATTTGGTGTTAATAATTAATAAGGGTAATTTTGAATATTTATTATTATATAAGGTTATATTAGACTTTTTAATTTTGATAAGCACAAGCCAACTTTGAAAAGCTTCCCGTTAGGTACTTTCAAAAGCACTCCTAGCTTTTAAAAGTCACAAGCACAAGCACATGGGCTTTATAATTTACCAAACGCAAAACGAGGAGCTTGTATAAAGTACAAGTACCTCTTCGAAAAATTTTAGCAAGCCAAGCCTTAATCAGTTCGTGGGTTTTGCCCGCATTCAATGATCAACAGTTCATGGATTTGTTCCGCCTTTAAACATTTAATAAAACATGCACTGAACAAGCAGGACGGAACCCTCATCCTTGCCAAACCAACATTTAATATTTCAATTTTCTTTTTCTGTAAACATTTTTCTTTAATCTTTTCTTTAACCACTACCTTAATATTTTTCTGAATCTTTTTAAGCATTCTTTCCTTAAAACCTTAACCTTCAAATTCATTTCATAATCTTTACCTTAATGATCTTAATTCAAACTACTTTCAAGCACCTTAAATATGTATTTCTAGCTATCAAACATCAAATTCATCAATTGTGCATTCAAGACACATTTCACACAATTCAATTTAATTAAACCCTTACACTTTTATAAAAATTCGGACATAACCTCTCCTAAAAGTGGACTTAACCACCCTTAAAAGTTCCTCCAATCTCAACTACTTATAAATCATTGTAACCGTCAACCACAATATCATCAAATTAAATTAGAACTTTCCAACAAATATTCAATCCTAAACAAACTTTCAAGGGTATGTATAACTGTCGAACAATTCTCAATTTCACACACATCCAATCATCATCCTAATAAATTTAGAATCAATCAAATTCATAACCACAAACCAAACTCAATAACACTACAATTATTAATTTATTTGTAATAATATATTCTACATTTTAGGCATTCTTAAATTAAAATAATCATTAATTTTGAAAACATATCTCTTATCTCAATTAGTCAAAACCCACAGAAATTACCAAGTGTAGCAAATTCCCCTTTTGTTTTAATCTGCAGCAACTCCACCATAATTGTGCAGCAGCGACACTCACAACTTGTAGTTACAGTGACTCAGTCTTAAGATATCAACACCTCTAAATCCTCAACAACATATAACAGAAGAATAATAGTGTGAATTTTGGAACAAGAACAACTTATAACAACTAGGGAGGAACGAGGGAATGGAGCAGCAACAGCTCCGGCGATGACAATTTTAGCAACTCTGGAAATGGCAGGGCAGAAGCAAGAACGGACGTATGGTAGCAACAACGATAGTTTTAGGTAACTTTGGCAGCGGCAGCGGCGGCGTCTTTCACCACCTTCGCATCCTTTTTCCTACCTCTTTCTTTAGTCATTGTGTTCTCTCCCTATGCGAGCTCCTTCTCTCTCTTTGGGCTACTCTTAGCATCGTCGGTGACTTCAATCGATTGCAACAGTTACGATGACACTTCCCACGACAAGCCCTAGCAGCGGCGGTAGCAACAGATTGGTGGCGACGGAGGCTGGTGCGGTATTTTACAACCACACTTACTAACCAGCAAGTGCACCGGGTCGTACCAAGTAATACCTTACGTGAGTAAGGGTCGATCCCACGAGGATTGATGGATTAAGCAACAATAGCGTTTGATAGGATTAGTTAGACAAACAGAAAATAATGTTTGGGAGTTCAAAAGACATTAAACAATATTAAAAATATTGTAGAAAGGTAAGTAATTAAGATGGGAATAAAATATGGAGAAAATAATTAAGGTTTCAGAGTTATCTATTTTTCCTGATTAATTTTTCTTACTAACTATTTTAATCATGTAGGATTTAATTTATGGCAAACTATACGTGACTAGACCCTAATTCCTTAGACCTTCCTAGTCTCCTATAAAATTCATCAACAGCCAATTCCTTGGTCAATTAATTCCAATTAGAGGGTGATAATCAATTTCTAGTTTATATGCCACAAAAACTCTAATTACCCAAAAATAAAAGGATTATATGTCACGTATCCCGTTAAATCCAAATAATTAAAATTTAGGAGAAATTGTTTTCAAGCTGTTGTTCAAGTAAAGAGCTTTTCCAAGTTTTACAGGAACTCAAATAGAAAGAGGGTCATACTTCCGTTCCACCCAAATTCATAAAATAAAGAGCGAAAACAATTCTTAAATTATAAATCCACACATAAATTAAAATAGTAAAAGCAATAAAATTAATCCATAGAAATAGACAGAGCTCCTAACCTTAACAATGGAGGATTAGTTGCTCATAATTGAGATGGAAAATAAAGATTGTAAATTGGGATAGAATGGGATCCTCCCCAGGACCTCTCTACAAAGGAAGGAAAGTTTCTCCCTTTTTATAACTAATCCTAATAAATTTAAAATCTAATATCTAAAACTAAAAATTAAAATAATATCTTTTCCTAGAATTAAAATTTGAATTTAAATTTGAATTAATTTAAATAATCAAATCTTCAATGGATGGATGGGGACCACTTGAATTGTCCATTCTGCAGATCGCTCATGTGATGCGTCCGCGTCGTCCACGCGTTCGCGTCATTTGTGCAGATTCCAGTCCACGCGATCACGTCAGGCACGCGATCGCGTCATTGCGATTTCCTCCATTCCGCGCGGTCGCGTGAGCCATGCGTCCGCGTCGGTATTCGCTGGTCATCTCCTTGACTTCTTCTCTTTCTCTGCAGAAACTCCATCAAATTCCGCCAAATGCTACCTAAAATAAACAGTATTGTACAAAACTCAAAATAGCATCCATAGTAGCTAAAATATAATTAATTCTTAATTAAATTCAACAATTTAGATGCAAATTCACTAGGAAAAGATAGACAAGATGCTCACGTATCACAACACCAAACTTAAACTGTTGCTTGTCCTCAAGCAACCAAAACTAATATAAGCTTAGGATGTGAATTTGCATGAGAATGAGAGTTCGATTAAGCCCATGTCTTCTCTTATAGCGGGGTTTACAATTGCAATCCTGAACAGTTTTGGCATCTCAATTTATCTTTTGAAGTTCAGAGTGATTGACATCCATAGAAACTCAGAATTCAGATAGTGTTATTGATTCTCCTAGTTCAGTATGTTGATTCTTGAACACAGCTACTTTATGAGTCTTGGCTGTGACCCTAAACATTTTGTTTTCCAGTATTACCACCGGATACATAAATGTCACATACACATAACTGGGTGAACCTTTTCAGATTGTGACTCAGCTTTGCTAGAGTCCCCAGTTAGAGGTGCTCAGAGCTCTTAAGCACACTCTTTTTCCTTTGGACCACGACTTTAACCGCTCAGTCTCAAGCTTTTCACTTGACACCTTCACGCCACAAGCACATGGTTAGGGACAGCTTGATTTAGCCGCTTAGGCCAGGATTTTATTCCTTTGGGCCCTCCTATCCATTAATGCTCAAAGCCTTGGATCCTTTTTACCCTTTGCCTTTTAGTTTAAAGGGTTATTGGCTTTTTCTGCTTGCTTTTCTTTTTCTTTTTTTTTTCTTTTTTTTTCTTTTTTTTTAAATTTTTTTCTACAAGCTTTGTATTTTTCACTGCTTTTTCTTGCTTCAAGAATCAATTTTATGATTTTTCAGATTATCAATAACATTTATCTTTTTTATCATTCTTTCAAAAGCCAACAATTTTAACATTCATAAACTTCACTATCTAAAATATGCACTGTTCATGTCATGCATTCAGAATCACAGAAAATACCACCACATTTAAGTAAATAAGACTATTCTTCAATATAGACCCACTTTCTCATGCCATATATCACTCCTGTATTTTTTTTTTTTTTTGAATTTAAGCTCAGTGAGTAATACATGAGACGTCTTTTCAGAATTAAAGCAATAGGAAGAACTAAACTAGTCCTACGATTCTAACTAATAAAGGATCATGCAACAAACAAAGCAAAATAACAGGAAACCGGAACATAACATAGAAAAAGAGGGGAGGAATAAAAAATGAAAGGAACTCAACCACCTTAATTATCCTAGCGGTCGCTTTATTCTTCAGGTTGTGCTCCTTCGCGAAGATGATTCGCCTCCCTTTTGTACTAGAAAACCTATAAGTGCAGCGTCAACACCAAACTTAAAGGTTTGCCTGTCCTCAAGCAAAGAAGAACTGTAAATAGAAAGAGATAACTTATTAAAATGAAAGAAAATAAAAGGATAAGAGAATAAGAGAGAATTAGGATTGGGAGAGAGAGAGAGAGAGAAACTGGGCGGCGCAAGCGACGCGTTCGCGTCAATGACGCGATCGCGTACGTCGCGCGTTCTTCATAATGACGCGTTAGCGTCAGGCACGCGTCCGCGTGGATGGCCATGTATGCAAATGACGCGGACGAGTCGGACACGCGTCCGCATGACCAAATTTGTGCTTTTAGCACACTTCTTGCCTCAAGCCAGCTTAACTCTCTGTCCAGATACCTTTTACGTCGATTTTTCGGGTCACGCGTCCGCGTGGATGACGCGGTCGCGTGAAGTAGCAAAAATCATGGATGACGTGGTCGCGTGAGCCATGCGTCCACGTGGGCTTGTTTGTGCTAGAGGCATAATTCTTGTGCCACTCCCGCGCAACTCTATGTTCAAATTTATTTTTCACGCACACATGATTGACGCGTTCGCGTCAATGACACGATCGCGTCGTGTGACTCTCTTCTCTTTTTTTTTTTTTAAATAGCCTGAGGTGTTTGGTTCCTGTGATAAAATAGCTGCATGATCAGAAAATTAGTAAGAACTTAAAAAAATCAACTAAGTAAGAAGACTACTATTACGAAAAACAACTAAGAATGAAAAAGAACGATCATACCACGGTGGGTTGTCTCCCACCAAGCACTTTTAGTTAAAGTCCTTAAGTTGGACATGTTGTGAGCTTCTTTGTCATGGTGGCTTGTGCTTGTACTGATCCAGGAATTTCACCAATGTTTGTTAATCCAATGGCCACTGGGATTCCAAACTAGGCGCATAACTCCTTCGAGCAAGTTGAAGCAAGTGACAAGGCCCCAATAGTGTTGATTGTGAGAATGAATTCCAGGATCCCAAACCTTACTTTTACACCCGTCTTCTTGTGTATCACCATTGTTTCCACCGGGTGGCAAGCAATCTGAATTCTCACAGAGGCATCAAAACAACCTTCTGGACCCATTCAATTGAGCTCTACACCAATCCTTGCACTTCGATTTGGAGCATGCAACCATATTGAACCTTGCTTGACAACTCTTACCACTAACCATCTTCCTCTTACTCTTAATGCCACAAAGAGCTCTAAGTTGACCATCCGTCTCCAGTAGCCCATATTCAAGTGGGAAAGTAAGGATTAAGGATAGGAATTTTACCCACTTGAATGTTGTATTGGATGGTGATGGCTTTGGAAGAGGTCTTGCAAGCTCTACTCCCTTGTGTTCTACTTTGAATTCTACCACCTCCTTGCAAGCTTCCTCAATTTCAACCTCTTCTTCTTGGTAGCTTTCTTTTAATTCAATCTCTTCTTCATTGCTTACCAAGGGCATGGGAGGTTATGTATCTTCCTCCTTTGTGGGTGCATCTTCCTCCTTTGTTTTTGCATCTTCCTATTCTTCCATGTGTGAGGATGGAAAGTTCTCTAATGCACTGGAGTATAAACTCCTTTGATTGATTTCCTCACTTTCTTCCATAGGATCTTGCATTGTATCTTTTGGGAAGGAATTTGCTTGTTCCTCTTCCTGGTACTTGATAATCGACTGCATATGCTTCTCTATATTTTTGACACTTGTCTTTATATCATGTAAGCATTCTTTCATGAGAAGCTCAAGATCTGATGGTATTTGAGATGAATAAGAAGGAGGTGATGGTTCTTGATAAGTGTAAAAAGAGGATGGTTCTTGGTATGGATAGGGAGATAGTGGCTCTTGATATGGGTAGAAAGATGATGGTTCATGATACGGATAGAGAGGTGGTGGTTCTTGATATGAATATGGAGGTGGTGGCTCTTGATAGTTGGAACATGGAGCACTGAGGTTTCTTTGCTTTTGACCTTTCCAACCAAAATTTGGGTAGTTTCTCCATTCATAAGGATATGAATCACTACTCGGGTGTGAGTAGTAACCCATATGATCTCTCTCCATTATTTTTTCTTAACACAACACACCAAAAAGAATTAAACGCACCATGTGGTAAATAGGAAAGCAAAGAAAAAAGAACAAAATTCTAAAAATTAAAATAAAACTAACTAAAAAACACCAAACTTAATTTAAGAAATTAAAATTAAAAAGAAATAATGGGTTAATAATGAGTTAAAATGTTTTATTTTTTATTAAATTTTTTTTTAAAATAATAAAAGAAAAAAAAGAAAGGAAAACGTAACAGGGGAGGGGGGAACGAAAGAAAAAAAAGGGAAGTGTAATGGAAAAGAAAAGAAAAATATAAACGTAAAAAGAATTTTTTTTTTTCGAAAATTTAAAAGCAAAATTTAATTAAAATAAAAATTAAAATGCCTAATTTAAGCAATCAAACAACTAGTAGTTGTTAATCACAATCAATCCCCGGCAACGGCGCCAAAAACTTGATACGGTATTTTACAACCACACTTACTAACCGGCAAGTGCACCGGGTCGTACCAAATAATACCTTACGTGAGTAAGGGTCGATCCCACGAGGATTGATGGATTAAGCAACAATAGCGTTTGATAGGATTAGTTAGACAAACAGAAAATAATGTTTGGGAGTTCAAAAGATATTAAACAATATTAAAAATATTGTAAAAAGGCAAGTAATTAAGATGGGGATAAAATATGGAGAAAATAGTTAAGGTTTCAGAGTTATCTATTTTTCCTAATTAATTTTTCTTACAAACTATTTTAATCATGTAGGATTTAATTTATGGCAAACTATATGTGACTAGACCCTAATTCCTTAGACCTTCCTAGTCTCCTCTAAAATTCATCAACAGCCAATTCATTAGTCAATTAATTCCAATTAGAGAGTGATAATCAATTTCTAGTTTATATGCCACAAAAACTCTAATTACCCAAAAATAAAAGGATTATATGTCACGTATCCCGTTAAATCCAAATAATTAAAATTTAGGAGAAATTATTTTCAAGCTATTGTTCAAGTAAAGAGCTTTTCCAAGTTTTACAGGAACTCAAATAGAAAGAGGGTCATACTTCCGTTCCACCCAATTCATAAAATAAAGAGCGAAAACAATTCTTAAATTATAAATCCACACATAAATTAAAATAGTAAAAGCAATAAAATTAATCCATAGAAATAGAGAGAGCTCCTAACCTTAACAATGGAGGATTAGTTGCTCATAATTGAGATGGAAAATAAAGATTGTAAATTGGGATGGAATGGGATCCTCCCCAGGACCTCTCTACAAAGGAAGGAAAGTTTCTCCCTTTTTATAACTAATCCTAATAAATTTAAAATCTAATATCTAAAACTAAAAATTAAAATAATATATTTTCTTAGAATTAAAATTTGAATTAATTTAAATAATCAAATCTTCAATGGATGGATGGGGACCACTTGAATTGTCCATTCTGCAGATCGCTCATGTGACGCGTCCGCGTCGTCCACGCGTTCGCGTCATTTGTGCAGATTCCAGTCCACGCGATCGCGTCAGGCACGCGATCGCGTCATTGCGATTTCCTCCATTCCGCGCGGTCGCGTGAGCCATGCCATGCGTCCGCGTCGGTATTCGCTGGTCATCTCCTTGGCTTCTTCTCTTTCTCTGCAGAAACTCCATCAAATTCCGCCAAATGCTACCTAAAATAAACAGTATTGTACAAAACTCAAAATAGCATCCATAGTGGTTAAAATATAATTAATTCTTAATTAAATTCAACAATTTAGATGCAAATTCACTAGGAAAAGATAGACAATATGCTCACGTATCAAAGGCATGACGGGGCGAGACAATGCCTCTTTCTCTCTCGCGTCTTTCTCTCTTTCATTCGATCTTTTTCTCTCCCTTGCATTTTCTCGAGCCCTCTCTCCTTTTCTATTTCTTCTTATTCTTTCGTGTGTGTGTGGAAAAGTGAGGGTGTAACCAAGGTTCTGAAAATCAGTTCGAATCAGACGGTCAAACCGAATGAACCGCTAATTGATGGAAATCCTGGTTCCGACTAATGGCAAAACCACAGGATTAGAAACCGACGTTGAACCGCAAAACCGGCCGAAAATTGGTTGGTCGAACCGAATCGTGAACCGGCCGATTTTTGAAATTTGACCAAAACGCAACCGTTTGGTCCTTTCCATCTAACCCAGCAACCCTAAGTCCCTAACTTAGTAACCCATTCCACTAACCCTTGCTCAACACAAGACACGATGGTGCAGCTCTCCCTCTCCCTCTCCCTCCCTCACCCACCCTCCAGCTCGTCCTTCCTCTCACTGCCGGCAAGTTGTCTCAGCCACTTCCGTCCAGCTGCTAGACTGCTCCCGCTGCCGTTGCAAGTTGGAGCCTCGAAGGTTACAGTCATGATCGTGCAACTCTCCACCATCATCGCCGTTTCAACTCTAGAAAGACCGTTGCCGGACTCGCCTCCTGCCTCTGTCGTACACCTCTCTTCCACCGTGGCCTGGCGTCAGCTCGGTTGCACCGGTCAGTTCTGTTCACCGATTTTCTTTCTGTTTTATACTTTTATGCTTCTAGCCTCTAGGTTTTTTTTTAAACAATAATTGTTGAATAATCTGTAAACTTATTATGGATTTAATAATTGTTAATTATTCTGTGAGTTTTGCTACTGTTATTGGTTGAATAATTGTTGAATTTTGCTGCTATTATTGGTTGAATTTTGCTGCTGTTATTATTCATATCAGACTCTTATGCCTAGAAATAGAGTGTGGAGCTAACAAGTGAAGCTATAGAGTTTTCAAATTGTACCTTTCGATTGTTGGATACAGATAAAAGTATGTAACAACATTTTTTATCCACTCTAATATGCACCTCCGTTTACTTAGCTTCCATGCTCATTTTAATTTATACTTTCTATTGTTTAATGTTTCAAAACTTGACACTTTCTAGAATCGATCCCTATGCCCTGCAGAAGTTGATAAGCTTTTTAATACTACTGCTCCAGAGAGGTAAACATTCCCTTTATTTGTCCCTTTTTCTTTTTCTGAATAAATAATTAATTCTTCACTACTATCATATTAATCTACACCCTTTTTTTGTTTTGGGGGGTATATTAATCTGCATAATTAAATTACTCTTTTGTGACATTGAGGAAATAGACTTAAATTGTTTGATGGCCTCTAATAGCTTGAGCTATTGATTAAGTATCCATAGTAGAGCTTTGAGACAGTTTCTAAGTCCAACACTCAATAACAATTAGATTTTGTGTAGTTAATATGTTATACTAGGCTTATCATATATTGTATTTAATTTGTTAGGATGGAAAGACAAAAAAAAGCGAAAAGTACAATATGAAAATATTTGAATGAGATCATAACATTATAGTTTATATAGTACTTTTAATTTGGATGATATTTTAAAATTTATATTCGATTATAATTATATTTTAGTGTGTTTATTTATATTTTATTTATTATTTTATTATAAAACGATTTTTTCAGTTCAACTACGGTCGAATCGGTTGAATTTATAAATCAGTAAACCGGTTGGGTTTTTTAGAACCGTGGGTGTAACACATGTTTTGGTGAGTGTAACACACGTTTTTAAAAGATACGTGTGAGCGTGAGTGGGAAATGAGTGTGAATGCGTGTATGTAGCTGATTCTTCTTATTCTCACGCATTAAATAAGCCTAAGTCTAATTTAATTTAGCTTCAACCCTTTAGATTAATTTACGTTGATTATATTGATACGGAGTGTTTTAATATATATTTCAATCATTTAAATTATTAGTTAACAAGAGCTCTAACATGGTGTTTGGTTATATATATGTTATAAATATTTTGAAATTAAGCACATTTTTTCGAAGGAGGATATTAGAGGGCATAATCGCTGTAGGTTTGGTGGGTATATGAGTGAACTTTTTAGAGGATAAGCGAAAGTGTTGAATTATTATTAACAGTGTGGTGGATGCAACATGTATCGTGTTCATGCATTATTTGATATGAATGGAACTGAGTCAATTAATTAAAAGCAGTCATGCATCTGGTTCTGAATTTATCAAAAGAGTGACTTTATTAAAGAGAAAGGAAAACCATTGATGCTGATTGACGAGCCTAAATTATATACAGTAGATTAAGTAGATTGGTTTTTACCATGCATGCATATTATTATTATTAAGTTTGTTTGGAATGGAGCCGGGCTGATCCAGAACTTTAAGAAGGTACTTATGGTTTTGGTTTTGTTTTTCATAAAAAATAATACGTCATTGCAATTATATCACACTGATGACAATTTCTTTTATTTAAATTTTAGTATTGAGTTTGATTGAACGAAATTATGGGTTTTGTATGAGTTTTTATCAAAAAAAAAAAAATTCAAATGATTTTTTAAAGATTTTTTTAAAAAATAAAAATAATTTTATATTTAAATATCTCATATAAAAATAAATATTTTCTATTTAATAATTATATTTGGATATAATAATATAAAATATTTTAAGGTAAGGAAACAAGAAGAGGAATGAAATAACGTGGCTGCATGCTTATATACATATATATAATTCTTATACATGTTTCCTTTATACATATATACCATGACACTTGTTTCTTTTATTTTTCTAACCTTGACACCTATAAGCCTAAACACCACTCATCACTAATCATCTTTGTTTTGTTCCTCATGCATCACCGAACACTACAAAATTCTTATTTGTTTGTAGAAATTTTTTAGTGAAAATTATTAAAACCTCCACAATATAATTTATTTATAACAACTTTAAAGAGTTAACAAAAATTTTCACTTTTTTTTTTGGTGACTAAAAACTTTCACTATTTGTTTTCACTTTTCAACCCGATTATTTATAAAAAACCCAACCCAAAAAAATATTTACCAAATCCATACCAAAAATAAAAAAAAAATGAAAGAGTTATTCGATCGAGAGAGAGAACAAGCAGGGAGAGTCTGAAACCCTAGAATCATGATTCCATCGCCACCGCCATTCATCTCCTTGCCGCCGTTGCCGCCAAGTTTCCTCCGTCGACCGTCGCCTGCTGGAGTTATGAATGGAGACCAGGTTCACACATTCATCCACTATTCTCTCTCTCTCTCTTTGACTTTTTGAATTCTTTTTCTAATTTTCGCTTTTCGTTGTTTGTATCGAGGCAAGCTCACGGAGGAAGAAGCTCAGGCTCTTTCAAAGAGGTAAATAAAAACGCTCTTTCTTTCAAATCAGATCTGTTTTCAGGTTTTTTTTGTTCCCTATTTTTTATTTCTTCGTTCTCTGATCTGATTCGCCTACTAGAAAATGTGTTTCTTCGATTCCCTTCGAATTGATCTTTTGTTTCTTCTTTTTTTCTTTCAAACTTTAGTGATTTTCTATTCTTCAATCTTTGTGTTTTTTATTTTTCATTTAGTTGTTTTAGTAAGTGTGATTATTGATTAGATTGTTTTCTATGATATGATGACATGCCTGTTAATTGATTCCGGAAATGCCTCAAATGATAAATAGAATTTGTGTGTTTGCGTTTTGTGACTGATCTCTGTATCTCCTCTGCCGTCGTCATGCCTCTATCTTCTATGTTAGCAGGTTATGCCAAATGTAATCTTTGGATTTCTTGTGTTTATCCTTTACAGACAGCTACAGAAGAAGAGTATTCTTCAACTATGAAAAACGTATCCGCTTACAGAGCCCTCCAGAAAAGGTAATCATTTCACTTTTTTAGTCTTTTCCATTATGTGTTTCTTCAATGATCAGTGATATTGATTCTTATTCATTTAATTTGCAGGTTTTCGAGTACTTTGCATCGATCAAAATCGCAAATGGCAAGGTTTATATGACACCTGTAGATTTGATGCGTGCTGTTGTTCCGGTGTTCCCTCCTTCGGAATCAAACCGTGTTAGAGAGGGCTTTCTTAGAGGGGAGCAGGTTCTTGGTACATTGCGGTGTTAACCCTCTGAATTCTTTATGCTCTTTGACACTAACAATGATGGAGTCATTTCTTTTCTAGAGTGAGTATTCTGTTCTGTTGTTATCACATCTTCTTCTATACATGAATCAATCTCATTTGTTCAGATTTCAAGTGCTGCTAATTTGGATAACAAATTCATTTCTTCCTCAATTACAGGTACATCTTTTTTGTTACTCTCCTCAGCATACCAGAATCCAGCTTCACAGTCGTCTTCAAAATGTTTGATCTTAACAATAATGGGTAGGATCTTCTTCCTTCCTTCAAGAAAAAATGTCACAATCATAATGATTATACACATATTGTTACGATAGCAATTGATTTTGTCCACTATCAATGATATCCTGGTTTGTGCATCTGAGCTCTCTAAGGATCATGTTAATAGGGAAATAGACAAAGAAGAATTCAAAAAAGTGATGGTATTTATATAAAGAATTTACCATATTGCAGAGCATGAAAATTTCTTATGATTGTAGGCCTCTTTTTTATGGCCAAAATTGGAACCTTGCTTTATGAAAAGGTTGCATTTTAAATAATACATACATGAATTCTGTTGTCTTTTGATTTTTTATTTTCATTTATTTACTTTTGTATAGGCAACTAATAGAAATAAAGGAAGCAATTGAACGTCAGCACAAATTATTCAAGAAAAAAAATCTGGTATTATCCTATTACCCCTTCTCTATTTAATCCATTGTTTCCTAAAGTTGGAGGGGAGGGCTTGACTGCTTGAGTGGATCAAATTTAGGGTTGTTTTTCATTTTACCATTTTCCATTCTCCTCCTTTCTTATGCGTACTAGTTATATAATCATATGATGGCTATGTGTCAATCAAGGCATTTAGTACTTTGTATTTATTGACATCTAATGGCTTTCATTGTGTATTCACTTTCCAGATATATAAATAATAACTAATATTATGCTCCTTTTGACAGTACAATTATTTGTATAAATAATAATTAATAATGTATTAAGTAATATTTCAATTATTTGTATGTACTTGTATAGTTATGATTGATTAATGGGCTTAGTAATGTAGAGTAAATAACAGTTTCTATTCTCATGTCCCCTCTAATTTTGGGTTGTATTATTTTTTGAGTCAAATTACAATAGAGATAGAGGAAGAGATGAGATCTAATACAACAGTAATGTTATAGGAAAGACTAGTAGAGTGTGCAGCAGATGGTTAGCAAAAACAGCTTGCGTTTCATCAAAGGAGTCACCCTAATGCTGCCCAAGAATGCAAGCCCAAACCCCCACACCCTTAAGCACAACCAACTCTAGGTTCGTACCCTACAGCACCTTCATTTTTTTCTGTTTCTAAATTCTGATTTGTAAGCTGAGGACACATATGTCCTTTTTCTTATTTACAATGGTTAGAGGAATTTATTTGTTTCGTAATAAAGAAATTAGAAATTTTCATTTATTTGTCTTTTTCTTTTAAAATTTAGATAAAAAAAAATAGGAATGGTTTATATCTAATATGTCGGCTTAGGAATTTAATTTTTTGAAAGAAAACTCTAATGAGTGGGTGTTATATTCCACATGTTTCCCAATTCCTTTTTCTTGGTCTTATGGTGATGATGATGCTCGTGGCAGGCACAAAAGCTTCTATATGACATGTTGGAAGAGACTATAGAGATAGTGAAGGAACTTGACCCTGTTCTGAATGATGAAGATCCCAAGATCAACCAGGAAGAAGAAGAAAGAGAACCTGGCATTCGCTTGTTCAAGCATGTTTGCCAACCAGGAATAGTGTTTGATCATTTTGGTAACTCACTAAATCAAATGACCTCTTTTCTAGTGGCTTACTTATCTAGAGTTTGAAATTTTCAATATATATTTATAGTTTCTGCATAGGGTGTCATCATATTTTCAAGTGACAGCGAGAATGCTTTAATCAGTCAAATTAATTTTAGTGCTTTATATAGTTGAAATACAATCTTTATTTCATCCAATTGGGATGCGAAGGGGTTTTTATATTAATTTACTATCCAGTTTGGTCGAGGTCATATTGACAGACCTTGTTTTATATTTCAAATTATTCATGTTAAATTTTGTTCAAATATGTAATATTTTAATTTCCTTCTAAATTTTTATATTATTTAAATTATTCTATTTATATTATTGTTAATATTTTATTACGAATATTAATTAGTAGAGATATTATTATATATTAGATATATTAGAGAAGAGCAAATAGAGTGATTTTAAAAGTTTTAGAGAACGCAAACTTAATTAAAGTACTTTATAATTTTTTTTCATAAGATACTTAGGAAAAGGCGAGGGAAAATGTGAAGTTAAGTTATGATAAAGAATTAAAAGATTAAAGAAAAGAAGAGAGAAAGAAAAGAAGTAAAAAAAATAAAAGAGAAAGATGAGAAAGAAAAGAATGTATTAACTAAAGGGATATCTGCCACAGGAGAGCAGATCTTTACCACAGGAGAGAAGAGACCAAAGATAAAAAGATTTTAAAAGACTGTCTACCACAGGTGAGAAGAGATCAAAGACTAAAAGATTTCAATGAACGTCTGCCACAATAGAGCAGATATAAAAGAAGGTATTAATTAAAGGAATCTCTACCGCGGTAGAGTAGAGAGCAAATATTGAAAAGAAATTGAGTGTTGTTTAGGCCTCAGTGCCAAGTGTCTAGTGGGAACGGCGATACGTAACGCTCACTTGATACTATAAGGATGACTCAGTGAGGACGGCGATGCATAACGCTCACTGGAGACCGGAAGGAAGGTTCCCATGAGGACGGTGATGTGTAATGCTCATGGAGGGGATGTTGGCTGAGATAAGGACGACAATACGAAATGCTTATCTCAGGACTAGTGTTGGAAATTGGGCAACAGACCGACACATGAGCTCATGGCCTGTATAGGACAAGACATGCATCATACTTGTTTGCGCATACTTGTTGTGATTATGTTTTCATGATTGTGTGTGCTTGTGATTGGATTCTATATTCTGTAATTGTTCTCTGATTTGTGTTTGTCTTGCATTATTTGTGTCTATGATTGATTCTATTTTATGATTGAGTTTTGATGGTGATTCGTGTTGAATTGGGCCGTAGGCCGAGTTGATATGATTTGGGTCAAAGACCGTGATTGGAAGGACCAGTGGCAAGTTTTGGTTAAAATGATTTCTTAGTAAGGTGTGTGAAATATATGAAATGTCATTTTGTGTGAAATTTTTATAAGGAAAATATGAGTTTTAAATTTGGATAATGAACTTAACTTCTAACCCCGACCCTGCTAAGAACTCCCGAGTTCTTATCCCATATTTCCACCCCTTTCAGCTACAAGTGCGAAGGTTTAGTGCGAAACTACAAGAGCATAGAAGATTCTGTTTACACGTTGAGTTGTAAGATTTTATTTTCCCCTCGTCATTCATTGTTTTAGTTTTTAGAGGGGTAGGAATTGTATTTGAGGATCTTTGAATAAGTCTATATATATAATACTACGTGGATATATATAATTTTATGATTAAATGATTTACAGTACCGACTCTTCGATTTTTTAATTAAAGTTTTGGTTCGTGTTCGCGAAGGCTCAATATTAAATAAAAATAGTATATAGTAAAAAGGTTTAGAGGTAAGTACCGCTCGAACTTTTAGTACGATCATGAAGTATTAAAAATTAGGGTGTTACAAATGACACCCAAAAATCACTCTATGTCAAGTAGTATTTTTATTTTTACTATTAAAATTTAGTCAAATACATTAAATAAAAAAAGAAAGATCATTATATATTAAAAAATATCATTTTCTAACAACTTAACAGCATCCAAATAAGTATTAAATGTTTTAAGTACTATTCTAAGTTCATAAAAGAAGAATTGATATTACATTTTAAAGAAAACCGTCAAATTGATACCAAAAGATTTTGATGTTGACAAAAATAATTTTAAAAAATACAAATGGTAAATTAAATCCTAAAAAATAATTAAATTAGTTGACAAAAATGACCAAATATTAACCAAATTTACTTTTGTTAATTAACAGAAAACACTGAATAGAGTCTATTTAAATTAACCAAATATTTTTGACATAATAAATAAATAAAAAATATTTTATATTATTGTATTTAAATATAATTATTAAATAAAAATATTTAATTTTGCATGAGATATTACAAAATCTAATAGTTACTCTTGAATTTGATAGTATTAATTGGAGATAATACTCAAAATAATTTTTGAAGATCAAACTCAATTTGACTCCCAAAATTATAATGACTCTCAAATTTTAAGATGTAATTCAAGTTAATTTTTTCATTTATTTCAGTCGATAAAAAAAATAACAAGACACATTCAATTGATATCTGGTATTAAGAACATTTATCTGATAAAGTCAAATTATTATAAACATCAATTTAATCCCTCTTGATTGAACATAAAAACTAACAAGAACCCCAAATCTCTAAGATTGAAGTTGCTGTTATCTTGGGAAGGATATTGAGGAGCAGCAACCAAGATTCTAGAAGCTCCGATAGATCTTGTTCGCATAGTACTTGGTGGATAATGAGGAATGCACATCGAAACAGAGTTGGGATCCACATTAGTGTAGTTGTGGGATGCGCAATCTATTCTTTATTAGAATAAGACAAATGCAAATTTAAAGAGACCATTTTTAAATTATGATATGAGTTGTTTTAAATTATGATATGAGACTCCTCCTCCTCCTAATATTTCTTTCTTTTATAAATTTTTTTCAATTTTTTGTATGGGTAGATAATGAAGAAAAAAAAGACATAATTAAGAGAAATGAATATCAAATTAGTGATGAGAATTGAAAATCAAATATGCATTAATAATATATAAAATCAAATATGCAAATTAAAAACTATTTTAACTCAAATATATTTTTTAACTGGATTTCAAAATTTATGATTGTCATCAAAATGAATAGTTGTAATTGCTATAATATACCAAAAGTAAAACAAAAAATGATGTCAAAAGTATCATCAATTATAGATACATAATTAAAGTTTCCAAAATACAACTTTACACAAGGTATCTCAAAAATTTTAAACAATAGAATTTCAAAAGACTTTCTACAAATTAAGTCATACATAACTTGTTGCAACAACAACTACGTACCTAAATAATTCTCTATTTCTTTCTTAGTGGTTTGAAGCCTGGACTGAGAACAAATTTCATAAAGGATTAAATATGATTTTGGTCTCCAACGTAGGGGTTGAAAATTTATTTCGTCCCTCACCTTTTTTTCGCTCCAAAATGGTCCCCAAGATTTCAATTTGTTTTAAAATCGTCCTTTTTACCAATTATATTTTTTTATTACCAAATTACCTTTTATTAAAAAATTATAAAATAAAATAAATATAAAATAAAAAAGAAAAAAGAAAG
>NC_029789.2:41481467-41483815 GCF_000816755.2 Arachis ipaensis | reverse complement strand
GTCCGCGTCCGCCACTTCTTCTTCTTCTGTGAATTGGATTTTTTGTGAAATTTTTGAATTTTTTGTAAAATTTATTGTGGAATATTGTTGTTGCTGAAATTTGATTTTGGAGTATTGTTGGTGCTGAGTTGAGTTTGAGTATTATTGTTGTTGATGCTGAAATTTGTGAAATTCTGGGTTCTTGGAATATTACTGTTGTTGCTGAAATTTGTGAAATTCGGGGTTCTTTACATGATGATGATGATGATGATGATGATGATGATGATGATGATGATGATGATGATGATGATGATGATGACGACGACGACGGTGCTAGGTGCTGGTGAAATTCTGGTGAAATTTGTGAAATTCTGGGTTTTTTGCTGAAATTTGTGAAATTTTGGGTTCTTTGCGTGATGATAGTGGTGCTGGTGCTTTGCATGATGATGATGATGATGATGATGATGATGATGATGGTGGTGGTGGTGGTGGTGGTAGGTGGTGGGTGGTGGTGGTTGTAGTGGTGCTAGTGCTTTGCATGATTTTGGGGAAGAAGGGATAGGGGGCATTTTAGTCCGAAGGGCGGTTTTAAAACAAACTGAAATTTTGGGAACCATTTTGGAGCGAAAAAAGGCGAGGGACGAAATAAATTTTCATCCCCTACGTTGGGGACCAAAATCATACTTAACCCTTTCATAAACCTTGCCAATTGTGCATCTGTTCCAAAATATAGGGGTAAACACAGATTGGATTGGATATGGCCATAATCTAGATTCAACCTGCACTAAAATTATCGAATTTGATCCAATATTTACGATTTTTAAGCTTTGATCTAATCTTATTCGGATCGGGTATCGAATATATCCGTAACATAAAAATATTTTAAAAGTTTATTTTTATAAAAAAATGTCAATAATTTTTTTCATTTTTTTAAATATATTTACTCTTAAAATATTATTAAATATATTTTTTTAATAAATAAAAATAAAATAATACAATATATATAATAATTATTAATTGAAATAAAATATAAAAAGAATATTTGTTTATTTATTTATTTATTTTTTACGGATCCTTAAATATGCAGATCGAACATGTAGATACCTACCTGAAATTCACAATCTAATCCTATTAGTGTGTAGATCATATTCGATCCAATCATATAGTTTTGCAGATCGAATCAATATCAACAATTTTTTGATCAAATTCAAATAAAAATCATGGATATGCGGATCGAATTCGATCCATGAACATTACTATCAAAACTTGCTCCCTGCATTGAGTTCATTGGTGATATTGATCTTTTTTTTTAGGTTGCAGCTTATCAGGCCTTGTAACGTATTGATGTGGAGTTAGAGGAGGTGGTAAATCCGACGGAGGCATCTAAGAGCAATTTGAAAGTGTTTGATTGGTTAGTGATAAGATATGGCTATTTCATACAAGCAATTTGCAATCTTTAAGTTTAATGTTACCTATTTTTGAATTTCTAATTGTGAATAAATAAGTTAGGTGAAGGCAATCTCTGAAACTTGTATAGCATCACCACTTTGTGTAGTTGCATCAGGAGCATTAGGCTCATTAGTAAAATCACCAAATTATTATGTATCAACAGTAGAATCATTGTGTTAATGTTGCAAGTGTGAGGAGTGTATGAACATCAAAGAAAATAAAGAAGAGTGAGAAGTTTATAAGATGAGAGACCTATTAATTTATTACTTTAAGATTTGAGTTGGATACAGTATCTTTTCATTTATCTTTTTATGAAAACACTTTTTTTTTAATGTGCTATTTGTATCACAATAAATACAAGTGAATTTTTTGTATTGTCTCTTTTATTGGGTTGAATTTTTTTATTTCTTACCATCAGATGGTTTTTATCAATATTTTTTCCTTTTTTTTGGTCAAATTTCTTATTTTAGATGTTTGAGGTCTATTATATTAAATTTTTTTTCACAGATTCTGTCTTAGTATTGAATTTAGAGAATGTATATATGTAACTCTATATGCCTTCATAATCATTTAATGATGACAAAAATTTAGAATTTTTGTTAACCTTAAAATTCTACATACATAGTCACATGACAAATCTACAATAACAAATTCTAATTAGTGATCATTTATAATATGAAATAATACAACTTCAGAATTTTAAAAATTATTTTGAGTATTAACTCCATTAATTACCTTGTTAAACTGTGCTATTCAAGTTTATAATTACAAAAAACAATAGTCACTCCTAAATTTGATATCACTAAGTTAAGTAAAGATCATGTTTATATCCGATAATTCCATAATCATGTGTTTATTTCTTAATTTTCGTCACCATTCACCACCATGTGATTAAACGGAACAAGGGATTACAATGAGTG
>NC_029789.2:41465945-41481427 GCF_000816755.2 Arachis ipaensis | reverse complement strand
AAATGGATTAAATATTTAAAAAAAGTTAAAAATAATTTATTTGAGACTCTACTTATAAAAACACTGTTCACACGTCTTGGTGAATAAGCTGTGATCACTTTAAGGTTTAACTGTCAGAAGTTAAAACTAGAGAGTATTAATAAATAAAAAAGGAATATTAACATTTCCTCCCTACCTTTTAAGTATAACACATGTATAGAAAATGAGTGAATTTTTTCACATATTCTTACAAATATATCTTCTAAATATTTTATCGTTATCTTTAACTTATATCTTACAAAACGTAGTTTAAAGAATTCATAATATGATAGCATGATAATAAAAAAATAATAATATTACTAGATTACTAGATATGTGAATCAAAAAATAAATAAATTATTGCTATAATAATGGTGTCTATATATATTTGTCTAACTTATTAAAAAAATAAAAATTAAGATTCAATTTAAAAAATATAAAATAAATAATTTTTAAATATTTAAAATTTGTTATAAAAAATAAATTAAAAAATTGACATTAAATAATAAAACACCATAAAATTCACCAAATATAGGTTAACTAATAGAATATATTTGACGCGAGATATAGCCGTTGGGACTTGGGAGGCATCTGCTGGAACGAAAGTAGAAAATCGGTTCGTTAATAACAGTTCAAAAAGTTTTTCGACCGTTAGAGAAAACTGACCATTACAATTCTTGCAACATTACACTTACGCACTCCCTCTCCCTCCTTCAGCACCAAGCAGCAAAGCAAACACACGCTCTTTCTGTTTTCCTCTCAAAATTAAATTAGATCAAACTCAACGCAGCAATCGAACTCAACCAGAGACACCAAATTCGGAGGAAAGAAAAACCCTCTTTCACCTTAACTCGAGGTTGTGCTCAAATAAATTGGACATGGCAACGGCGGCGGCGGAGGAAACTGGAAGTAGTAACATCGGCGGTGGCAGCGGCACCACCATTACCGTGATCGATGAGACCTACGAGTTCTCAGCGCCGAGGTTCTTTGATTTCATCAATGGGGAAACCGAGGAGGACGAACGCAGGGCTCAGCTATGGTTCGATACTGCTCTCTCCTACGCACCTTCACGTAAGTTTTGTTTCTTTAAATTGTTGCTGAGTGAAAAGTTGGGATTTTAGGTTATAGGGTTATACACATAGGATCGAAGCAGGTTAGGGTTGGTTTAAATCCATGCTGATTTCTTAGCATTGGTTTCTCCTGTGGCTGCTATTCTGTAAATTCTTCAATTAAACCTGTCGCATGGTTCTAAGCTCTTTGATTAAGCTATAAGTTATTTGGAATGTTGGATAATTCGCTTAATAGGAAGTTCAATTCTTTTTGCACCAACACCTTTTAGGTTAGGGTTAGTTACATAAATATTGTTCTCTCTAAACAGGCTATCAGGATAAAAAGTTTAAACTATTGTATAGTTTGTTTTCTAATTGGTGTTTATTGTATGATTATTTACGTGATTGATCTTTACTTGGTTCTTCAAATTGTTGGCAGCATTCATGCCTAAAATCAAGGCTGGTAGATCTATCACTGTAGATACCTTGTGTGATTTTAGTGAAGCTGACAAAATAGACACGGTACTCTTACTTCTACATTGATGATATAATTGTTGTGCTTAAAATTTGATTGAATTATCATTACTGATCATATATTGTTTTACTAGACATCCGAAAATGCTGAGAAGACTTTTCAGGAAACAATTAAACAGCCACAGAGCATCACTACTGAAATAAAGGAAGATGATGCACCTTGCAGTGAAGTCAAAGAAGAAAACAAGACAATTACTTCTCATGTGGTAATTATTGCTGCAATCTGAGGATCAAACAAGACAATTACTTCTCATGTGGTAATTATTGCTGCAATCTGAAAAATTTGTTCCCTCATTATTAACTTAAGTTCTCATATAACAATTATGATCAATGGATATCAGGTTCTTGCTGATACGGAAAGAAGTGAAGATGATTGCAAAGGAGAGAGCTCATGCTTAGGGATTTCATCATCTGGAGATGGGTCTGCTGAAGTAGGAAAAGATGCTTGCACTCCCAAGCCAACACTGCAGAAAAGATTGCCAACCACCACCTCCAAGAAGCAAGAGACAGCTAGAAAGATAGGCACTAGTAAAAAACCACAGTCACAGTCATCATCCATGAAAACCAGCACTGCTGGGACTCCCCATGTGGCCCAAGAGAATCAAGCTATTAAAAAGCAAAAATTGGAAGGAGGAAAGAGTAGACAGGTAAATTTTGCCGTTGTTCTTCCGCATTTTCTATTTAAAATTTTTTATGTCTTATCTTAATTGTATCCCTTTTTCTTTCTTCGTCAAAACTTTTCAGATTCTGAATGTCAAACATCACAATTTGCCCCATAAGTCTAAATTGGGTTTATTAACCACTGGCAATGCCAACATCCCTTCAAGTACTAGCAAGACTAACAAAGAAGACAGAAAGGTTTGTGTTGTTCATTAATTTCATATATTAATAAAAGATCCTTTTGATTATAATTTTAGTACTTTACTGCTGATCCTTTTATATCGAACTATCAATGTCTGTATGTGATAGGTTTATGTTCGTGGAACACCAAAAACAGCACCTGCACCATTTATATCAACAGCAGAAATACTTAAAAGATTTCAGTCCAGTACAAGAGACCTGTCATTGCCCAATGCTCTTTCTAATGTAAGATATGGATCTGTTGTTTTCTCTCCTTTTTTATCATATGGTACATGTTAAAATTTAAAATACATTTTTGACTAATTAGTTGGGGAAATGTTGCTTCCATGACCAGACAAAACCAAAACTAACATTGACCCGACCAAAAGAACCTGAATTTGAGACAACTCAAAGGGTTCGCCCAACTAAGGTGAAGAGTAGTGCTGAACTTGAGGAAGAGTTGATGGCTAAAATGCCAAAGTTTAAGGCTCGTCCACTGAATAAGAAGGTACTTTTTCATTCTTCTCTGGGTCGTACGTGAATGTTATCGTTTATGCCTAGATTTATGAAATTTATTTATTTCCTTTTTTTTATCCATTATAGATTTTGCAGACATCAAGTTTGCCTCCGATACCAAGAAGTACACCCCATCCTCCAGAGTTTAAGGTAAACCACATCAAAATATGTTTAGCAGAAATGCCTAATGTGATACAAGTACTAATAATTATTTATTTATTATTTTCTTTAGGAGTTTCATTTGGAAACAATGGCCAGGTCCCATCAGAATGTAGATTCAGCATCAGTAGCTTCAACAGAGCTGTCTCATAAGGTAATTTAGAGCAACAGGAGTTATATGATCCCTTTTGGATATGTCGGCTTATTCACTTCGATTCATTAGGTTGTCTCTTTTCCTTCTTTGACACAGGATAATTCATGGAAGCCTCGTCATCTTACAGAACCTAAAACACCTGTACTTCAAACATCACTGAGGGGCCGTCCGCCGAAGGTGAAGAGCTCCATGGAATTAGAGCAAGAGGAGCTTGAGAAAGCCCCCAAATTCAAGGCAAGGCCGCTAAATAAGAAGGTAATGGTGCCAACTTCGATATTACTTATGTAAGAATTTTGTCCTATCCTTCAAGAATTTTATGGTAACCAAATGATTTCTTGTCAGATTTTTGAAAGTAAAGGCAACATTGGCATATTCTGCAATGCAAAGAAGAATGTTACCGAGCCTCAAGAATTTAACTTTGCAACAAATGAGAGGATCCCACCACCTGCTGCTGTGGCAGATTTGTTTGACAAGGTACTTTAGAGTTAAATACTTTTCTCTTAGATATTTATTATCAGTTAAGAGATTCATTTTCTTAATGGGGTTTGCAGCTTTCTTTGAAGTCATCTGAATCTGCACATAGCCATAATGCTCTTCCAAGAAACACAACTCCAAATCCATTTCATCTCCATACTGAGGTTCATTACTTCACCTTTCATGGAAGATTAGTATAGCATGGTGAATAGTCTAGTTTTGGTATACCAACATTCTTAATCATGTTTTAGGAAAGAGGTGCTGAAAAAGAAAAGAGACTGTTGGTAGAACTTCTAACAAAACAGTGGGAGGAGGAAAGAGCGAGGGTTCCCAAGGCTAATCCATATCCTTATACCACTGACTACCCTGTGGTAAGAAGTTTCTCAATTTCGGCGCCCAATTGATGTTTACTAATTGATAGAGTATACATAGTATATATAAAATTGTTGGTGTCGTTTGTAGATTCCGCCGAAACCAGAACCCAAGCAATGCACAAAACCAGAACCATTTCAACTGGAGAGCCTAGTGAGACATGAGGAAGAAATGCAGAAAGAAATGGAAGAAAGACTAAGAATGGAGAGAGAAGAGGCCGAGATGAGAACATTCAAGGCACAGCCAATCTTAAAAGAGTGAGTACCAATTCAGAAGTTTATTCTTCCTGACGTGTATGAAGAAATACGATGTTCTTAATATAGTCTTTGTGGATATCATTGCAAGCAGGGACCCAATCCCAGTTCCAGAGAAGGTTCGCAAACCCCTTACACAAGTTCAACAGTTTAATTTACATGTGGAACATCGCGCTGTGGATCGAGCACAATTTGATGAAAGGGTAAAATCTCTCTCTGCATTTTGTGTGTGTGTATGTTATTATTATTGGTATTAGTATAGCTTTTTTGTGGCAGATCAAGGAGAAAGAAATGATGCACAAACGATACAGAGAAGAAAGTGAAGCAGCAAGAATGGTATAATATATTTTGTGAACTTTGGTACATTGTTATAGTCATCTAGTTACATGTTTGAGTGATAGTGATAAGTTTGTGAACAATGCAGATAGAGGAAGAGAAGGCTCTGAAACAGTTGAGAAGGACAATGGTTCCTCATGCTAGGCCTATTCCTAAATTTGATAATCCATTTTGTCCCCAAAAGTATATTCTTAAACTCTGTCTGTTTTTTATTGAAAAACGTTTTCTTATAATAAAAAATACAACTAATACTCCGTGCATACTAAATGTTGCGTACTTAGGTCTACCAAGGACACAACAAAACCTAAGTCACCAAAATTGCGTGTATTCCATAGAAAGGAGAGGAGGAAGGTATTCAATGGAACTGTAATTTCAAGTCCTGCCTCCAACATGAGATGATGATGGATTGATGGCTACATCAACTTTGTATTAACATTATTGTAGTGTTCAAGATTTCTTGAATGACACACCCCTATGTATGTTTCATAGTTGTTTTCATAGTCAAATTCCTAATTCTTTGTAAATTTTTTTCCAAAAACTATATAGAGATATTAATGTTGTTCTAATGATATGAATACCTTCATAAAAATACTACGTCACACTAGTAAATTAGTCATAACTTATTAAAACCGGTGTACTCACCAAATCTCACTTGAAAATAATAATTGCCTGAAAAATATTTTTGTTTTATGTTGTTATTATTGGTACTAGTATTAGTATATATCTTCCTTCCTTTGGCAAATCAAGTAGAAAGAAATAATGTACAAACGATGCAGAAAAAAATATTCTATATTTTGTGAACTTTGGTACATTGTCATAGTCATTTATTTGTTGTTACATGTTTGATTTAATAGAGATAAATTTATAAACAACGCATATAGAGGAAGAGAAGGCTCTGAAACAGTTGACAACGATGGTGCCTCATGTTAGGCCTATTTTCTTTGATAATCTATTTTGTCCCCCAAAAATTTTTCCTTAAACCGTGTAACTAATACTCCCTACATAATAAATGTTGCAGAGTACTCCACGGAAAGGAAAGGAGATGATGATGGCTACATCAACTTTGTATTAGTATTGTAATGTTCAAAATTTTTGAATCACACATCGTAGTTGTTTCCATTGTCAAATTCCTTAATTTTTTAGAGGCTTGAATACCTCCAGGAGTTTAGAGGCTTGCTCATCCTTGAGTTGCTCAATCTTGGTATGTGTAGGAAGAGAGGAAGTGAGCTCTTTAAGGTCTCTGGCATCTATCGTATTTTCGTCAGTTGGCCCCTCATCACCAGAGGGTTGCTTATCTACTTTTTTTTCACCTATCAAATAAATGGTCTTACATTTTTCTCTCGGATTCGGAATTGTATCACTGGGAAATGTATTAGGAGGTTCTCAGCAACTTGCTTGCTCAACTGTCCTATTTGAACTTCTAAGTTCCTAATTGAAACTCTAGTTTTCTGTATAAAGCTGTGGGTGATCTTGGAGAGTTTTGCTAAGGCTATTTCTAAGGCCAGCTTTGAAGATGATGGTTCTTGATAAGAATAGAGAGAGTATGGTTCTTGATATAAATAAAGAGATGATGGTTCTTGGTATGAGTAAGGAGATGATGGTACTTAATAGATGAAATATGGAACACTGAAGTTTTCTTGGTCTTGACTTTTCCAACCAAAATCCGGATAGTTTCTCTATCTACAGTAATATAAATCATTCCTTGAGTGTGAGTAGTAGCCCATGTAATCTCTCTCCATTATTTTCCTTAGCACAAAACACAAAATTGAATCAAACGTACTATGTGGTAAAAAGAGAGGAAAAGAAGAAATAATAGAAAGAAATATTTTTTATTTTTTTATTTTTTTTTGAAATAGAAGAGAAATAGGAAAAAAGAAAAAGAATATGTAATCTAGGTAATCAATTAACAGGTAGTTGTTAATCACAATTAATCTCCGGCAACGGCACTAAAAATTTGGTGCGAAATTTACAATCCAAAACTTACCGGCAAGTGCATCAGGTCGTACCAAGTAATAAACTCAGGTGAGTGAGTATGGATCCCACGAGGATTAATGGACTAAGCAAGCAATTATTGATTTGTTGTTCTAGTTAGACTAGTTGAAATGAGAGATTTGATTATCAAATAATAAAAAAGACAGTAAAGTAAGAAAAGCAAACAATAAAGGTTGAGAAAATGGTATGAGAATAAAGTTAAGATTTTGGAGATGTTTAAATATCTGGGTTAATATTCAATGTCAATTACCTTGATCATACAATAATTTAGTTTATGGCAAACTCCAAGTGATTAAATTCCTATTCCTAGGCAATCCAATCTCCTCTAATTCAACCAACCGTTAATTTCTTGATCAATTAACCTACTTCACGTTGTACGTGAGCCCATAAATGATACTCCAGGATCACACTTTCAAGTCACATATAACATGGAACAGCCCACATATTACGTGGGCCTCGCTGCCTCTTCCAGAACATCAATTCAAGACTTTATGTTCTTCAAAAGTTCAACTCGAGGATTATTCACAATTAATGTTGACAATTATTAAAGATCATAAGCAATCAAGGAAGATATCTTCTCGGTGGAGAATGATTAGGAAATTGATTTGATTATGTTTTAGTTTTGATTCTGGCTTAATTTGAATTTGAATTTGAATTAGGGTTAGTATTTAATACAGAGGGGGACACTTTGTTCCGCTCTCCCACTTTGCAATTTTTATTTCATACGGATTTCAAGAACAAGCATAAGTTTCTAATTCTCCTCGGATAAGGTTAGGAGCTCTGTTAGTTTTATGAATTAATGCAATAACTTTTCTGTTTCTAATTGATGCAATGGATTCCTCTTTAAGAAATGGTTTTCGTTCTTCATCTCAAAGGGTTTGAATGTGTTGGAAAATAATTCTTCTCTAACTTAAATTTTCTTAAACTCTTGGAAAATTAATTAATTAAATTAAGCTTGAAAACCAATTCTCATAATTTGTATGTTTCGAAACTGGATTGATAAGTGACATAGAATCAACTGGGCTAAACTCTTATGAAATGTGTGGTTTTATAAATCTAAAATGTTCTTCAACTCTTTTTCTGATTAAGTGACTATGGAATTAGCATTTAATTAGGTGAAAGAGAAATTGAATCACCCAGGGATTGGGGTTTAATTACTAATGGTTTACCATAAAAGAATCGTTGCATGATTAGAATAGAAAGTGAAAAGTGTTTATTCAGACGACTAACATCTCTGAAACCTTAACTTTCTCAATTATATAACTTTCTCAACCCACTATCTGCTTTGTTTTTGTTTCGTTTACTTTCTGTTTATCCTTAAATCCAGTCAAAACCTTAATTTGCTAGTCTGACTAGATTAATCAATTAATTTTGCTTGCTTAATCCGTTAGACCTCGTGAGATTAACCCTCACTCACCTGAGGTTATTACTTGATTTGACCCAGTACACTTGCCGGTATTTTGTGGATTGTAAAATCCGCATCAAGCTTTTCTAAGATTCAATAGAATTCAAGTTAGATTAGAGTTATTTCCCAATAATCACTAATTTGTAGGATGAAGAACAAAACCAATTCTTAAACATAAATCAATGCATTAATCAATAGTAGAAGAATAAATAATTATTAATCCATCAAAGTAAACAGAGCTTCTAACCTTAACAATGGGGGTTTAGTTGCTCATGGTGTAAAAAAACTCTAGCAGTAAAAAAGTGTTAAAGTATAGAATGAAAACTAAGAGAAGAGAGATCCTCACGTCGGCAGATCTCAATCCTATTTATAATCCTCATAAAAATTGATTTAAAACTTAAATAACTCCCTAAAAAATCTTTTCTAATTAGTATTTGATTTGAAATCAAATCATATTTGCTTCCGTTGACTCCTTGCAAACGTGTGGTCCCCATTGTAAAACACGCTACTGGCACTAAATGCCAGTGACTGAGCGTTTAGCCCAACCAACAGTATGGCTTGCACACAACAAAAGGGTCTCAGCGCTAAACGCTAGTGGTTGGGCATTTAGTGCCAATGTCCAGAAGGCCAAGCAAAAATTACGAAGCTGCCTGCACTAAATGCTGAGTTGTGGCGTTTAACGCCACCTACCCAGAGAGGGATTGTCTTACTAAGCTCTTGTAGTCGTACATTTTTCACCAATTCTTCATCTGAATGCTACCTGAAATCAATAAATAGCCACAGAAACTCAAAGTAGCCTCCAATGGGGTATAATCCATCGAAATCCTCTAATAAATCAATGGAATACCATACAAATCACATAGAAAAGGCACTAATGATACTCACGCATCATTGGGAAAGTTGAGAATTCACTCCAAGTTATACGTTTATAGATGTCAATGGGGATTTTGATGAGATTATGATTGAAGTGTGACGAACACTATATCCCGAGAGTGTGGCGGATACTATATCCCAAAATGAATAGGCTTGTTAAGGTTGATAATTCCCTCTCTCATGTTTGATTCAATTAAGATTTGGATTGATATGGTGAGGATGGTGGCTTTGTCCCATTCACGCATAGGCAAGTTGAGATTGAGGATTCTCTCTCTTGCTATGATAGACAAATTGACGTTGAAGATTCCCTCTCTTGTTGAGATGGGAAAGCGAGATTGAGGATTTCCTCTCTTGTTATATCAGAAAATTGAATGGAGAAGGTTGAGGATTCCCTTCGATTTAATTTCTGGTTGTGGCATGAACGAGTGAGGTTGAGGATTCCTTATCGTTACATCACGGTCTCTCTCTAAATGGGAAGTTGAGGATTCCCTTCGTATTAAGAGACAATATTCGGGTTAGCTACCGGATGTGTCAAGTTCTGGCTATATAACCGACAGATGAACTCATTGGCCATAGGACAGACATGCATCATTTGCACTTGTTGTTATTGCTTCCTTTAGTTTGGTAGTTATAGCTTTTATAATTCATGCAATTTATGATGTTTTTCATTTATGCCTTGCAAGTGTTTGATAAAATGCTTCTTTCAATTATAGAGTAGATTTTATACTCTTTGATTGGGATTGAGGACTTAGGTAACCTTAAGTCATTGATGTCCAATATTGATTGGTGATTTATGGTTGTTAGTTGATTTTGTTTCCAGTAAAGCTAGTCTTTCACTAAGCTAATTAGTGAGTTGGCTAGGATTTGTGGATTGAGATTAATTATGCTTATTTGACTTACCTTCGATGTCAGGTTGACTAAGTGGGATTAACTCTTCATAATTGCCATGTTTATGGTTAATGACTAGGATAGGAATCCTTGACTCTCAACCCTTGCCAAGACCCTTTTTAGCATTTCAATCTCCTTTCATTTTCTTAGTTAATTACCTTTATTGCTTCTTTATTTTCTTGCAATTTAATTTCTTGTCAATTGCTATGACAACTCCCTTTTTTTCCATAGCCAATGATACGCATACCTCACTACAATTCCGTGGGAGAACGACTCGGGACTTAAAACTCCCAGTTTTTGTTGATTTGAATTGTGACAATCATTTAAACTTTGATCAAGGTCATTTATTGGTTTGGAACTATACTATTGACGAAGCAATTCTCTTTGAGAAATTCTAAACTAACGGTTGGCCCTCGTCACATACGCGAAAAGGTGTTTGCATATGCGATCACCCCTGTTTTTCTGAAAAAGTGAATTCTTACATCCTCAACCATTCTTCGAGCCTTTTAAACCTCTGTAAATCCGGTTATGAGCCTAGAACCAGTGTAATAGAGGGTAGAGGAGTTAAGAATGAGAATGTATGAGTTGAGTTAGTGAATTGAAGAAAGATGGATAAAATGTAATGAGAGATGATTAAGATTGATTATGATGAGAATGATTAAGATTACGAGAAATGAGGATGATTGATTATGATTAAGTATGATGAGAATGGTTATGATAATGAGAAAAAATGATGGTTGATTTTGATTGAGGATGATGAGGATGATCATGATGATGAAAGATAATGATTGATTTGATTGAGGACGAGTTTGATACTGAGTAATCGAGAGTAGGAGCCTGAGTATGGTAAATTGATGATGGATTGGGGAGGTTGAGGATTCCCTTTAAGTTATATGTTTATAAATGTGAATGGGGATAATGATGAGATTATGATTGAAGTGTGATGGGCACTATATCTCGGAATAAATAGATGGGTTGAGGTTGAGGATTCCGTCTCTCCTGTTTGATTGAATTCAGATTTGGATTGATATGGTAAGGATAATGGCTTTGTCCCGCTCACGTATAGGCAAGTTGAGATTGAGGATTCTCTCTCTTGCTGTGATAGACAAGTTGAGGTTGAGGATTCCCTCTTTTGTTGCGGTGGGCAAGCGAGGTTGAGGATTCTCTCTCTTGTTACATCGGGAAATTGAATGGAGAAGGTTGAAGATTCCCTTCGATTCAATTTCTAGTTGTGGTATGAACGAGTGAGATTGAGGATTTCCTATCGTTACATCACAGTCTCTCTCTAAATGGGAGGCTGAGGATTCTCTTTATGTTGAGAGACGATATCCGGGTTAGCTACCAGGTGTGTCGGTTTTGGCTGTATAACTGATAGATGAGCTTATTGGCCATAGGGAAGACATGCATCATTTGCACTTGATTACTTTTGTAACGACCCAACTTCTAGTACGTTATGATCATACAAAAATTAAGGCGTTACTAACCTAATTTCTTTATTATCTATTTTATATTGAGCCTTTACGCGATAATCTGTAGACAGTTTTACTAAAAAGTAAAATTTTTAATCAAGAACAAATAACACATATTCACAAACTTAATATTAAAAATACATTATAGTATTACATACAAAACCAATTACAAAACCTACTCCTCTGAATAAAACTTCGACTAACAAGGTGAGGGGAAAAATAAATTCTAATAACAAGGCAATAAGCCTTCGCATCTGTAGTTGAAAGGGGCGGAAATGGGGGTAAGAACTGGGAAGTTCTTAGTGGGGTCGGGGTGGATAGTTATGTTCATTTTATTCATTGTTACATAGCAATCCCACAACAGAATACATACAATCTTCAATAGATAACCAACAGCAACTAACAACAGGACACATATCAACATAATAAATAAAAGAACACTAAAGTCAATCAATCATATAACACACACACAATCACAAAATTACACAACACAAAGATATGCGCAAACAAGCATGATGCATGTCTAGCCCTATGCAGGCCATGAGCCCATGTGTCGGTTGCCTATCTGCTCCCAACATTACCCAAGCACAAGTCCCAGATATGGCTTTCTAGATGAATACAGTCTGCATATAAGTCTTATGGTCACGCCGCATACAATGTGACTTTTAAATGTATTGTAATATGCTTACATCTGGAAAACAATTCACAATGTGTGGGTGTCCCCACTATACATTTGGCCCTAAGACCTAAACATGATTGCATCTGCTCTCATGTTACAGACAGTCTTTTAAAGTCTTTTTATCTTTGCCCTTTGCTCTCCTGTGGCAGAGATCCCTTTAATTAATACATTTTTTTCTTTTTTGTACTCTGCTCTCCTGTGGCAGAGGTTCGTTAGAATCTTTTAGTCTTTACTCTTTGCTCTCCTGTAGTAGATCATCCTTTTAGTTAATATATTCTTTTTTTTTCTATTTTCTGCTTTCCTATGTCAGAGATCTGCTCTTATGTGGTAGATATCCCTTTAATCCTTTTTTTTCTTTTCTATTTATCATTCTTTTATTTTTCTTATTTTAATACCACAAATCGCCTTCACACTCTTCCCTCATCTCTCCCTAGATTTTTTATGAAGAGTGAATCATAAGATTCTCAGTTTAGGTTCGTCTTTCTACAACTTTTAAATAAGTTACTATTTAACTCTTCTATTCTATTATAATACAAATTACTAATATATAATATATTAAAAATACATAGATAATAATCTTAATACCAAAGTAAAAGTAGTATTTTTCTTTATTACCCAAAACTTATTAACTTGAACTTTAAATAATCTTATTACTCAAAACCTATTAACTTATGCTTTATTATTAGGCTTTTATAAATTATTCTGTATCTCTGAACTTTTTAAAGCATTTATATTTTTATCCTAATATAGTTTATAAATTACTAAAATATCCTTATATATAATATAATTACCAAAATAATCTTGCATCTTTTATAAAATACCCATTTTATCCTTGAACTTCTTAATTATTATCCATAATACTCCAAAACTTATATAATTACAAAACTAACTTCGATTTTTACTAAATTACCATTTTCATCTCAAAAATAAATTTTTATTTCCATGATTATAGTTTTACCAAAGGACCGAACCTCATTCCTAAAATTCTTCAAGTTTTCTGCTTGATTTTTAAGTCTGTTTTTGATCTTTACAGTTACTAATTTCTCTTAATGTTCAATTCTAATTTTCTGCCACTTAATCTCATCGATTTCATCATGTTTCAAGCTTAGAATTTCCTCATTTTTTACATAAATTAGTTTGTCTTTTCAGCTTTCCAAGGAACCAAAATTACAAGTTATAAAACATAAAAATTTTAACACAAAACAATCATATAACCACTCAATTTCAATCATATCACAACCAGCTACCATTTTAAGCAACATAAATACATTCAAATCACAATAAAATTTACGAAACCCTATCATTGTATGATAGTCACCAAACCAAAACACCAAGGAAGCTTTCTGAACGAGAAATCGAAGAGGAAAACGTCAAAATTGGCTACTCCACCTGTAACATCCTAATTACCCTAAGCCTTACCTCATGCCGTAAAACAAAAGTTAATCAAAGGTTACGACAATTATAAGGCTTATACATATTATGTAAAAAGAAATAATATATTCTAGAAACCTGATGAAGGATTAAGCTAAAAAACAGAGTTTGAAAAGTGCAAAACATTCACACAAAGCTACACTAAACGAAGCACAAGGTATATCAAAAGATAATAATCATAAGGATCTAGCCCCCGCTCGCGAAGTTTAAGCCGGCTAGTTATATATAGACATACAGAGTTTAAACAGATAAAACAACTTATATAAACTTTCTCTCAAAGTGAGCCTCTAGGAAAAATAAATACAAAAGTGAGAGAACTAATAAAAATAAATCAAAGGACTCCAAAACATGATAAGGTCCTCCGCTCTATCACCATCAAGCAACTCACCGAGGTGGGTTACGACCTGCATGTGAAAAATAACAACAAAATATGGTATGAGAATCGGAGGTTCTCAGTATGGTAACAGTGCCCAGTAATGTAAGATATAAGACCCCGGGACGCCAGAGGCAATCCTAGATCTTCATATCAGTCATAAGATTCAACTTAAAACATAATTAAAATTAAAACCATAACTTTAAACCCTTATAAAAAGGGGTAAACTAACTTAAGGGATTTCTAACTATCAGTTCACCGCTATCCCACAACCTTCACCAGCCTATCCGCCATGCGATCCATTGCCACCACCTTCTGAACCTCCTCAATCCCAGTAGAAAACACAAGTAGTAACAATGCAAGTAAAACACAAGTATAGCATGTATATCAAGAAATTCAAGAAGCAATTAATCATGTTATACAATTAAGCAAGCAATTCAAGTCGGTAAAGCAAGCAAACAGATAGAAGATGCACATGATGAATGCTTGTCCTATTTGGTTGTGATATCACATTGTCAGTTCAACTGCCAACCCGACACATCTCTATGGAGACGTCACCTTTCGGTCACAAATACAATGGGTACTCGATGAGCGGATAATTTATACGCTTTTTGGCATTGTTTTTACATAGTTTTTAGTATAATTTAGTTAGTTTTTAGTATATTTTTATTAGTTTTTAAATAAAATTCACATTTCTGGACTTTACTATGAGTTTGCGTGTTTTTCTGTGATTTCAGGTATTTTTTTGGCTAAAATTGAGGGACTTGAGCAAAAATCAGATTCAGAGGTTGAAGAAGGACTGCAGATGCTGTTGGATTCTGACCTCCTTGCACTCAAAGTGGATTTTCTGGAGCTACAGAACTCTAAATGGCGCGTTCTCAACTGCGTTGGAAGTAGACATCCAGGCTTTCCAGCAATATATAATAATCCATACTTTTCCCGAGTTTAGATGATGCAAACTGGCGTTCAACGCCAGCTCCCTGCCCTATTCTGGAGTCAAACGCCAGAAACAGGTTGCAAAGTGGAGTTAAATGCCAGAAATAGGTTACAAACTGGCGTTTAACTCCAAGAAAGACCTCTCCACGTGAAAGCTTCAATGCTCAGCCCAAGCACACACCAAGTGGGCCCCAGAAGTGGATTTATGCATCATTTACTTATCTCTGTAACCTTAGTAACTAGTTTAGCATAAATAGGACTTTTTACTATTGTATTCAGAGATCTTTGGACGTTTAGTTCTGGGATCATGGAGGCTGGCCTCTCGACCATGCCTAGACCTTGTTTTTATGTATTTTCAACGGTAGAGTTTCTACACACCATAGATTAAGGTGTGGAGCTCTGCTGTTCCTCGAGTATTAATGCAAAGTACTATTGTTTTTCTATTCAATTCAAGCTTATTCCTATTCTAAGATATTCATTCGCACCCAAGAACATGATGAATGTGATGATTATGTGACGCTCATCACCATTCTCACTTATGAACACGTGCCTGACAACCACTTCCGTTCTACATGAAGATGAGATAGAATGAGTATCTCTTAGATATTTAATACAGGGGACCGAGTCCGAGATATTAGAGTCTTCGTGGTATAAGTTAGAACCCATGGACGGCCATTCCTGAGATCCAAAAAGTCTAAACCTTGTCTGTGGTATTTCGAGTAGGATCTGA
>NC_029789.2:41453643-41465872 GCF_000816755.2 Arachis ipaensis | reverse complement strand
GCACCAAGTTTTTGGCGTCGTTGCCGGGGATTGTTCGAGTTTGGACAACTGACGGTTCATCTTGTTGCTCAGATTAGGTAAATTTATTTTAATTTTAAGCTTTTTGCTTTTATTATTCTTAATTTCGAAAAAAATAATTAAAAATAAATATTTTCAAAAATATATTTTTCTTCAGAATTTTTAAGAATGAATTCTAGTGTTTCATGATGATTTGTTGAATCCTGGCTGGCTCTAAGCCATGTCTAATCTTTTGGACCGGGATTTCAACTTATCATCACAAGAGCTTGTTGATCTTCACCCATTTGGCAGTTACACACATAGTTGTTGTATACATGGGAGGTAGGCAATATCTGCTGAAGCTTGGCTGGCCATTGGCCATCTCTAGTGTTTTGGACCAGAGCTTTAACTGAAAGCTTGGCTGGCTAGTAAGCCATGTCTAATTCCTGGACTGGAGCTTTAGACTAACATTGCAAGATTCTTGGAATTCCTATTAAAAATTTTGAAATCCTTATTTTTCTTTTTCCAATTAATTTTAAAAAAAAATTAAATTAATAAAATCATAAAATCAAAAATAATTTTGTGTTTCTTGTTTGAGTCTTGAGTCAAATCTTAAGTTTGGTGTCAATTGCATTTTTTTTTTAAAATTTGTGCATTTTTCGAAAACTCATGCATGTGTTCTTCATGATCTTCAAGTTGTTCTTGACAAGTTTTCTTGTTTGATCTTCATATTTTCTTGTTTTGTGTCCTTTCTTGTTTTTCATATGCATTCTTGAATTATTAGTGTCTAGAGAATAAAAATTTCTAAGTTTGGTGTCTTGCATGTTTTTCTTTTCTTAAAAATTTTCAAAAAATATGTTCTTGATGTTCATCTTGACATTCAAAGTGTTCTTGGTGTTCATCTTGACATTCAAAGTGTTCTTGCATGCATTAGTTATTTTGATTCACAATTTTTATGTTTTGTTTCAATTTAGTGTTTTTCTCTCTCATCATTAAAAATTCAAAAAAAAAAATATCTTTCCCTTATTCACTCATAAATTTTCGAAAATTTGACTTGACTTTTTCAAAACTTTTTAAAATTTAGTTGTTTCTTATGAGTCAAATCAAATTTTCAATTTAAAAATTCTATCTTTTTCAAATCTTTTTCAAAAATCAAATCTTTTTTTTTCTTTCATAATTTTTGAAAATTCCAAATTGATTTTCAAAAATCTTTTTCTTATTTTATTTCATAATTTTCGAAATTACTACTAGCATTTAATATGATTGATTCAAAAATTTTAAGTTTGTTACTTGCCTAATAAGAAAGGTTCAATCTTTAAATTTTAAAATCCTATCTTGTTGTTTCTTGTTAGTCAAGTAATCAACTTTAATTTTCAAAATCAAATCTTTTTAAATTTCTTTTTCAAATCTTTTTCAAAATAAATTTCAATCACATCTTTTTCAAAATTAATTTCAAAATCTTTTCTAACTTCTTATCTTTTGAAAAATTGATTAACCACTTAACTTTTTGTTTGATTCTTATCTTTTTCAAAACTACCTAACTAACTCTCTCTTTCTAATTTTCAAAAATTCCTTCCCTCTTTTTCAAAATTCCTTTTTAATTAACTAATTGTTTTAATTTTTACTTTAATTTAATTTCATTTTTTTGTATTTTCAAATTCTAACTTTAAATTTAATTTAAAAACAAAAATATTTTTCTTTTCTTTTCAATGATTTTCGAAAATTCTTCTCCCTCATCTCCTTCTAATTATTTATTTATCTACTGACACTCTTCTTCATCTAAGAATTCGAACCCACTCCTCTCCCATGTGTTTGGATTCTTATTTTTTCCTTCTTCTATTCTTATCTTCTTCTACTCACATAAAGGAATCTCTATACTGTGACATAGAGGATTTCATATTTTCTTTTTTGTTTTCTTCTTTTTCATATGAGCAGGAATAAGGATAAGAACATTCTTGTTGAAGCTGATCCTGAACCTGAAAGGACTCTGAAGAGGAAGCTAAGGGAAGCCAAAGCACAACTCTCTAGAGAAAATCTGACAGAAAATTTCGAAAAAGAAGGAGACATGGCCGAAAATAATAACAATGCAAGGAAGATGCTTGGTGACTTTACTGCACCAAATTCCAATTTACATGGAAGAAGCATCTCAATCCCTGCCATTGGAGCAAACAATTTTGAGCTTAAACCTCAATTAGTTTCTCTGATTTAACAGAACTGCAAGTTTCATGAACTTCCATCAGAAGATCCTTTTCAGTTCTTAACTGAATTCTTGCAGATCTGTGATACTGTTAAGACCAATGGGGTTGACTCCGAGGTCTACAGGCTTATGCTTTTCCCGTTTGCTGTAAGAGACAGAGCTAGAATATGGTTGGACTCTCAACCTAAGGATTGCCTGAACTCTTAGGATAAGTTGGTCACGACTTTCTTAGCCAAGTTCTTTCCTCCTCAAAAGCTTAGCAAGCTTAGAGTGGATGTTCAAACTTTCAGACAAAAAGAAGGTGAATCCCTCTATGAAGCTTGGGAGAGATACAAGCAACTGACCAAAAAGTGTCCTTCTGACATGCTTTCAGAATGGACCATCCTGGATATATTCTATGATGGTCTGTCTGAATTATCTAAGATGTCTTTGGACCATTCTGCAGGTGGATCCATTCACCTAAAAAAAATGCCTGCAGAAGCTCAGGAACTCATTAACATGGTTACAAATAACCAGTTCATGTACACTTTTGAAAGGAATCCTGTGAGTAATGGGACGCCTCAGAGGAAGGGAGTTCTTGAAATTGATACTCTGAATGCCATATTGGCTCAGAACAAAATATTGACTCAGCAAGTCAATATGATCTCTCAGAGTCTGAATGGATTGAAGAAATCATCCAACAGTACTATAGAGGCATCTTCTGAAGAAGAAGCTTATGATCTTGAGAACCCTGCAATAGCAGAGGTGAATTACATGGGTGAACCCTATGGAAACACCTATAATCCCTCATGGAGAAATCATCCAAATTTCTCATGGAAGGATCAACAAAAGCCTCAATAAGGCTTTAATAATGGTGGAAGAAATAGGTTTAGCAATAGCAAGTCTTTTCCATCATCCACTCAGCAACTGATGCCAGGGCATTTTGGGCAGTTTCACTAACCATTTCTTTACTGTTTTAGGGTAGTTTCATGCATTTTCTTAGTTAATAAGCAAGTTTTGGGTAGATAATCACTTACATCTTGATTCAAGCAAACATTGTGAATTTCATGTGATTTTCTGAGAATTATGCATGAATTGAATGACAAATTGGATAATGCATGTCTCATATCTTGGATTAGAGCTTTAATGCACTTTATTTGCTTGGTTTCAGGACAAAGAAA
Organism: Arachis ipaensis; assembly: GCF_000816755.2. Taxonomy (NCBI): domain Eukaryota; kingdom Viridiplantae; phylum Streptophyta; class Magnoliopsida; order Fabales; family Fabaceae; genus Arachis; species Arachis ipaensis. The sequence continues at coordinate 41,462,518 of NC_029789.2, read as the reverse complement.
ACAAGGAAGAGCCACATTAGCAGTCACGTTAATCTAATTAACGTGACCACTAATGTGGAATGGGAATAAACTTGCAACATTAATGAGAAAAGTGATTGCTAATAACGCCTTCGAAACCATCATGGCCCACGTTAATTGCCACATTAACTACATTAACGTGGTAGTTAACGTGGAGAGAAAGGGAGCTCCAGCGTTAGTGGTAAAAGTGAATACCACTAACGCTCCAAATTGACAATTGGCCACGTTAAAAGTCACGTTAATTCAGTTCACGTGAACTCTAACGTGGAAAAGGAAGACAATGCCAACGTTAGTTACACTCACCTTTGTCACTAACGTTGGACTAAGCCCAATTGGCCACGTTAAGAGTCACGTTAACTACATTAACGTGAACTCTAACGTGGGAGGAGCAACGAATCGCCGGACTCTAACGTGAGAAAAGGGGGGCTAAGAGTAACGTTATTGGAAAAGGTGAACGCCAATAACGCTCGTGATGGACCAAGAGGCAACGTTAGTGGTCACGTTAGTGCCACTAACGTTGAAGTTAACGTGAACCATCTTGGGCTAGGAACATTAGTGAAAAAGGTGATTGTCACTAACGTTCTCGAACCCAGATTTTCACTTAACGTTAACGCCACTAACGTCCTAGCTAAAGTCCATGCCTACTTCACACTTTCTCTGCAAGTAAAGCTGAGCCCACTGAAGATTTCAAACTGCTTCAACTCAATATCCAAAGGCCTATATCCAAAGACTTGAAGAGCCAACTAGGAGATCAGAAGAGTAGTATATATAGGAGTAGTTTTGAACTAGAGAAGAGAGCTTTTTGCATTAGGAGAACTACTCTCTGTATAATTTTATTTTCTCTGCACTTTAGTTTTACTTTGGGAATGTATTTTCCATCTTTGCTTTCAGACCAAGGAATTGGCTATTGATCAAGATTTGAGAGATTGAATTACCAAGGAATTAGAATTCAATCACTTAAGATTGCCAAGGAGATCAATGAATGAATTGATTGAGGAAGTGATGAAAATGAACTTGATCCGGAGAATACAACATCTCCTGAGCCCAATGAACTCCCCATTTCTGATCTTACCCATTCTCTTTACTTTCTGCCATTTACTTTTATGTTCATCTTCCCCATTCCCCATTTAAGGTTCTGCAATTTACTTTCCGTCATTTACATTCAGTTTTTTATTTTTAGTAATTATATTTCCTGCCATTTACTTCCCGCCATTTAAATTCCTGCAATTCCCCAATCAAATTTTGCTTAGCTCAACTAGAACATTCCTCCAATTAAAGTTGCTTGACCAATCAATTCCTGTGGGATTCGACCTCACTCTATTGTGAGTTTTTACTTGACGACAATTCGGTATACTTGCCGAGGGAAAATTGTTGAGAGACAAATTTCCGTGCATCAAGTTTATGGCGCCGTTGCTGGGGATTGATTTTCTATCAACAATGATTAAATTGGTGGATAGCTAGATTGAGCATTTTTCTTTTGTTTGATTTAAATTCTGTTTGAGTAATTTACTTTCAGTTTTAGTTATTTTCTTCCCTTTACCCCCTACCCGTTTGTGGTGTTCTCGTATTTGTTATAATTCAGTTCACTAACCCACTAACTGTTTGATATATTGCATCACCCACACTAACAGCATTTTTAACAAGAATATTTTCTATCTCCCTTTTGCTTTGGCCTTGTTGGTTGTATGACAGGTAGAAGAAGCAGGGCTTCAACTTCCTTTGATTCTGAACCTGAGAGGACCTTCCTTAGACTAAGGAGGGAAGCAAGAGGAAAGAGAGTTGTCGGTGCTGAGGAAGAGGAGGAGTATTTTGAATCAGACATGGATGAGAATATGGAGAACCATCATGAAGAAGAGGCTCACAACCATGGCAGAGAAGGTCCAGTGCATCATGCTGGACAAGAAAGAAGAGTTCTATGCTCTTATATCAATCCAAACCCAGGAAACTGTGGAAGTAGCATCCAAAAGCCAACCATACATGCCAATAACTTTGAACTAAAGCCACAGCTCATCACCCTGGTTCAGAACAATTGTTCATTCGGAGGAAGTGTCCAAGAAGACCTCAATTAACATCTAACCACATTCCTGAGGATATGTGATACTGTGAAGTCTAATGGTGTTCATCCTTACACCTATAGACTGCTTCTATTTCCCTTCTCACTCAAGGACAAAGCATCTAAGTGGCTGGAATCCTTCCCGAATGAGAGTTTAACAACCTGGGAAGATGTGGTGAACAAATTCTTGGTGATTCTATCCTCCTCAAAGAATCAACAGGTTGAGAGCTAAGGTAAACCTTCAGGCAACAAGATGGTGAAACTCTCTATGAAGCATGGGAGAGGTTTAAGGACTTGACAAGAAGGTGCCCGCCAAATATGTTCAATGAATGGGTACAGTTACACATCTTCTATGAAGGTCTTTCTTATGAATCAAAGAAGGCAGTAGACCACTCATCTGGGGGATCTCTGAATAAGAAGAAGACCATTGAAGAAGCCATAGATGTCATTGAGACTGTAGCTGAGAATGAGTACTTCTATGCTTCTAAAAGAGGCAACACTAGAGGAGTAATGGAGCTAAATAATGTGGATGCATTGCTGGCTCAGAACAAGCTGATTACCAAGCAGTTGGCTGACCTTACCAAGAAGATGGAGAGGAACCAAGTAGCAGCAATCACCACATCATCAGCAACCCAAGAAGGAGTGAATGCAGAAGTAGAGAGTGAGCAGGAACAAGCCAACTACATTGGAAACTCACCTAGGCAGGCCCATGATCCATACTCCAAAACTTACAATCCTGGTTGGAGGAACCACCCAAACTTTGGGTTGGGAAATCAACAAGATCAAGGCCAAGATCAGAGACATCACAACCCCAACAACAATGCAGCTCACCAACATTCCACACAGAGATCATATCAGCACCCACCTAACAACACCTCTCAACATCCATATCAAAACCAAAATGGCCATTCTCATCCCTCCAACTCCAACTCACCATCATCCGAAGATAGACTCTCAAGGATTGAGACCCTACTTGAACGAATATGCAAAGAAGTCCAGGACAGTAAAATGTTCCGAGAGAAAGTGCGGTCCAATATGCAGAATCAAGATGCTGCCATCAAGGAACTTGAGACACAAATTGGCTACCTATTCAAGAAAATTCCCAGCCATAACCTGTGCAGCAACACCGATCCAAACCCAAGAGAGGAATGTCAGGTTATCACCCTCAGAAGTGGGAAGGAATTGAAGGAAACTCCCAAGAAATCACAAGAGAAGAACTCAAATGAAGGGGAAAAGGAATGAGATAAAGTCCAAATTCCCATTCCCAGTTCATAGCAAAAAGGAGAAATGCTGAAGCCAGACGTCCCAAAAGCTCCATACCCTCAGCAATTGAAAAAGAAGGGGGATGACAACCAATTCTTAAGATTTCTGGAAATCTTCAAGAAACTACAAATCAACATACCCTTTGCTGAAGCAATAGAGCAAATGCCACTCTATGCCAAGTTTTTAAAGGAATTAATGACCAAGAAGAGAAGCTGGAAGAGCAATGAGACTGTGATACTAATCGAAGAATGTAGTGCCATCATTCAGCACAAACTACCCCAGAAAATGAAGGATCCTGGGAGCTTCCAGATCCCTTGTATTATAGAGGAAATCACAGTGGAGAAGGCTCTGTGTGACTTAGGAGCTAGCATAAATCTGATGTCAGTAGCTATGATGAGAAAAATGAGGATTGAGGAGGCTAAGCCAACAAAAATGGCCCTACAACTGGCAGACCGATCGTTCAAGTTTCCTCATGGCATAGTAGAAGATTTGCTGGTGAAGGTAGGAGATTTTATCTTCCCAGCAGACTTTGTAGTGCTGGACATGAAGGAGGAAGCCAAAGCCTCCATCATCCTGGGAAGACCGTTCTTGGCCACTGCTGGAGCTATCATTGATGTCCAAAAAGGTGAACTCACCCTGAGATTACACAATGAAAAGATGACTGACGTTAGGATTTTTGCCAGTAAAGAATTTCATAAAAATATTCACGTTGTAGATATAGTCTCTAAACCGACAAAAATCCCTTCGTACAAACGTTTTGGTTGTCACAAGTAACAAACCCCTTTAAAATTGATAACCGAGTATTTAAACCTCGGGTCGTCTTCTCAAGGAATTGCAGGGAGGTGTTCTTATTATTGGTTATGCAAAGGTATGTTTTGGGGTTTTGGATCAAGGTAAAAAGTTAGTTGAATGACAAGTAAAATAAAATAATAATAATAAAATAAATAACTATAAAATAGACTCTTGGCAAGATATGAAAAATTGGAAGTCCAGACTTAGTTATCCTTATCAATAATAATAAAAGTTGAATCTTAATTCCACTTAGTTGACCTTTACTATAGCAAAGGAAAGTCAAGGGACTAATTAGTTTGATCTTCGAATCCTATTTATTTCCTAAGAAAAGGTTGGGATTATTGAAGTTCAGTTTAATTAGCAAAGATAATAGTTATCAATTATGTTGAGCTAAGATAACTACTGAGTTACTGCTTTCTTAACCAAGGCCAAAAGGGGAAAAAGTAAATTTGCTGGAATAAAAATGTCTTCAGATGGGAATAACAATAATGTAAACAAAAGAAAGCAATAGTAAACTGAAATACCTCAAATAACATTAATCCAAAATAATAATCTGTAACATGGAAGAGTTCATAAATTAAATTAGAAAAATAAATAAAAGGAACATTGAACCTGGGAAGAAGTTGAAATAATAAAGTTGAAATAATAATACATCCTAATTCCTTTAAGAGGAATCCTAATTCTAAATCCTAAGAGAGATGAGAGAACCTCTCCCTCTAAAAACTACGTGAAAAGTGAATTATGGAAGCGTGATTATGAATGGATGCATTTTCCCACTTTATAGCCTCTAATCTGTGTTTTCTGGGCTGCAAACTGGGTCAAAAATAGCCCAGAATTCGCTGGTTGCGAATTCATACTCGCTGATTTTCGTCACTGCGACGCGTCCGCATGGAGCACGCAGTCGTGTCGCCTAGCGTCAGAATAACTATGGCATATTATATATCAAATCGAAGCTCCAGACGTTAGCTTTCTAACGCAACTGGAATCACATCGTTTAGACCTTTGTAGCTAAAGTTATAGCCGTTTGAGTGTGAAGAGGTCAGGCTGGACAGCTTAGCAATTTCAACAACTTCTTATATTCCTTCCACTTTTGCATGCTTCCTTTCCATCCTCTGAGCTATTCCTGCCCTGTAATCTCTGAAATCACTTAACATACATATCAAGGCATCTAATGGTAATAAGAGAGGATTAATATTAGCAAAGATAAGTCCAAAGAAACATGTTTTTAATTAAAGCACATAATTAGGAAGGCAAATGTAAAACCATGCAAATAGTATGAATAAGTGGATAAAGAGTAGATAAAAACCACTCAATTGAGCACAAGATAAACCATAAAATAGTGGTTTATCAACCTCCCCACACTTAAACCCTCATGCTAAGCTCAAGAGAAGCTAAAAAGATGAAGAGGAATGGTAGAATGTATGAAATGCAACCTATCTATATGAATGTAACTACATGCAAAATGTTTCTACCTACTTGGTTAAAAGTAAATAAGTTCTCCAAGACAAAAATAATTCAAATTCCACTAATTCAAATTATATAAACAAAGACAAGTAAACTTGTAAGAAGATAGCTCATGAAAGCAGGGAACATAGAATTTAGCACTGAACCCTTACTAGTAGTGTATATCACTCTAACTCTCAAGTGTCTAGGGTCAATCACTCTACTCTTCTCTAATCATGCTTTCTAAACTTTGTTCTTCATCTAACCAATCAACAAATATTTAGTATACCAATGCAAACATCATGAGGTCTATTTCAAAGTTGTAATGGGGCTAAGGTAAGGGTGAGAGTATATATATATGGCCAAGTGAGCTATAATATGAATCTTTGACTAACCTAAGCTCTCACCTAATATACATATACTCTATATAACTCTAGAATCATGCCTAGCTACCCAAAATTCCCACTTTTGTATAATTCCCATACTCATGTACCAAATCCTCTTTAATTTTTATCACATGTGCATTGATCTTTTATTAAACATAATATTGGGGTAATTTTGTCCCCTTATTTATTTATTTATTCATGGAATATTTTTGGATTTTTTTTTGTAGAGAAATAAACATAACTTATCAATGCACATGGATTTTCTATTATTTTTCTATTTTGGTTTTTTTTTTCATGAGTAGGTTCCCAAATTTCCAATATTCAAATAAATTAGAAACATGATACATTCCCTTATTAACCCATGTTCCCACAGTTTCTCCACACTTAGTTGATGCACAATCTCTATCTTAAGCTAATCAAAGATTCAATTGGGATAATTAATTTATTTTTCTGCTTAAGGCTAGTGATGTGGTAAAATATAGAACAAATGGGGATTAACAGGCTCAAGGTGGCTGACAAGGGTGAATTAAGGGTAGGCTTATTTGGGATAAGTGAGCTAAAATCAAATAATGGCCTCAATCATATGCAAGCATGTAAATACACTAAATATTGGACATATAGAATGGAACAAAGCTAAGATTGCAATCATAGTGAAGAAAACACACAAGAATAAAAATTTATGGTTAAATAATGTAACCATATAAATATGCTCAAAATCTCACAGGTTGTGTGTTCTTTAGCTCAAAAACCATGTTCCAAATACAAGTTCAAACAAATTTTAACATTAAATTTTTTTTTTCAATTTAAATTAGTGAAATACTATAAAAATTTCTTGAAAAAGAAAATATTACTTCAACCAAGTAGTAACTAAATGCATAAAATCAAACAAACATTTAAACATTCAAATGCAACAACTAATTTAACAAATAAAATTTTAAACATTGGTGTTGAGACAGGAAAGTACTAACCCATGGAGATCGGTATCGACCTCCCCACACTTAAAGATTGCACCGTCCTTGTAACGACCCAATTTTCAGTACGCCTAGGACATACCAGAAATCAAGTGCTACCAATTTGTCATCCTAATTATTATCTATTATCTATTATATGAGCCTGATTCGTTGTTAAAAGCGTAGTTAGTTTGCGAGGTACTTTCTTTTTTTTTTTTGAAAATGTTAGAATTAATAAATAGAATCATTCATAATCAGTTCAGAACTGATAACAGATAAAACAGTTATAAACAGCCACACATAAATATATCACAGGTAGTCAATAACATTCAGTGATTCAGGCTTTATTAGAGTATAGACTTTTAGTTAGAACACCCCTAGATATAGCTAGATAATAACTATATACATATATATACATACAACATCCTAGGCCCTGACCTGTTCAAGAAGTCCCTAAGCTGGCGCCCAGGCTAGCCTAGACTCTATACCCACCTAGTCCTTCTAAACTACTAAACTGAGGGAAAGTACGTTCTAAGTCTTCACAACTCAAGTCAGGTGGAACGTCACCAAAAGGTAGAACATCATCTGCTACTCCTCTGCACGATCAGTCATTGCCATATGACGTCTCTCTGGTACCTCATCAAGTAGCCACACAACAGGAGTCTTGTACATAGGATTTAGATTAAAGTTCATGTACAAACGGGGTGCAGACATTAGCTGGTCTCACAGTATATACATGTAAACAGAGAACGAGATTCACCCTAGACTCAGAAGACTATCTAGAGCGGAATCCTCTTTGCAGAACCATCATCAATGAACTACGGAAGGGTACTCATACTTCCATCTGAAGGGAGAAGGGAGAGAGAAGAGGTAAGAACTGGGGAGTTCTTAGTAGGGTCGGGGTTATTAGTTACGTTCATTAATTCTATGTTGTTTAGTAGACTATTAGCAGAATACAAGGAAGCAGTAATTAGAAAACACAGATAAGTAGAGAAGATAGAGAAAACAGATAGCAGAACACAAACAGAAGAATACAAGAAAATATCACAAGCGCAGAGAATGGAATACAAACAAGGAAAGCATACATTCATACCACAATCATAACAAAGGAAATGCGCAACCAAGTATGATGCATGTCTAGCCCTAGTGCAGGTAATGAACTCATCTGTCGGTTACTAACCCGCTCCCGACGTTATCCAGCAACCTCTGTCTGGATAAGGCTTTCCTATTGGCTATACCCCTGTGTACAGGAAATAACCCCTCTGCCACCACAGGGTCCACTGCACGCAGGAAATAACACATCTGCCACTACAGGGATGTACGCCGACACACCTTCTGTATACAGAAAATAACCCCTCTGCCACTACAGAAATGGAACAGGTGGTCACGGTACTTCTGTAGCAGGAAATAACCCCTCTGCCTTACAGAAATAAAATATGGATCTGTACCGTAGGAAAGCATTCTCAGTGATCACACCATTATCTATCTGACTGCCTCACTGCAGCAGATGATCATACAAGTATATCTGGAGTTGCCTTAACGCAACAAATGAATAAACACATCTCTTGGGTTGCCTCAAGCAACAAATAAATATCTCTTGGGTTGCCTCAAGCAACAAATCATCACATAATCAATCTCATTATCATCATTCATCATCATTCTCATTATTCATCATCATTTTCACATTCTTATGCAGTATCTCTTTCTTTCTCTGTTCAATCATACTGTACAAACTTTACATCTTTCACTTTTACAATATCCTGGCTCAAACCATTTCTCTTTATCATATTATTCTTTTCTCTTTGTATCTCTTTACTTTACTCTGGTTACTCTGTGCTCTGTGTTACTTTATTCTTCTCTGATTTCTCTGTTTAACATGTGTATTTAAAGCTTATGTAAATTTCGGTATGAATAGTTAGCCTGTCCCAGGTATAGGTTCATTAAGTCTATACTGAAGCAGTTTAACTTTT
>NC_029789.2:41399077-41453638 GCF_000816755.2 Arachis ipaensis | reverse complement strand
ACCCTAACTACCCTAACTTTCAGAAATTACAAAATAACCCCTCAAACACCAAAATATTTACTTCCTTGCCCTTTTCAAGATCTAAAAGGTGTTCTTCATTGTTCTTCACCACACTCAAAGTGTTCTTCATGTTCTTCATAAATTCTTCAGATTCTTTCTCTGGTTTTACCCGTTTTTCAGTCTTTTCAGCAATCGATTTTTACTATAATTCATAATAAATTAGCCGCCACTAAAACCCCATATTTTCTACATGATTTCAACACAAATTGAACCTCAATTTAAGCTTAGGGTTTCGTTTTTCCAGCTGCCCCAAGAACACACATTCATAGCTTGAATTTCATCAAATTTCATCAAATTTTCACCAAAATTTCAACAAGAATTACTCATACAAACAATCAATTTCAAGCACAGACAAACCATATCATAATCACACAACTCAAACACAATCAATCAAGATTAAATTCGTCAATCCCTACCTTGATTTGCTGCTCCAAATCCGGTTACTCTTTGAAGTGTTCTTAAAGCACTTTTTCCTCCTAAAACACATCAAGAACAACTTTAAATCCACAAACTCTCAACTGACCAAATCTCCCTCAGCACGTTAGGAAGAGATATCTCACCTTAGACTTGCTGGAAATTAACTTTTCTTGGCCCTCAAGTCAAGTTAAGCATGATTCCTAAGGAAGAACATCAAGAAAACACATGTTTTGCATGGTTTTCCTTGAAAACCGAATTGAAATGGGAGGGAGACATCCATCTCACCTTATTTCCAGCCTTGATAAGTCACATGGTTATGTAGAGGAAGAAGAGAGGATCATTTTGGTGAAATCGGAGTTTTGATTTGAGTTTTGGTTCAGAAGAAATCAAGCTTTGAAGATTAAGTGTTCATGAAGGTTTCTCTCTTTTCTCTCTTGTTATTTTCGGCCAAAATGATGAAATGAGACAGCCTTGGAGGTCTTGGGGGTGTAAGGTGAGTTGTGATTGGTTGGCTTGGAGGTGGATTACAATAATATTAAAATATCTATGGTGTACAACTACTAAAACTAGGTGTATCAGAACACTCGTAAAAACATCTCTAAAAATTATTTTCTGAGCTACTATCATAAATGACACTAGTAACATATTTATTATGAGAATAGTACATGTATAATGAGGCCTTAGCATTGCTAAATTCATCAGAGAGTGTTGGTGCTAAGCTGCACCAGTAAACCGTAAACCCGGTTAAACTGATTTTCTGTTTTTAACTAAAACTGACCAGGTAACCTTATAATATTATTCAAGAAGCTTCTAATACTAATATAATGATAATATCATCCTATTATCTCTCTTCTCTCATAAATCGAGTCCGGTTCGTCAAACTGAGACTATTTACAAAAATCAGAATCAAAACTGCCAACCGATACGGTTCAAAAACAAGGTTCTTCGCGATTGCATTATCGAGCTTGCCTCAGAGGAGGTTCTAACTTAAGGATGACATAATGATAATAAGGATTGAGATGCTTGATGATATAACAGAGATTTTTCCTTTACTGATCTTCCGGAGAAATTCGTACTTTCAGAAAAGATCTCATGTACTCAAAAATCAGGGTCGTTACAGTCCTCGGTGCATGCTGAGATGTGCAGGTGGACAGGTTGTTTCAACTGTTGCTTTTTCCTAAAGATTGTGTAGATGGACTTGCCTGTCTCTCCATGTAAACGTCTTCCGGTTCCCTTCTGGGTAGCCATCCTAAAAGAAAAAGGGAAGAAAGGTAACCCAATAATAAAGATAAGAAAATAAATGAAGTATGGTTGGATTAATGCCAAATGATAAGGGTCTCATTTATATGGTAGCTACAACATGCAAGTGAGAAAACAATAGAAGCCATGGCATACCAGTGGTGCAAAATTTGCAACAATGGGGAAGAGAGTGGGTAATGAAAGACAATGTAAGTTCATGTCAATGCAAAAGGAATATCAGTAATATAAAAATTAGCATTGATTTAAATAATATTACTCAATCAGAATTAAACAAGTCATTAAGCACCAAGAAAATACCAGAAAAGATGTAACAGTTGAATAAGAACATTTGAACACCAATGGTAAAATAATAAATTTAGAAAAATAAAAATATGCAATGAATGAAAGTATGCAAATAAATAAAATAAAATAAAAGATAAGAAGAATGAGAAGGAAAATAAAGTAAGAAAGAAAGAAGAAAGAAGAAAAGATAGAAGAAATTAGGATTAGAGAAGAAAAGATAAGAAAATTGGCACTAATCTGGATAGGTTGTGTGACGCTGGCGACGCGGTCGCGTGGGTGACGCGGTCACGTGGTGTGCAATAAGGTCAGGCGACGCGGACGCGTGGGCACATGATCGCGTGACTTGATTTGTGCTAGTGGCGCGAGTGCAGCCTCGCGGTCGCACAACTCTCTATTCGAAACTTGGTATTGCCAAAATCCAGGGTGACGCGGTCGCGTGGTTGACGCGATCGTGTGAGTGGCCATCATGGGGATATGACGCGGACGCGTGAGCCCTGCATCTGCGTGGTAAGACATGTGTGGTCAGCACCAGTCCAGCACCACTCTCGCACAACTTTTGGTCGTGCACCCTTCGTACGTCGATTTCCAGGTCACGCGGCCGCGTGAGTGACGCGGTCGCGTGGGAGCCATTTTTCCCACATGATGCGGACGCGTCAGCGACGCTGCCGCGTCGCGTGCGTGCTTCTCTTTTTTTTTATGCATGAAAAATGCAGAATGCAGTGTTAATATGAATGTGATGCAAAACTCCAGGTTCAATATAATAAAATAAAATAAAACTCGAAAACAAATAAAACTAATTAAAAATGAAAAAGGAACGATCATACCATGGTGGGTTGTCTCCCACCTAGCACTTTTAGTTAAAGTCCTTAAGTTGGACATTTGATGAGCTTCCTGTTATGGTGGCTTGTGTTTGAACTCATCCAGGAATCTCCACCATTGTTTATAAGTCAAATAGCCTCCGGGATCCCAAACTAGGCACGTAAAGCCTTTGAGCAGCTTCAAACAGATTCTTAGGCTCCCGGAGTGTTGGATGTCAGAACAGATTCCAGGATCCCAAATTTTGCTTTTACACCCGTCTTTGTGTTGATCATCACGATTCCATCCGAGTGGCAAGCAATCTGAATTCTCACTAAAGCGGCCAAACAACTTCCTAGACCCATTCAGTTGAGCTCTACACCAACCTTTGCGTTTAAACTTAAAGCTTCCAACCATGATGAACCTTGCAGGACAATTCTTACCACTGCCCATCTTCCTCTTACTCTTAATGTTACAAAGAGCTCTAAGTTGACCATCTGTCTCCAGTAGCCCATATTCAAGTGGAATTAGAAAGCTAAGGGATATGTTGAATTTGAAAATTAAATTTTGAATTTTAAAATTTGAAATTTGAATTTTGAAATTTGAATTTTGAAAAAGTCAACAATATACGATAAGAATTTGAAAAAGATTTAAATTTTGAAAAGGTTTAATTTTTGAAATTTTAAGTTTGATTTTTGAAATAAGATAAGATAAGATTTTGAAAAAGATATGCTTTTTGAAAAATATTTGAATTTTGAAATTTAAATTTTGAAATTTTGAATTTTGAATTTAAAATTTTTTTTATTTTTTTATAATTAAATAAAAACCAATAACCTCTTAATTTATGAAAAAAGCAAAAATAAAAACAAAAATAAAAACAAATAAACAAATAAAAAATAAATATTTACAATAACCAATAATAAGGCACACGTTTGCAATTCCCCGGCAACGGCGCCATTTTGACGAACAAGATTTTTGCCAGTAAAGAATTTCATAAAAACATTCGCGTTGTAGATATAGTCTCTAAACCGACAGAAATCCCTTCGTACAAATGTTTTGGTTGTCACAAGTAACAAACCCCTTTAAAATTGATAACCGAGTATTTAAACCTCGGGTCGTCTTCTCAAGGAATTGCAGGGAGGTGTTCTTATTATTGGTTATGCAAAGGTATGTTTTGGGATTTTGGATCAAGGTAAAAAGTTAGTTGAATGACAAGTAAAATAAAATAATAATAATAATAAAATAAATAACTACAAAATAGACTCTTGGCAAGGTATGAAAAATTGGAAGTCCAGACTTAGTTATCCTTATCAATAATTATGAAAGTTGAATCTTAATTCCACTTAGTTGACCTTTACTAAAGCAAAGGAAAGTCAAGGGACTAATTAGTTTGATCTTCGAATCCTATTTAGTTCCTAAGAAAAGGTTGGGATTATTGAAGTTCAGTTTAATTAGCAAAGATAACAGTTATCAATTATGTTGAGCTAAGATAACTCCTGAGTTACTGCTTTCTTAACCAAGGCCAAAAGGGGAAAAAGTAAATTTGTTGGAATAAAAATGTCTTCAGATGGGAATAACAATAATGTAAACAAAAGAAAGCAATAGTAAACTGAAATACCTCAAATAACATTAATCCAAAATAATAATCTGTAACATGGAAGAGTTCATAAATTTAATTAGAAAAATAAATAAAAGGAACATTGAACCTGGGAAGAAGTTAAAATAATAAAGTTGAAATAATAATACATCCTAATTCCTTTAAGAGGAATCCTAATTCTAAATCCTAAGAGAGAGGAGAGAACCTCTCCCTCTAAAAACTACATGAAAAGTGAATTATGGAAGCGTGATTATGAATGGATGCATTCCCCCACTTTATAGCCTCTAATCGGTGTTTCCTGGGCCGCAAATTGGGTCAGAAACAGCCCAGAATTCGCTGGTTGCGAATTCAAACACGCTGATTTTCGTCACTGCAACGCGTCCGCATGGAGCACGCGGTCGCGTCACCTAGCGTCAGGGTAACTATGGCATATTATATATCAAATCGAAGCCCCGGACGTTAGCTTTCCAACGCAACTGGAACCGCATCATTTGGACCTCTGTAGCTAAAGTTATAGCCGTTTGAGTGTGAAGAGGTCAGGCTGGACAGCTTAGCAATTTCTCCAACTTCTTGTATTCCTTCCACTTTTGCATGCTTCCTTTCTATCCTCTGAGCCATTCCTGCCCTGTAATCTCTGAAAGCACTTAACACACATATCAAGGCATCTAATGGTAATAAGAGAGGATTAATATTAGCAAAGATAAGTCCAAAGAAACATGTTTTCAATTAAAGCACATAATTAGGAAGGCAAATGTAAAACCATGCAAATAGTATGAATAAGTGGGTAACGAGTAGATAAAAACCACTCAATTGAGCACAAGATAAACCATAAAATAGTGGTTTATCAATGACATTCAATGTGTTCAAGGCCATGAGTTACCCACCAGAACCATTGGGCGAATGTATGAGGTTGGATTCACTGGAAGACGCAGTACAAGAGATTTTTGAAGAAGAAGAACTTGAAGGTTTAACAGAGGAGGAATCAACATTTAGCGAAGAGGCTGCAACAGCAGAGATTCATATACAGGGTGCACCAAAGGAAGAGAATGAAAAAAAGAAGCACCCAAACTTGAACTCAAAGCACTGCCACCCACTCTCAAATATGCATACTTAGGAGAGAATGAAAGTTACCCAGTGATCATAAACTCAGCCCTCAGCCAAGATCAAGAGGATGAACTACTCCAAGTATTGCGAAAGCATAAGGATGCCATTGGATGGACCCTCGCTGACCTGAAAGGAATCAGTTCAGCCATATGCATGCATAAGATACCGTTGGAAGACAATGTCAAACCATCCATTCAACCCCAAATGTGGCTGAATCCAGTCATGAAGGAAGTGGTACAGAAAGAAGTCATGAAGTTATGGCAGGGAGGGGTGATCTACCCGATCTCAGACAGTCCATGGGTCAGCCCCGTGCAAGTTGTCCCAAAAAAAGGAGGAATCACTGTAGTCCCCAATGAGAAGAACGAACTAATCCCTACAAGGACCGTCACAGGATGGCGGATGTGCATAGACTACAGAAAACTCAATGAAGCTACAAGAAAAGATCATTTCCCCCTTCCTTTCATGGATCAGATGCTGGAAAGACTTATAGGACACGCATATTACTGTTTTATCGATGGTTATTCAGGATATAACCAAATAGTGGTTGATCCGAGAGACCAAGAGAAAACCTCATTCACTTGCCCATATGGAGTGTTTTCCTACAGGTGCATCCCATTTGGGCTATGTAATGCACCTGCAACTTTCCAACGCTGCATGCTCTCCATTTTCTCAGATATGATAGAAAAATTCATTGAAGTCTTTATGGATGACTTTTCGGTATTCGGAGATTCCTTCCCCAATTGCCTAAATCACTTGGCCCTGGTATTAAAAAGATGTCAAAAGACAAACTTGGTCTTGAATTGGGAGAAATGTCACTTTATGGTGACAGGAGGAATAGTTCTTGGCCATAAGGTTTCTAACCAAGGCATTGAGGTAGACAGAGCTAAGGTGGAACTCATTGAAAAATTACCCCCACCAAGTGATGTCAAGGCAATTAGGAGCTTTTTAGGGCATGCCGGCTTTTACAGAAGGTTTATTAAAGATTTTTCAAAGATAGCCAAGCCCTTAAGCAATCTCCTTGTATCTGATACACCATTTGTCTTTGATGAAAAATGCATGCTAGCATTCGAAAACTTGAAAAAGAGGTTGTCCTCTGCCCCTATCATTTCTCCACCTGATTGGAACTTACCATTTGAACTGATGTGTGATGCATCTGATTTTGCAGTTGGGGCAGTGTTAAGACAAAGGAAAGATAACTTGGTCCATGTAATATACTATGCCAGCAAAGTCCTCAATGACACTCAAAGAAATTATACCACTACTGAAAAGGAGTTGCTGGCAATAGTTTTTGCATTTGAAAAGTTTAGATCGTATCTCATTGGTGCCAAAGTGATCGTTTTCACAGATCACACAGCACTTAAATATTTGTTTGCCAAGCAAGAATCAAAACCAAGACTAATAACATGGATCTTGTTGTTGCAGGAATTCAATATTGAAATTGGAGACAAGAAAGGAGTGGAGAACAAAGTAGCAGATCACCTATCCAGAATCCCTCATGATAAAGAAGGATCACATGATACAAGTGTAAATGAGTTCTTCCCAGATGAGCAGTTGATGACGGTTCACAGAGCATCCTAGTTTGCAGATATTGCCAATTTCAAGGCAACTGGAGCTTTACCTCCAGAAATCAACAAACATCAAAAAAGAAAGCTCATCAATGACACGAAGTATTTTGTTTGGGATGAACCATACCTATTCAAGAAGTGTTCAGATGGAATCCTTAGAATATGTGTTTCAGAAGAAGAGGGAAAAGAGGTCTTATGGAACTGCCATGGCTCGTGCTATAGAGGCCACTTTGGAGGGGAAAGAACTGCAGCCAAGGTGTTACAAAGTGGATTTTTTTTGGCCCACCCTTTTCAAGGATGCCAAGGAAGTAGCAAAGAGCTGCAATAAATGCCAAAGAGATGGAAACCTGCCCAAAAGAAATGAGATGCCACATAATTTCATCTTAGAACTGGAACTGTTTGATGTATGGGGAATCGATTTCATGGGACCATTTCCAACCTCATATTCAAACAAGTATATCCTAGTAGCAGTGGATTACGTTTCCAAGTGGGTAGAGGCCATTGCAACCCCAACAAATGATAACAAGGTGGTCATGAACTTCCTCAAAAAGAATATCTTTAGCCGGTTCGGAGTCCCACGAGCGCTCATCAGTGATGGATGGAGCCATTTTTGTAACAGACCACTAGAAGCTCTTCTCCTACGATACGGGGTAAAGCACAAGGTTGCCACACCTTATCACCCCCAAACAAGTAGGCAAACCGAGATATCTAACAGAGAGTTAAAAAGGATTATGGAAAAGACTGTAGGAGCATCAAGAAAGGATTGGTCAAAGAAGCTAGATGATGCTCTTTGGGCATACAGAACTGCATTCAAACACCAATCGGGATGTCCCCATATCAACTGGTATATGGAAAGGCTTGTCATTTACCATTAGAGCTTGAACACAAAGCCCTCTGGGCTCTCAAGCTACTAAATTTTGATAGCCTTGCCGCTGGTGAAAAAAAGAGTCCTGCAGCTGCAGGAAATGGAGGAGTTCAGATCTCAAACCTATGAAAATGCCAAGATCTATAAAGAAAAGGCAAAGAGAAGACATGACCTCAATCTGATACCCAGGAGTTTCGAAAAGAGGCAGCAAGTGCTCCTCTACAACTCCAAATTGAGACTTTTCCCTGGAAAACTCAAATCAAGGTGGTCTGGACCCTTTCTTGTCACAAAGGTCTCGCCGTATGGACACATAGAAATCATGGAGGAAAGCTCAAGGAGGACTTTCACTGTGAACGGACAAAGGCTCAAGCATTACATGGGCAACATGAGGGAAAGCCCCAAAGTGAAATATCATCTCAACTGATGGAGAAATCGTCGAGTTAGCGACGCTAAAAGAGCGCTTCATTGGGAGGCAACCCAACCTAAGGTAGTTTCCTTTTCATGATCATTTCAATAAAATTTACAAGTAGTTTACCCTGTATTGCGAGGAGCTAAGTTTGGTGTTGCACACCAAAACAATCCAAGAGTGAATGTGTAATTCTAAGTTTGGTGTTCCATCAAAGATTTCAGTTAGAATCACGCTACACCTCTTCAAGAGCAAATTGCTAGCCCCAACCAATCAGGGAAACCACTTGACAAGAGTTTAGTTTCTAGTTCATAGTCGTTTTAGTAATAAAAGCACATAAGATCCTCTGCATGTATTCAATCTGTTGCATTAGGCAAGGAACTAAGTTTGGTGTTCACACACCAAATCAGGTTCAGAAACTCACAAGCATGCATGCATGCTAACTAATTCTCAAGTGCTTTGGGAACAAGCAACTTCCAATAACTTTGCAGGAATTCAATCAAATCTTTGGGAACAACGGTGCACCATCATCCAAGGAAGCAAAGAAGGATGCAAAAGCTATGGACGATGACAACAAAGGGATGGCTAGAAGTCACCACCAAAAGGTTGTATTGTTACTTGATTCCATATGCTTGGAAATGCTCAAATTGGAAGTCTAAATGTATCCCTGATTATTAGCTACTCTTCAGTTTACATCACTAGGATTTAATGTTCGTTTTTTCCCGCCTTTGTCATATGTGTGCTGTGCCAAGCTATCTGCTGCATTTTCACCTTGCTTACTTGTATGCTTGTCCTTTAAGTCAAATAAAAAGAGATGTTATGAAAGACCAGAGTGATGTTCAATTTGTGGAGTAAGTTCTTAAGCTTGTGGTGTAGTAATTACTTAGCTAAGTTAGTTCACCAACAAGGTAGGAAGGCAACTACCTGTCTTGAATCATATGCTTGAAACACACCCCATGAGACTAGCTAAATAACAAGATCCTAATAAGAAAAGGGGAAAGAAAAATGAAAGTTGAGAAATAAAGAAAAAGAGTAAGAAATAAGGCTAGGCACCAAGGGTTAAATCTTAAGGCATGTGTCTGTGGTGCTCTTGTGCAAAGGATATACATGGATGAATAAGCTCTCAGAGGTGCCTTATCACTTGGTAACTTGGGTTAACTAACCCGGGATTATCAGCTGAAAGTCCACTATCAAGAGTAATCCTTGCTACAGAGCACTTAGTAACCCAAAGAGGTGCTGGACACCAAGGTCTCAAGAAGAAAAATAACAAACCATGTGCCTGTGATGTGAATGTATGGGGGAAAGAGACTTGAGGGAGTAAGTCCTTAGGGGTGTCTTAACACCTAGCACCTTGAACCAACTGGTTCGGGAGTGCTGGCTAAAAGCTTATATTAAAGAGTCACCCTCTTACAGAGCATCTAGTCTAAAGAACACAATCAAACCCTAAAAAGACAAAGGGATCAATGAATAAAAGTCTCATAGGGTACAATCAAGTGAGTATTCCAGGGCATGGTAAAGGTCTGAAAGCCAATGAAGGAATGAACCTAAGTTGCTGTGCATGAAACCCCATAAAACCAAGGACATGACTTCCACAATAATGACTCATTTCTCTTGTCATTTCATTCATCATTCTCATGTTTCAGTACTTGCTTAGGGACAAGCAAGCTTTAAGTTTGGTGTTGTGATACCAGGGCATTTTGGCCAATTTCACTGACCTTTTCTTTACTGTTTTATGGTAGTTTCATGCATTTTCTTAGTTAATAAGAAAGTTTTGGGTAGATAATCACTTACATCTTGATTCAAGCAAACATTGTAAATTTCATGTGATTTTATGAGAATTATGCATGAATTGAAGGATAAATTGGATAATGCATGTCTCATAACTTGGATTAGAGCTTTGATGCACTTTATTTGCTTGGTTTCAGGACAAAGGAAGCAAGGAAGAGCCACATTAGCAGTCACGTTAAACGTTAATCTAATTAACGTGACCACTAACGTGGAATGGGAATAAACTTGCAACGTTAATGAGAAAAGTGATTGCCAATAGCGCCTTCGAAACCATCATGGCCCACGTTAATTGCCACATTAACTACATTAATGTGGTAGTTAATGTGGAGAGAAAGGGAGCTCCAGCATTAGTGGTAAAAGTGAATATCACTAACGCTCCAAATTGGCAATTGGCCACGTTAAGAGTCACGTTAACTCAGTTCATGTGAACTCTAATGTGGAAAAGGAAGACAATGCCAACGTTAGTGACACTCACCTTTGTCACTAACGTTGGACTAAGCCCAATTGGCCACGTTAAGAGTCACATTAACTACATTAACGTGTACTCTAACGTGGGAGGAGCAAGGAATCACCAACGTTAGTGACACTCACCTTTGTCACTAACGTTGGACCAAGCCACTATGAGCCACGTTAGTTGCCATGTTAATGGCATTAACGTGGAAGCTAACGTGGAGGAAAGAAATAATGAACCAACGTTAGTGACACTCACCTTTGTCACTAACGTTGGAGATGGCAACCACCACCACGTTAGTGGCCACTTTAAGACAATTAACGTGAGGCACTAACGTGAGAAGGGGCGTTTGGAGCGTTAGTGACAAAGGTAAGTGTCACTAATGCCCTCGAGGCTAAGGCATGCCCACGTTAAAAGTCACGTTAGTTATACTAACGTGGACTCTAACGTGAGAAAAGGGGGGCTAAGAGTAACGTTATTGGCAAAGGTGAACGCCAATAACGCTCGCGATGGACCAAGAGGCAACGTTAGTGGTCACGTTAGTGCCACTAACGTTGAAGTTAACGTGAACCATCTTGGGCTAGGAACGTTAGTGAAAAAGGTGATTGTCCCTAACGTTCTCGAACCCACATTTTCACTTAACGTTAATGCCACTAACGTCCTAGCTAAAGTCCCTGCCTACTTCACACTTTCTCTGCAAGTAAAGCTGAGCCCACTGAAGATTCCAAACTGCTTCAACTCAAGATCCAAAGGCCCATATCCAAAGACTTGAAGAGCCAACTAGAATATAAGAAGAGTTGTATATATAGGAGTAGTTTTGAACTAGAGAAGAGAGCTTTTTGCATTAGGAGAACTACTCTCTGTATAATTTTACTTTTTCTGCACTTTAGTTTTACTTTGAGAATGTATTTTCCATCTTTGCTTTCAATTTCCAGAGCTATGAACAACTAAACCCCTTTTATTGGGTTAGGGAGCTCTGTTGTAATTTGATGGATCAATAATAGTTTTCATTATTCTTCTTCTTTCTTTTCTCTTGATTTTACTAGAAAGCTTTCAATCTTCATCCAATTGGGTAGTTGTCTTGGAAAAGAAGCTATTCATACTTGGATCTCTTCGAAACCTTTGAAGAGGAATGAAGAGATCATGCTAGAAATGCTTTCTCATGTTGGACCAAATTGGGGTTTGGATGGATATAGTGACATATAATCCTACAAACATTTTGATTTATGAATACATGTGGTATAATCAGTGACTGGTACGCGAAATCGTGATTACACTTTAATTATGTAAAGTTCATCGCTCTTTCTTTCCGGATGTAAAGGCCTTCAACCTTTACTAATACGTCCTCTACTTGTCCATATGCCTGTTTTCTTGAATTGTCTGCCATTTCTAATGAGATTTTAGCAGCTTGCACCCCATAGATTCCCAGTTTCTCTATTACAGAGAGGGGCATGAGGTTTATTCCTGAACCAACGTCACATAGAGCCTTAAAGATCATGGTGCCTATGGTACAGGGTATTATGAACTTTCCAGGATCCTGTCTCTTCTGAGGCAATGTCAGTTGATCCAGATCACTTAGTTCATTGATGAACAAGGGAGGTTCCACTTCCCAAGTATCAATGCCAAATAATTTGGCATTCAGCTTCATGATTGCACCAAGAAACTTGGCAGTTTGCTCTTCAGTAACATCCTCATTCTCTTCAGAAGAGGAATACTCATCAGAGCTCATGAAGGGCATAAGGAGGTTCAATGGAATCTCTATGGTCTCTAGATGAGCCTCAGAGTCCTTTTGTTCCTCAGAGGGAAGCTCCTTATTGTTCACTGGACGTCCTGAAAATAATTTTTGAAAAAGAGTTAGTGATTTTCGAAAATGGTTTTTGAAAAATGTTAGTATTTTTCGAAAAAAAATTTTTTTTTTGAAATAATAAAAATAAGAATAATTAGTTAATTAAAAAGAAATTTTTGAAAAAGAGGGAAGATATTTTCGAAAATTAGAGAGAGAGAATTAGTTAGGTAGTTTTGAAAAAGTTAAGAAACAAACAAAAAGTTAGTTAGTTAGTTGAAACAAATTTTGAAAAGATAAGAAGTTAGGCAGTTAGAAAAGATATTTTGAAACCAACTTTTTGAAAAAGGTAAAATGAGAAGATATTTTTGAAAAGATATGATAGAAATTAGTTTTTGAAAAAGATTTGATTTTTAAAATCACAATTAATGACTTGATTCATAAGAAATCACAAGATATGATTCTAGAATTCAAAGTTTGAATCTTTCTTAACAAGCAAGTAACAAACTTCAAATTTTTGAATCAAAACATTAATTGATTATGTTATTTTCGAAAATTTGATATAAAAATAAGAAAAATATTTTTGAAAAATATTTTTGGAATTTTCGAAAATAACTAAGAATTTTGAAAAAGATTTTATTTTTGAAAAAGATTTTGAAAAAGATAAGATTTTCAAATTGAAAATTTGATTTGACTCATGAGAAACAATTTGATTTTAAAAATTTTTGAAAAAGTCAATCCAAATTTTTGAATTTGATAAGGAGAAAAAGGGAAATATATTTTTTTTATTTTTGAAATTTTTATGAAAAACATGAAAATGAAGCAATGCATGAAAATTTTTGGATCAAACAATGAATGCATGCAATAATGCTATGAATGTCAAGATGAACACCAAGAACACTTTGAATGCCAAGATGAACATCATAGACACAATTTTGAAAAACTTTTAATGCAAAGAAAACATGCAAGACACCAAACTTAGAATTCTTTAATGCTTAGACACTAAGAATTCAAGAATGCATATGAAAAACAATAAAAGACACAAAACAAAAAATCATCAAGATCAAACAAGAAGACTTACCAAGAACAACTTGAAGATCATGAAGAACACTACGAATGTCTGAATTTTCGAAAAATGCAAGATGCATATGCAAGTGACACCAAACTTATGATATGACTCAAGACTCAAACAAGAAACAGAAAAATAAATATTTTTTATTTTTATGATTTTCTAATTTTTTTGGATTTTTTTCGAAAATTATTTGTAAAAGAAAAATAAGGTCATGAGACACTAGAATTCATTCTTAAAAATTTTGAAGCCATATTGAATAAAATTTTTGAAAACATTTTTTTTTCGAAAACAGATGAGAAAATTTTAGAAATATTTTTGAAAAATTTTTGAAAATAAAATAAAAAGAAAATTACCTAATCTGAGCAACAAGATGAACCATCAGTTGTCCAAACTCGAACAATCCCCGGCAACGGCGCCAAAAACTTGGTATGCGGAATCGTGATTACACTTTAATTATGTAAAGTTTATCGCTCTTTCTTTCCCTGGCAATGGCTCCAAAAACGTGGTGCCAGTACCATGGTTCACAATTCCGTGTAACTAACCAGCAAGTGCACTGGGTCGTCCAAGTAATACCTTACGTGAGTAAGGGTCGAATCCCACGGAGATTGTTGGTATGAAGCAAGCTATGGTCACCTTGCAAATCTCAGTTAGGCAGATATAAATTGATAATGGTGTTTTCAAATAATAATTAATAGAATAGGGATAGAAATACTTATGTAATTCATTGGTGAGAATTTCAGATAAGCAAATGGAGATGCTTTCGTTCCTCTGAACCTCTGCTTTCCTGCTATCTTCATCCAATCAGTCTTACTCCTTTCCATGGCTGGCTTTAAGTGATACATCACCACTGTCAATGGCTACTTTCGGTCATCTCTCGGGAAAATGATCCAATGCCCTGTCACGGCACGGCTATTCATCTGTCGGTTCTCAATCATGCTGGAATAGGATTTACTATCCTTTTGCGTCTGTCACTAACGCCCCGCAATCACGAGTTTGGAGCTCGTCACAGTCATTCATTCATTGAATCCTACTCGGAATACCACAGACAAGGTTTAGACTTTCCGGATTCTCTTGAATGCCGCCATCATTCTAGCTTACACCACGAAGATTCTGGTTAGGAGTTCTAAGAGATACTCATTCACTCGAAGGTAGAACGGAAGTGGTTCTCAGGCACGCGTTCATAGGGAATGATGATGATTGTCACGTTCATCACATTCAGGTTGAAGTGCGAATGAATATCTTAGAAGCGAAATAAGAAGATTTGAATAGAAAACAGTAGTACTTTGCATTAATCTTTGAGGAACAGTAGAGCTCCACACCTTAATCTATGGAGTGTAGAAACTCTACCGTTAAAATTACATAAGTGAAAGGTCCAGGCATGGCCGAGATGGCCAGCCCCCTAAAACGTGATCAATAGTCTCCTAAGATGAACAATGGATTAAAACTGAGACCAAAGATGTCTAATACAATAGTAAAAGGTCCTATTTATAATACACTAGCTACTAGGGTTTACATGAGTAAGTAATTGATGCATAAATTCACTTCCGGGGCCCACTTGGTGTGTGCTTGGACTGAACTTGAGTGTTGCACGTGTAGAGGTCCTTCTTGGAGTTGAACGCCAGCTTTTGTGCCATTTTGGGCGTTCAACTCTGGTTTTGGCTCCTTTTCTAGCGCTGGACGCCAGATTTGGGCAGAAAGCTGGCGTTGAACGCCAGTTTACGTCGTCTATTCTTGGCCAAAGTATGGACTATTATATATTGCTGGAAAGCCCTGGATGTCTACTTTCCAACGCAATTAAAAGCGCGCCATTTCGAGTTCTGTAGCTCCAGAAAATCCTCTTTGAGTGCAAGGAGGTCAGAATCCAACAGTATCAGCAGTCCTTTTTCAACCTCTGAATCTGATTTTTGCTCAAGTCCCTCAATTTCAGCCAGAAAATACCTGAAATCACAGAAAAACACACAAACTCATAGTAAATTCCAGAAATGTGAATTTAACATAAGAAATAATGAAAACATCCCTAAAAGTAACTAGATCCTACTAAAAACATATTAAAAACAATGTCAAAAAGCGTATAAATTATCCGCTCATCAGTGACCACACTTCATCTCTTCTCATGAGCAATTAGACCAAGGAATTGGCTATTGATCAAGATTTGAGAGATTGAATTACCAAGGAATTGGAATTCAATCACTTAAGATTGCCAAGGAGATCAATGAATGCATTGATTGAGGAAGAGATGAAAATGAACTTGATCCAGAGAATACAACATATCCTGAGCCCAATGAACTCCCCATTTCTGATCTTACCCATTCTCTTTACTTTCTGCCATTTACTTTTATGTTCATCTTCCCCATTCCCCATTTAAGGTTCTGCAATTTACTTTCCATCATTTACATTCAGTCTTTTATTTTCAGTAATTACATTTCCTGCCATTTACTTCCCGCCATTTAAATTCCTGCAATTCCCCAATCAAATTTTGCTTAGCTCAACTAGAACATTCCTCCAATTAAAGTTGCTTGACCAATCAATCCCTGTGGGATTCGACCTCACTCTATTGTGAGTTTTTACTTGACGACAATTCGGTATACTTGCCGAGGGAAAATTGTTGAGAGACAAGTTTTCGTGCATTAGCAACAGACAGAGAATTCTGAGCAGAATCCATCTAGCTTAGCAAATATAGTCTCTGATCTGTCTAAGGCCACTCTAAGTTTCATGAATGAAACAAGGTCCACTATTAGAAATTTGGAGGCACAAGTGGGCCAGCTGAGTAAAAGGGTCACTGAAACTCCTCCTAGTACTCTCCCAAGCAATACAGAAGAAAATCCAAAGAGAGAGTGCAAGGCCATTGATTTGACCATCATGGATGAACCTACAAGGGAGGAGGAGGACGTGAATCCTAGTGAGGAAGACCTCCTGGGATGCTCAGTGACCAATAAGGAGTTTCCCTTTGAGGAACCAAAGGAATCTGAGGCTTATCTAGAGACCATAAAGATTCCATTGAACCTCCTTCTGCCCTTCATGAGCTCTAATGAGTATTCTTCTTTTGAAGAGATTGAAGACGTTACTGAAGAGCAAGTTGCTAAGTACCTTGGTGCAATTATGAAGCTGAATGCCAAATTATCTGGTAATGAGACTTAGGAAGATGAACCTCCATTGCTCACCAATGAACTGAATGCATTAGATAGGCAGAAATTACCTCAATAGAAACAGGATCCTGGTAAATTCTTAATACCCTGTAACATAGGCACCATGACCTTTGAGAAGGCTCTGTGTGACCTAGGGTCAGGAATAAACTTAATGCCACTCTCAGTAATGGAGAAACTTGGGATCTTTGAGGTGCAAGCTGCCAGAATCTCATTAGAGATGGCAGACAACTCAAGAAAACAGGCTTATGGACAAGTAGAGGACGTGTTAGTAAAGGTTGAAGGCCTTTACATCCCTGCTGATTTCATAATCCTAGACACTGGGAAGGATGAGGATGAATCCATCATCCTTGGAAGACCCTTCCTAGCCACATCAAGAGCTGTGATTGATGTGGATAGAGGAGAGTTGGTCCTTCAACTGAATAAGGACAACCTTGTGTTTAAGACTCAAGGATCTCTTTCTGTAATAATGGAGAGGAAGCATGAAAAGCTTCTCTCACTGCAGAGTCAACCAAAGACCTCACAATCAAACTCTAAGTTTGGTGTTGGGAGGCCACAACCAAACTCTAAGTTTGGTGTTGAACCCCCACATTCAAACTCTAAGTTTGGTGTTGGGTGGTCCCAACAATGCTCTGAACATCTGTTAGGCTCCATGAGAGCTCACTGTCAAGCTACTGACATTAAAGAAGCGCTTGTTGGGAGGCAACCCAATGTTATTTAATTATATCTATTTTATATTTTTTATTTTATTTCATGTTTTATTAGGTTGATGATCATGTCGAGTCACAAAAACTACTGAAAAATCAAAAACAGAATGAAAAACAACATTAAAAATAGCACACCCTGGAGGAGGAGCAATCTGGCGTTTAAACGCTAGAAACAAGCATCTACCTGGTGTTAAACGCCAGAAACAGGCTACATTTGGACGTTTAATGCCAGAAACAAGCAACAGTCTGGCGTTAAACGCCAGGATTACACAGCAAGGGCGTTTTACACACCTAATTGGAGCAGGGATGTTAAGTCCTTGGCCCCACTGGATCTGTGGATCCCACAAGATCCCCACCACTTCTTCTCTCCTCTTCATACCTTTTCATAACTCTCTTCCCCAAATACCCTTCACCAATCCCCTCAATCCCTCTTTCCCATCACCTCTTCACCACTCACATCTATCCTCTCTTCCCCAAAAACCCCACCTACCTTCAAATTCAAAATATTTTCCCTCCCAAACCTAACCCTAATGGCCGAACCCTAACCCCCCCCACTCCTATATAAACCCCTCCTTCCTTCTTCATTTTCACACAACACAACCCTCTCTTCACCACCTTGGCCGAATACACCCCCCTCTCCCTCTCCTCCATTTCTCTTCTTATTCTCCTTCTTTCTTTCTTTCTTCTTTTGCTCGGGGACGAGCAAACATTTTAAGTTTGGTGTGGTAAAAGCGTTTCTTTTTATTTTTCCATAACCATTAATGGCACCTAAGGCCAGAGAAACCTCTAGAAAGAGGAAAGGGAAAGCAATTACTTCCACCTCTGAGTCATGGGAGATGGAGAGATTCATCTCAAAGGTCCATCAAGACCACTTCTATGAAGTTGTGGCCAAGAAGAAAGTGATCCCTAAGGTTCCTTTCAAGCTAAAAAAGAATGAGTATCCGGAGATCCGACATGAAATCCGAAGAAGAGGTTAGGAAGTTCTCACCAACCCCATTCAACAAGTCGAGATCTTAATGGTTCAAGAGTTCTATATAAACACATGGATCACTAGGAACCATGATCAAAGTGTGAACCCGAATCCAAAGCATTGGCTTACCATGGTTCGGGGGAAATACTTAGATTTCAGTCCGAAAAATGTAAGGTTGGCGTTCAACTTACCAATGATGGAAGAAAACGCACGCCCCTACACTAGAAGGGTCAATTTTGATCAAAGGTTGGACCAAGTCCTCATGGACATATGTGTGGAAAGAGCTCAATGGAAAATTGACTCAAGAGGCAAGCCGGTTCAACTAAGAAGACTTGACCTCAAACCAGTAGCTAGGGGATGGTTAAAGTTCATTCAACGCTCAATCATTCCTACTAGCAACTGGTCTGAAGTTACTATAGACCGACCCATCATGATCTATAGTATCATGATTGGGGAGGAAGTGGAGGTTCATGAGATTATACCTCAAGAACTCTACAAGGTGGCTGACAAGTCCTCCACTTTGGCAAGGTTAGCCTTTCCTCACCTCATCTATCACCTCTGTAATTTGGCTGGAATTGACATAGAGGGAGACATCCTCATTGAAGAGGACAAGCCCATCACTAAGAAAAGGATGGAGCAAACAAGAGATCATGGACCTCAACATGAACATGAGGAAATTCCTCACCATGAAATCCCTGAGATGCCTCAGGGGATGCACTTTCCTCCACAAAACTATTGGGAGCAAATCAACACTTCCCTAGGAGAATTAAGCTCCAAGATGGGACAACTAAGGATGGAGCACCAAGAGCATTCCATCATCCGCCATGAAATTATAGAAGATCAAAGAGCTATGAAGGAGGAGCAACAAAGACAAGGAAGAAACATAGAGGAGCTCAAGAGCACCATTAGTTCTTCAAGAAGAGGAAGACGTCATCCTCACTAAGGTGGACCCGTTCCTTAATCTCCTTGTTCTTATTTTCCTATTTTTCGGTTTTTATGCTTTATGTTTTATTTATGTTTGTGTCTTTACTATATGATCATTAGTGTTTAAGTGTCTATGTCTTAAAGTTATGAATGTCCTATGAATCCATCACCTCTCTTAAATGAAAAATGTTCTAAAAATAAAAGAACAAGAAGTACAGGATTTCGAATTCATCCTTGAAACTAGTTTAATTATTTTGATGTGGTGACAATACTTTTTGTTTTCTGAATGAATGCTTGAACAGTGCATATTTCTTTTGATATTGTGGTTTATGAATGTTAAATATGTTGGCTCTTGAAGAATAAGGAAAAAGGAGAAATGTTATTTGATGATCTGAAAAATCATAAAAATGATTCTTGAAGCAAGAAAAAGCAGTGAATAGAGAAGAGCTTGCGAAAAAAAGAGAAAAAAAATGGCAAAAAAAAAGAGAAAGAAAAATAAAAAGCAAGCAGAAAAAGCCAAAAGCTCTTTAAACCAAAAGGCAAGAGCAAAAAGCCAATAGCCCTTAAAACCAAAAGGCAAGGGTAAATAAAAAGGATCCAAGGCTTTGAGCATCAGTGGATAGGAGGGCCTAAAGGAATAAAATCCTGGCCTAAGCGGCTAAACCAAGCTATCCTAACCATGTGCTTGTGGCGTGAAGGTGTCAAGTGAAAACTTGAGACTGAGCGGTTAAAGTCGAGGTCCAAAGCAAAAGAAGAGTGTGTTTAAGAACCCTGGACACCTCTAATTGGGGACTTTAGCAAAGCTGAGTCACAATCTAAAAAGGTTCACCCAGTTATATGTCTGTGGCATTTATGTATCCGGTGGTAATACTGGAAAACAAAGTGCTTAGGGCCAAGGCCAAGACTCATAAAGTAGTTGTGTTCAAGAATTAACATACTGAACTAGGAGAATCAATAACACTATCTGAATTTTAAGTTCCTATAGATGCCAATCATTCTAAACTTCAATAGATAAAGTGAGATGCCAAAACTATTCAAGAGGCAAAAGCCTACTAGTCCCGCTCATCTGATTGGAGCTAAGTTTCATTGATATTTGGGATTTATAGTATGTTCTCTTCTTTTTATCCTATTTGATTTTCAGTTGCTTGGGGACAAGCAACAATTTAAGTTTAGTGTTGTGATGAGCGGATAATTTATACGCTTTTTGGCATTGTTTTCACATAGTTTTTAGTATGATTTAGTTAAATTTAGTATGTTTTTATTAGTTTTTAAATAAAATTTACATTTCTGGAATTTACTATGAGTTTGTGTGTTTTTCTGTGATTTTAGGTATTTTCTGGCTGAAATTGAGGGACTTGAGCAAAAATCAGATTCAAAGGTTGAAGAAGGACTGCAGATGCTGTTGGATTCTAACCTCCCTGCACTCAAAGTGGATTTTCTGGAGCTACAAAACTTCAAATGGCACTCTCTCAATTGCGTTGGAAAGTAGACCTCCAGGGCTTTCCAGATATATATAATAGTCCATACTTTGCCCGAGTTTAGATGACGAAAACTGGCGTTCAACGCCAGCTCCCTGCCCTATTCTGGAGTCAAACGCCAGAAACAGGTTGCAAAGTGGAGTTAAACGCCAGAAACAGGTTACAAACTGGCGTTTAACTCCAAGAAAGACCTCTCCACGTGAAAGCTTCAATGCTCAGCCAAGCACACACCAAGTAGGCCCCGGAAGTGGATTTCTGCATCATTTACTTATCTTTGTAACCCTAGTAACTAGTTTAGCATAAATAGGACTTTTTACTATTGTATTCAGAGATCATTGGATGTTTAGTTCTGGGATCATTGAGGCTGGCCTCTCGGCCATACATAGACCTTGTTCTTATGTATTTTCAACGGTAGAGTTTCTATAAACCATAGATTAAGGTGTGGAGCTCTGCTGTTCCTCGAGTATTAATGCAAAGTACTATTATTTTTCTATTCAATTCAAGCTTATTCCTATTCTAAGATATTCATTCGCACCCAAGAACATGATGAATGTCATGATTATGTGACGCTCATCACCATTCTCACTTATGAACACGTGCCTGACAACCACTTCCGTTCTACATGAAGATAAGATAGAATGAGTATCTCTTAGATATTTAATACAGGGGACCGAGTCCGAGATATTAGAGTCTTCGTGGTATAAGTTAGAACCCATGGACGGCCATTTCTGAGATCCGGAAAGTCTAAACCTTGTCTGTGGTATTCCGAGTAGGATTCGGGAAGGGATGGCTGTGACGAGCTTCAAACTCGCGAGTGCTGGGCGTAGTGACAGACGCAAAAGGATAGTAAATCAAATTCCAGTATGATCGAGAACCGACAGATGATTAGCCATGCAGTGACAGCGCATTGGACCATTTTCACAGAGAGGACGGGATGTAGCCATTGACAATGGTGATGCCCAACATACAGCTTGCCATGGAAAGGAGTAGGAATGATTGGATGAAGACAGCAGAAAAGCAGAGGTTCATGAGAAACGAAAGCATCTCTATACGCTTATCTGAAATTCTCACCAATGAATTACATAAGTATCTCTATCCTAGTTTATATTTTAATTATGTTTTAATTATTAATTCTCTATAACTATTTGAATCTTCCTGACTGAGATTTACAAGGTGACCATAGCTTGCTTCAAGCTGACAATCTCCGTGGGATCGACCCTTACTCACGTAAGGTTTATTACTTGGATGACCCAGTGCACTTGCTGGTTAGTTGTGCGAAGTTGTGACAAAGTGTGATTCACGTTTGAGAGCACCAAGTCTTTGGCGCCATTGTTGATGATCACAATTTCGTGCACCAGTACTCCCTAGGGATATCATGCCCCAGCCCATGGTCCAAGGATATAGTGCCCGTGCACACTCTTGTGATTCCGAAAGGATGCGAGCAGGATACTCTGCCACAGACCTCACATCTCAACATAAGCGGGACTAACCTTCACCCTTACGCCGCCGCCACAACCTCGACAGGCGGGATCCAACTAAACCGTCCTTGCCAGGCGCATAGCGTCTCAACAATTTCAATTTAAAAAAATGCTACATCAGTGGTTTTAGAAATCATATATTTCAGTACATCAGTAATCCATAATTCCACTTTGAGTCCCAGACTTGTCTCAACTACCATCAATTCATCATTTTCACAACTCACTACATCAATCATTATTACAGTACTCTGTCATCTCTCTCCACTAATCCATCCTCAGTACTCCAAAAACCTAAGCCTCCATTTTTTAAACATTTTTACAAGAAAATACCTAATTAATTTCACCTAGAGCCTTTCCTATGTTATGACGCCTAAAAACAAGCTAAACAGTCATAGGTAAGTGTCACGGAAGTTTACAAGCTTGCTGGGAAGGTAAAATAGTTGAAAATAAGGTTTTAATTGAAAAACAAGATAGTGTGCGTACGCATAGGGTTGTACGTATGCACACCCAGAAGGATTTTCAGAAAGTGTGCGTACGCATAGAAGTGTGCATACGCACGGAAGGCAAAAGTTTTCATGATAAATGCGCGCACAAGTACGTGCGAGCGCCCTAAACAGATTGCAAATCCCAGCATGTGCGTGCTCACGAGGTTGTGCATACGCACAACTTACAAATCACAAATTCTGCAACTTCACAGGATTCAGATTTCTGACCCAAACTTTTAACGATCATATCTTTCTCTACAAAATTTATATTTCTACAAAATCTATACCGTTTTAAATCTCTTTAAAGTATCTTTAATTTGATATAAAATCATTCAATTTCAAAAATTGTAGCTCAAAATATGATCTGTCGAAGTTCACTAAAAATCTATTTTTACCAAAGATCTATAAACCTCAATTTTACCAAATTTTTAATCCAACATCACTTATTCCACATTCAAAGCAGTCCTAATGTAATTAATTCATATTCATATACCTTTTCATCATTCCAAAACCTAGCAACACATAAATCATCCATTCCATACCCACATTCTACTTGTAAAATTTAAACCTCAACAATATACATCACAAAAATATCATTCCACCATCCTATATCCACATCACCAAACATCATCATTCATTAACATCCACAAGCATACAAACCCAATATCACTACCCAACATTATCATCATTCAACTTCCATCTCAATAATCAACAACAATATCACAATCATCAAAATCATCATGCATCACAATCATCATCAATCTATTTCAATCCTATCCTATGGTCTACTAGCCTAAGTGTCCATAAATATTATATATTACATAGAGAAAACCGAAACCATAACTTAGCCGATTCCCAATATGCAGTAAATCACCAAATTGAGTCCAACTCAAGCCTCCAATCACCAAAAGTCACGAATTCAAGAACCAACGCTCCAATAATCACAAATTCCAAGCTATGCACAATTAATATACACAACATAAATTCTAGGGTTCATAAATAATCTTAATTCTAGAAAAACTTCTACATGAACTACTTTTTATTAAATTATAAGTATTCTTTTAGCAGAAATTCAGTATAGAATATGCAAATAAATTGAGAGAACCAAAGTATCTAACAAGTCCATAGAGTATAGACATGGTTGTATTCTTTTGACAATGTAATTTGTTGAAATATGGTAACAGAGAAAGGAAGAGAAGGAACTAACAAAGTTTGACTTAGCAGTAAGAGGAGGGTAACTTATTGCTATAGCCTATAATCTCCTAATTAGTCCTAATTAAGTTCTTGTAATGAACTAACAAAGTTTTTTTATATACTCTAGTTGTACAATTCAAGGTAGAAAACTAGTTTCTGATCATTGCTTCCATTTGGTGACAGGTCCTGACAGAAGGATCTTCTTCCCAGAGGGTCTCTTGGACCGATCCAAGATCCCACCATACTTGACTGGAGAAGTGCCCGGAGAGTATGTGGATTCTTCTCTAGCTAGTCCCCTTTGAATCACAAACATTGTGAATCTTTGACTTGTTTTGCTTAAATTTTCTTTGATATTTATTGATGCAGCTATGGTTATGATCTTTTTGGTCTCAGCAAGAAGCCAGAGGACTTTGCCAAGTATGTCTTAACACTTTTTTCAAACTTGATATATATCCTTTTGGTCACATTAGTTTACGAACTGCTTTTAATACATTTATTATTTGAAGTATACTGGTTGATCCTTTTTTTTTATGTTAAATTGCTCTCTAGTATGCTTGGAAAGTAAATTCACTTTATTGAATGGGAATGATCATCTTTCTTGTTCCAAAATTCATTTCAAGTAGAAAATGAATGTATATATGCATGCATTAAAAGATGAACAAAGAACTATATCTCTGTTCTCTCTTTGTTTAAGTGAATGCTCATTAGCTCAGGAGCTTGTGTTGGAAAATTTACTCGTAATTAATGAGACTGAGCTTATATTTATGCAGTATAATTGAATGGTTTTACAGGATTCTGGCTGAAGTTGAAAACCTTGCTGCTAATTGTAATGAGACTGAGCTTAAGTTGTATTGTTTTTGTATTTTTTTTTCAATTTTTAGTTTTGGAATTTGAACTCGAGATTTATTTTGTATTTGAGTATTAGTTTTTTAATGTATAAAACAATTATCGCAAAAATTATGTCACTAATTATTGTTTGATTTATGTTGTACTAAAAATTGCATACTATATTTGTAAGTTTGGTAATAAAAAAGGATTGAAAATTTATATTTTGCAGGTAAAAATAAGAAAAAGGATTTTTTTTTAATTTTATAAGGCTATTGCCACGCTTTTAAAGTGTGGCCGTATAACTGGCTATCGCCACGCTTTAAAAAGTGTAGCCATATCTTTTCCTATCGGCACGTTTTTAAAGAGTACCCAAAACAAACATTCTGGGACGTTTTAAAAGCGTGGCGATATGTGCACTTTTTGGTACGCTTTCTAAGCGTACCTATAGGTTAAGAACTATGGCCACGCTTTTTAGGCGTGGCAAGAGTTGAAAGCGTGCCAACAAAAAAAGCATGCCGATAGATCCACAAAATCGTGGCGATAGAGCAACCGGCACGCTGGCAGATGTGACCCTTTCAAAAGCGTGCTGAAAGCTCAAAAAGCGTGGCAAAAAGCTATCGGCACGCTTTTTTGTACTTTTTGGCACGTTTTTAAAGCGTGGCAGAAAGCTTATTTTCTTGTAGTGCCATCAAGCAACTCACCGAGGTGGGTTACGACTTGCATGTGAAAAATAACAACAGAATATGGTATGAGAATCGGAGGTTCTAAGTATGGTAACAGTGCCCAGTAATGTAAGATATAAGACCCCGGGACGCCAGAGGTAATTCTAGATCTTCATATCAGTCATAAGATTCAACTTAAAACATAATTAAAATTAAAACCATAACTTTAAACCTTTATAAAAAGGGGGTAAACTAACTTAAGGAATTTCTAAGGGGTAAGTACGATTTTGGTCCCTTAAGTTTAGTGCCAGAATCGAATTCATCCATCTTGTTATTTTGCCATTAAAGTCTTCCCTTTTCCTTTCTCCCCCTTTTTTTTATTTTATTTTTTTTATTTATTAGAATAGGGGTATTTTAAGAATAAAACAAAAAATTTTATTAAAAATGACAATTTTAATACGAAAAAAATATTAAGGACGATTTTATATCGAAAATTAGATTAGGGACGGTTTCGATTCTGGCCCTCAACGTTAGGGACCAAAACCATACTTACCCCAATTTCTAACTATCAGTTCACCGCTATCCCACAACCTTCACCAGCCTATCCGCCATGCGATCCCATTGCCACCGCCTTCCGAACCTCCTCAATCCTAGTAGAAAACACAAGTAGTAACAATGCAAGTAAAACACAAGTATAGCATGTATATCAAGAAATTCAAGAAGCAATTAATCATGTTATACAATTAAGCAAGCAATTCAAGTCGGCAAAACAAGCAAACAGATAGAAGATGCACATGATGAATGCTTGTCCTATTTGGTTGTGATATCACATTGTCGATTCAACTGCCAACCCGACACATCTCCATGGAGACGTCACCTTTCGGTCACGAATACAACGGGTACTCCCTAGGGATATCGTGCCCCAACCCATGGTCCAAGGATATAGTGCCCGTGCACACTCTTGTGATTCCAAAAAGATGCGAGCAGGATACTCTGCCACAGATCTCATGATGAGCGGATATTTTACACACTTTTTGGGGTTAATTTCATGTAGTTTTTAGTATGTTTTAGTTAGTTTTTAGTATATTTTCATTAGTTTCTAGGCAAAATTCATATTTCTGGACTTTACTATGAGTTTGTGTTTTTTCTGTAATTTCAGGTATTTTCTGGCTGAAATTGAGGGAGCTGAGCAAAAATCTGATTCAGGCTGAAAAAGGACTGCTGATGTTGTTGGATTCTGACCTCTCTACACTCGGAATGGATTTTCTGGAGCTACAGGAATCCACTTAACGCGCTTTCAATTGCGTTGGAAAGTGGACATCCAGGGCTTTCCATCAATATATAATAGTCTATACTTTGCTCAAGGATAGATGATGTAAACTGGCGTTCAACGCCAGTTCCATGTTGCAGTCTGGCGTTAAACGCCAGAAACAGGTTACAAGTTGGAGTTAAACGCCCAAAACAGGTTACAACCTGGCGTTTAACTCCAGAAACAGCCTAAGCACGTGTAAAGCTTAAGTCTCAGCCCCAGCACATAACAAGTGGGCCCCAGAAGTGGATTTCTGCACTATCTATCATAGTTTACTCATTCTCTGCAAACCTAGATTACTAGCTTACTATTTAAACAACTTTTAGAGGATTATTTTGTATCTCATGATATTTTAGATCTGAACTTTGTACTCCTTGACGGCATGAGTCTCTAAACTCCATTGTTGGGGGTGAGGAGCTCTGCTGTGTCTCGATGAATTAATGCAATTATTTCTGTTTTCTATTCAAACACGCTTGTTTCTATCTACGATGTTCATTCGCACTTCAATATGATGAATGTGATGATCCGTGACACTCATCACCATTCTCAATCTATGAACGTGTGCCTGACAAAATTTCATGCTCTTTTATTTTTCGCAATTCAAACTGATAAATATAATTGATATCCTGACTAAGAGTTACAAGATAACCATAGATTGCTTCAAGCCAACAATCTCCGTGGGATTCGACCCTTACTCACGTAAGGTATTATTTGGACGACCCAGTGCACTTGCTGGTTAGTGGTACGAGATGTGAAAAGTGTGATTCACAATTTGTGCACCAAGTTTTTGGCGCCATTGCCGGGGAATTGTTCGAGTTTGAACAACTGACGGTTCATCATGTTGCTTAGATTAGGAAGATTTTGTCTTTTGGGTCAGAGTCCTTTACTTTCTTTTCAAAAATCTTTCAAAAATTTTTTATTTTTCTTTATTAATCTGTGTTTTGTCGTTGAGTCTTTTATTATTGTTCTTGTTAAAATTTTAGAATCCTTATTTTCTTTTTCAAAATTTTTTTCGAAATTTTATTTTTTTTACTAATAATTGAGTTTTTCTGTTTAAGTTTAGTTTTATGTTTTAAGTTTGGTGTCAATTGCATGTTTTTTTATCTTCCTTTAAAATTTTTGAATTAGTGTTCATTGTTCCTTCTTAATCTTCAAGTTGTTCTTGTTTATTTTCCTTGTTTGATCTTTAGTTTTTCTTGTTCTGTGTCTTTTCTTGTTTTTTTTTTTTTTTGTGCTTTTTCAAGATATCAGTTTCCAAAGAAAATTTTATTTATTAAATACAATATTAAAACACTTTAAATTTATAACTCAATTGGCTAGAGCGTTGTGTTTATGTTCTTAGTAATTGGGAATCTTCCTTTTAAAAATTTTTCAAAAATAATTTTTCTTTGAGCAAATCTTGTGTCAAGTTTTAAGTTTGGTATTTTCTTGTTAGCTTTTCTTTAGTTTTCGAAAATTTATTCTGATTTTCTAAAAATTTTAGTTTGGTGTTCTTTCTTCATGTTCTTGTTGTTCTTGTGAGTCTTCAAGGTGTTCTTGAGTTTTCCTTGTGTCTTGATCTTAAAATTTTTAAGTTTGGTATTCCTTGGTATTTTCCCTCTAAATTTTTCAAAAACAAGAAGCATTAGATCTAAAAATTTTAAATCTTGTGCTATTTCATTGTTTTTCTCTTTCCTCATTAAGATTCAAAAATAAAAAAAATTATCTTTTTCTCATTCCACTCATAATTTTCAAAAATTTTGCATTATTTTAGTCATCAATTTAAAAAAAAAATCAAATCTTTTTAAATTGTTTTTCAATCATATCTTCTCAATCAATTTTTTTTCAAAACTTCCTAACCACTTTCTCTTCCTTCATTTTTTTTTCGAAAATATCATTCAAAAATTCAAATTTCTATTTTAAAATTTTTATTTTTTTATTCTTAATTTTTGAAATCTATATTTAATTTCTAGTTATTTTATTTCATTTTTCTTTATTCATTCTCTTTTTATAAAATAAAAATAAAAATATATTTTAATTGCAATTCACATCAATTCCCTTTTCTCCATCATGGACCTAAGTGGAAATGAGCAGTCCAGAAGGACTCTGGGGTCATATGCTAACCCCACTACTACTTCATATGGGAGCAGTATCTGTATACCCTCCATTGGAGTCAGTAGCTTTGAGTTGAATCCTCAGCTCATTATCATGGTGCAGCAAAGTTGCTAGTATTCCGGTCTTCCACAGGAAGAACCTTCAGAGTTTCTGGCACAGTTTTTACAAATTGTTGACACAGTACATGATAAGAAAGTAGATCAGGATGTCTACAGATTATTACTGTTTCCATTTGCTGTAAAAGACCAAGCTAAGAGGTGGTTAAATAACCAACCTAAGGCTAGCATAAGGACATGGAAACAGCTGTCAGAAAAATTCTTGAATCAATACTTCCCTCCAAAACGGATGACACAGCTAAGACTGGACATCCAAGGCTTTAAACAAGGAGATAATGAATCTCTTTATGATGCCTGGGAGAGATATAGAGAGATGCTAAGAAAATTCCCCTATGAAATGTTTTCAGAATGGGTGCAGTTAGACATCTTCTATTATGGGCTTACAGAGAAAGCTCAAATTTCTCTAGATCACTCAGCTGGTGGATCTATACACATGAGAAAAACAATTTAAGTGGCTCAAGAGCTTATTGATACAGTTGCCAGAAATTAGCATCTGTACCTAAGCAGTGAATCTTCCATGAAAGAAGAGGCTAAAACAGTAACTGCTGAACTCAGTCCTGCAGAATAAATTACTGAATTCAATCAGCAATTAGACTTTCTAACAAAACAGCTGGCCGAATTCAAGGAGATACTACAAGATATAAGAATAGCTAATCTGAATATGGAAGTATTGTTGAAGCAAACAGAATAGCAGTTATCAAAACAAATAACGGAAGAGTGCCAAGAAATTCAATTAAGAAGTGGAAAAACATTAAATACCTCACTTCAAGGCAGCAGGAAGCCAAGAAATGAACAACCTGCTATCCAAAATCCCTCTGAGGACAGTAAGAGCCCAGAGAGGAATAACTCTGGTGTTCAAACGCCAGAAATAGGCAAGGATTTGGCGTCAAACGCCCAATGGAAGCTCAGTTCTGGCGTTCAAACGCCAGGAACAAGTAAGGAGTTGGCGTCCAACGCCACTCCAGCTTCTAACCCTGGCATTCAAATACCAGTGAGGGATCAGACACACACAAGTGCTGATAACAACCCCTCTAAAAAGGCTTCTCCAACCACCTCCTCAAAAACTCTGCCAAGAGGAGCAGGATAAGCAATTTGCTCGCTTTGCAGATTATCTCAGGACTCTTGAAATAAAGATTCCGTTTGCAGAGGCATTTGAGCAAATACCTTCTTATGCCAAGTTCATGAAGGAGATCTTGAGTCATAAGAAGGATTGGAGAGAAACTGAAAGAGTTCTCATCACTGAAGAATGCAGTGCAGTCATTCTGAAAAGCTTTCCAGAAAAGCTTAAAGATCCCGGAAGCTTTCTAATACCATGCATATTAGAGGGTAATTGCACCAAGACAGCTTTATGTGATCTTGGGGCAAGCATCAACCTAATACCTGCATCTACTATCAGAAAGCTTGGTTTAACTAAAGAAGTTAAACCAACCCGGATATGTCTTCAACTTGCTGATGGCTCCATTAAATACCCATTAGGCGTGATTGAGGACATGATTGTTAGGGTTGGGCCATTCGCCTTTCCCACTGACTTTGTAGTGCTGGAAATGGAGGAGCACAAAAGTGCTACTCTCATTCTAGGAAGACCTTTCCTAGCAATTGGACGAACTCTCATTGATGTCCAAAAGGGGGAAGTAACCCTGAGAGTCAATGAGGATGAGTTTAAGTTGAATGCTGTCAAAGCCATGTCCTCTGAGACTTCCTCAGGAAGAGGAGAAACCTCCTAAACCCGAGCTCAAGCCATTACCACCATCCCTGAAATATGCATTTCTGGGAGAAGAAGACACTTTTTCAGTGATCATAAGCTCTGCTTTAAATCCACTGGAAGAGGAAGCACTAATTCAAGTGCTAAGGACACACAAGACAGCTCTTGGGTGGTCCATAAGTGACCTTAAGGGCATAAGCCCAGCTAGATGCATGCACAAAATCCTATTGGAGGATGATGCAAAGCAAGTGGTTCAACCACAGAGGCGGCTAAATTCAGCCATGAAGGAAGTATTGCAGAAAGAAGTCACCAAATTACTGGAGGCTGGGATTATTTATCCTATTTCTGATAGCCCCTGGGTGAGCCCTGTTCAAGTTGTTCCCAAGAAGGGAGGCATGACAGTGGTTCATAATGAAAAAAATGAACTGGTTCCTACAAGAACAGTTACAGGGTAGCGCATGTGTATTGACTATAGAAGGCTCAACACAGCCACCAGAAAGGATCATTTTCCTTTACCATTCATAGACCAGATGCTAGAGAGACTAGCAGGTCATGAATATTACTGCTTTTTGGATGGCTATTCAGGTTACAACCAAATTGCAGTAGATCCTCAGGACCAAGAGAAAATAGCATTCACATGTCCTTCTGGAGTATTTGCTTACAGAAGAATGCCTTTTGGTCTGTGTAATGCACCTGCAACCTTTCAGAGGTGCATGCTCTCTATCTTTTCTGATATGGTAGAGAAATTTCTGGAAGTCTTCATTGATAACTTTTCAATATTTGGAGACTCATTCAGCTCCTGCCTTGACCATTTAACACTTGTTCTGAAAAGATGCCAAGAGACCAACCTAGTTTTAAACTGGGAAAAATGTTACTTTATGGTGACTGAAGGAATTGTCCTTGGGCATAAAATTTCAAACAAGGGGATAGAGGTGGATCAAGCTAAAGTGGAAGTAATTGAAAAATTACCACCACCTGCTAATGTTAAGGCAATCAAAAGCTTTCTGGGGCATGCAGGATTCTACAGGAGGTTTATAAAGGATTTTTCAAAAATTGCAAAACCCATGAGCAATCTGCTAGCTGCTGACACGCCATTTGTGTTTGACACAGAGTGTCTGCAAGCGTTTGAGACTCTGAAAGCTAAGCTGGTCACAGCACTAGTTATTTCTGCACCAGACTGGACATTACCATTTGAACTAATGTGTGATGCCAGTGACCATGCCATTGGTGTAGTACTGGGGCAGAGGCATGACAAGCTTCTGCATGTCATTTATTATGCTAGCCGTGTTTTAAATGATGCCCAAAAAAATTACACAACCACAGAAAAAGAATTGCTTGCAGTGGTTTATGCCATTGACAAGTTTAGATCATACTTAGTAGGACCAAAAGTGATTGTGTACACTGACCATGCTGCTCTTAAATATCTACTCACAAAACAAGATTCAAAACCCAGGCTCATAAGATGGGTGTTGCTTCTGCAAGAGTTTGATATAGAAATAAGAGACAGAAAAGGGACAGAAAACTAAGTGGCTGATCATCTGTCCCGGATAGAACCAGTAGAAGGGGAGTTTCCCCCCTCTATTGAGATCTCTGAGACCTTTCCCGATGAGCATTTGTTTTCCATTCAGGAAACACCATGGTTTGCAGATATTACAAACTATAAAGCTGCAAGGTTCATACCCAAGGAGTACAGCAGGCAACAAAAGAAAAAATTAATTACTGATGCAAAGTACTACTTATGGGATGAACCCTATCTCTTTAAGAGATGTGCAGACAAAATAATCCGTAGGTGTGTGCCTAGAGAAGAAGCACAGAGGATCTTATGACATTCCCATGGATCACAATATGGAGGCCATTTCGGAGGTGAGCGAACAGCCACCAAGGTCCTCCAATGTGGCTTCTACTGGCCTACACTCTATAGGGATTCCCGAGAGTTTGTACGTAACCGTGACAGTTGCCAAAGAGCTGGTAATCTGCCTCATGGTTACGCCATGCCTCAACAGGGAATCTTGGAGATTGAGTTGTTTGATGTATGGGGAATTGACTTCATGGGACCTTTCCCACCATCATACTCAAACACTTATATTCTGGTGGCAGTCAACTATGTATCAAAATGGGTAGAGGCCGTTGCCACACCCACCAACAATACTAAAACAGTGCTGAAGTTCCTCCAGAAACATATCTTCAGCAAGTTTGGTGTCCCTAGAGTACTAATCAGTGGTGGGGGCACTCACTTCTGCAACAAACAACTTTACTCTGCCATGGTCCGGTATGGGATTCACCACAAGGTGGCGACTCCATATCATCCACAAATAAATGGGCAAGCTGAAGTTTCTAACAGAGAACTAAAAAGAATCCTGGAACGGACTGTAAGTACCCGTAGAAAAGATTGGGCAAGAAGCTTGGATGATGCTCTGTGGGCTTACAGAACAGCATTCAAGACTCCTATAGGGACCTCTCCATACTAACTTGTGTATGGTAAGGCCTGTCATCTGCCCGTGGAATTGGAACATAAGGCCTACTAGGCAACCAGATTCCTAAACTTTGATGCCAAATTAGCTGGAGAAAAAAGATTGCTCCAGCTGAATGAGCTAGAGGAATTCAGATTCACTGCTTTCGAAAATGCCAAGCTTTATAAAGAGAAATAAAAAAGGTGGCATGACAGAAAGTTGTCATCTAGAGTCTTTGAACCAGGACAAAAGGTTCTATTGTTTAACTCTAGGCACAGGCTATTCCCCGGGAAACTGAAATCCCGGTGGAGGGGACCATATGTGATTACAAGTGTATCACCATATGGTTATGTGGAGCTTCAAGACATTGATTCTGATAAGAAGTTTATTGTAAATGGACAGAGAATCAAGCACTATCTTGAAGGCAATGTTGAGCAAGAGTGCTCAAGGCTGATGCTAGATTAAAAGCTCAGCAAGGTCCAGCTAAAGACAATAAAGAAGCGCTTACTGGGAGGCAACCCAGCCATTAGCAAAACTTTTTCTGTTATTTTATTTATTTTATTTTTCATTTTATTTATTTTTGAAATACATGAGCTTAATATTAACAAGGTAAAGAATCAATTGCATAAGTCCACAGGGTTACAGAAGAATTCAGAGCACAAAATAGGAAAAAGGAGCTCACTGGCAAGAAAACGCCAGTAAGAGGCACAACTGGGCGTTAAACGCCCAAAAGGAGCATCTACTGAGCATTTAACGCCAGTAAAGATAGCCATCCGGGCGTTAAACACCAGAAAGAAGCAGCTTCTAGGCGTTTAATGCCAGATTTACAGTATCCTGGGCGTTTAGAAAAACGCCCAGTGACAAAGGGGTTTCTGGCATTTAACACCAGCTAGAAGCAACAGCTGGGCGTTAAACGCCCAAACCAAGCACCAACTGGGCGTTAAACGCCCAAAACATGCAGCAGTTGGGCGTTTAACGCCAGGATTGTGGGGAGTAGGCAATTTCGTTTTCAATTCAAATTTTTTCCATTTTTTATGTTTCAATTCATGATTTCTTGCACAAACTTGTTACAAATCCTAATTTTTCGAATCCTTTTTCAAAAGATATCAAATGTATCTTAATTCATAAACCCTTTTTCTTAATCCTCTTCAAATTATTTTCAAATCCTTTTCAAAACAAATCTATCTCTTTTCCTTCTAAAATCTTTTCAACTCATCAATATCTTTTTTAAATCTTCACATTATCTTTTTCAAAATCCAGATTTATCTTTTTCAAATATCTTTCATATCTTTTCAATTTTAAATCACATCTTTTCCTATCATACTTATCTTTTCTAAATCACTTTTTCTATCATATCTTTTTCAAATAATTTTTGAAACCCACCCCCCCTTTCCCTTTAAATCCTAGTTCGGCCTCCCCCCTCTCTCATACAATTCAGACTTGGCTCTCCTCCTTTCCCTCTCCTTTCCTTTCTTTTGCTTGAGGACAAGCAAACCTCTAAGCTTAGTGTGTTTATCTGTGATCACTAAACCAATACCCACTAAGATCATGGCACCTAAGGGAAAACAAACTGACTCAAGAGGCAAGAAAGAGAACATTCCAAAACCACTTTGGAATCAAGGAAGTTCATAACCAAAGAACATTCAGACCATTTTTACAAAATAATGAGTCTAAGGTCAGTGATCCTGGAAATTAAATTTGATCTGAAAGAAGATGAATATCCGGAGATCCAAGAGCAAATTCGAAACAGGAGCTGGGAAGTCCTAGCTAATCCTGAAACAAAGGTGGGAAGAAACATGGTTCAAGAATTCTATGCTAATCTATGGCAGACGGACAGGCAGACGATAGCTGGAACCGCATTCTATGACTATAGAACTTTGGTCAAAGGGAAGGTTATTCACACCCACCCTGATAAAATAAGGGAGATCTTCAAGCTGCCTCAACTGCAAGATGACCCAGACTCCTTTAATAGGAGAATGATGAGATCAAACCTGGGCTTGGATAAAATCTTAGAGGACATATGTCTCCCTGGAGCCAAGTGGACAACCAACACAAAGGGTGCCCCGAACCAACTCAAGAAAGGAGATCTCAAACCAGTCGCCAGAGGCTAGCTGGACTTCATTGGGCGCTCTATACTGCCCACTAGCAACCACTCTGAAGTCACCATCAGAAGAGCAGTGATGATTCATTGCATTATACTGGAAAAAGAAGTGGAAGTTCATCAGCTGATTGCTTGTGAGCTTTACAAAATTGCAAATAAGAACTCCAAGGATGCCAAATTGGCCTATCCAAGCTTAGTTTCTCTGTTATGTAAAGATGCTGGGGTAAAGATGGGAGTAAATAAGTATATCTC
This sequence comes from Arachis ipaensis, assembly GCF_000816755.2. Lineage (NCBI taxonomy): Eukaryota > Viridiplantae > Streptophyta > Magnoliopsida > Fabales > Fabaceae > Arachis > Arachis ipaensis. The sequence continues at coordinate 41,418,300 of NC_029789.2, read as the reverse complement.
AGTTGAGCAACCAATCACCAAAAAGTCTATGGAAGGACAACAAGTGCAGGATGACCCCATCAAGAGAAAAGCAGAGGAGTTCCTCCTGGAAATCCCTCAAATTGAATACTGGGAGCGCCTAGAAGCATCTATCACCAAGTTGTAAGAAGCTGTGGATCAACTGAAGGAAGAACAGCAAAATCAAAACAGCATGCTCTGCAAATTGCTTAGAGAACAAAAAGAGCAAGGGCGTGAACTGAAGGAATTAAAGCGTCAGAAAATATCTCTTGAAGGGCCAAGCACTCCACAGACTAAAGAGGCATCCACCTCCCAAATTCAAGGTTGTTGAGTTTTAATCCTAGCTTTAACTATGTGATAATTGTTCTTATTTGAGTTTTACCTTAGAAGTTATATATGAGTAGTCGTAATTAGTATCTATATTTTGATTTTATCTCCAATTAAGCTATAATTTATTTTTCTCATCATCATTAAACATGAATAAAATAGCAGATTTTCTTTAGAATAAGGAGGCAATACTTTTTGAGTTTTTAATAAGAAAAATTCTAATTATTTACATATGGTGGCAATGCTTTTTGTCTTCTGAATGAATGCTTGAACAGTGCATATGTCTTCTGAATTTGATGTTTATGAATGTTAAATATGTTGGCTCTTAAAAGAATGATGAAAAAGGAGAAATGTTATTTGATAATCTGAAAAATCATAAAAATGATTCTTGAAGCAAGAAAAAGCAGTGAAGAACAAAGCTTGCAGAAAAAAATGCGAAAAAAAAAGAAAAGAAAAAGCAAGCAGAAAAAGCCAAAAGCTCTTTAAACCAAAAGGCAAGAGCAAAAAGCCAATAGCCCTTAAAACCAAAAGGCAAGGGTCATAAAAAGGATCCAAGGCTTTGAGCATCAGTGGATAGGAGGGCCTAAAGGAATAAAATCCTGGCCTAAGCGGCTAAACCAAGCTGTCCCTAACCATGTGCTTGTGGCGTGAAGGTGTCAAGTAAAATGCTTTTTGGGGTTAATTTCATGTAGTTTTTAGTATGTTTTAGTTAGTTTTTAGTATATTTTCATTAGTTTCTAGGCAAAATTCATATTTATGGACTTTACTATGAGTTTGTGTATTTTTCTGTAATTTCAGGTATTTTCTGGCTGAAATTGAGGGAGCTGAGCAAAAATCTTATTCAGGCTGAAAAAGGACTGCTGATGTTGTTGGATTCTGACCTCTCTGCACTCGGAATGAATTTTCTGGAGCTACAGGAATCCAATTGGCGCGCTCCTAATTGCGTTGGAAAGTAGACATCTAGGGCTTTCCATCAATATATAATAATCTATACTTTGCTCAAGGATAGACTATGTAAACTGGTATTCAACGCCAGTTCCATGTTGCAGTCTGGCGTTAAACGCTAGAAACAGGTTACAAGTTGGAGTTAAACGCCCAAAACAGGTTACAACCTGGCGTTTAACTCCAGAAACAGCCTAAGCACGTGTAAAGCATAAGTCTCAGCCCCAGCACACACCAAGTGGGCCCCAGAAGTGGATTTCTGTACTATCTATCATAGTTTACTCATTCTCTGCAAACTTAGATTACTAGCTTACTATTTAAACAACTTTTAGAGGATTATTTTGTATCTCATGACATTTTAGATCTGAACTTTGTACTCTTTGACGACATGAGTCTCTAAACTCCATTGTTGGGGGTGAGGAGCTCTGCTGTGTCTCGATGAATTAATGCAATTATTTCTGTTTTCTATTCAAACACGCTTGTTTCTATCTAAGATGTTCATTCGCACTTCAATATGATGAATGTGATGATCCGTGACACTCATCACCATTCTCAATCTATGAACGTGTGGCTGACAAACACTTCCGTTCTACCTTCGATTGAATGAGTATCTCTTGGATTCCTTAATCAGAATCTTCGTGGTATAAGCTAGAATCCATTGGCAGCATTCTTGAGAATCCGGAAAGTCTAAACCTTGTCTGTGGTATTCCGAGTAGGATTCAGGGATTGAATGACTGTGACGAGCTTCAAACTCACAAGGGTTGGGCGTAGTGTCACGTAAGGTATTACTTGGACGACCCAGTGCACTTGCTGGTTAGTGGTACGAGTTGTGAAAAGTGTGATTCATAATTTGTGCACCACCTCACATCTCAACATAAGCAGGACTAACCTTCACTCTTACACCGCCACCACGACCTCGACAGGCGGGATCCAACCAAACCGTCCTTGCCAGGCGCATAGCGTCTCAGCAATTTCAATTTAAAAAAAAATGTTACATCAGTGGTTTTAGCAATCATATATTTCAGTACATCAGTAATCCATAATTCCACTTTGAGTCCCAGACTTGTCTCAACCACCATCAATTCGTAATTTTCACAACTCACTATGTCAATCGTTATTACAGTACTCTGTCATCTCTCTCCACTAATCCATCCTCAGTACTCCAAAAACCTAAGCCTCCATTTTTTAAACATTTTTACAAGAAAATACCTAATTAATTTCACCTAGAGCCTTCTCTATGTTTTGACGCCTAAAAACAAGCTAAACAGTCATAGGTAAGTGTCACGGAAGTTCACAAACTTGTTGGAAAGGTAAAACAGTTGAAAATAAGGTTTTTATTGAAAAACAGGGTAATGTGTGTACGCATAGGGTTGTGCGTATGCACGCCTAGAAGGATTTTCAGAAAGTGTGTGTATGCATAGATGTGTGCGTACGCACGAAAGGTAAAAGTTTTCATAATAAATGCGCGCACAAGTACGTGCGAGCACCCTGAACAGATTGCAAATCCCAACGTGTGCGTGCTCACGAGGTTGTGCGTGCGCACAACTTACAAATCACAAATTCTGCAACTTCACAGAATTCATATTTCTAACCCAAACTTCCAACGATCATATCTTTCTCTACAAAATTTAGATTTCTACAAAATCTATACCGTTTTAAAGCTCTTTAAAGTATCTTTAATTTGATATAAAATCATTCAATTTCAAAAATTGTAGCTCAAAATATGATCTGTCGAAGTTCACTAAAAATCTATTTTTACCAAAGATCTCTAAACCTCAATTTTACCAAATTTTCAATCAAACATCACTTATTCCACATTCAAAGCAGTCCTAATGTACTTAATTCATATTCATATACCTTTTCATCATTCCAAAACCTAGCAACACATAAATCATCCATTCCATACCCACATTCTACTTATAAAATTTAAACCTCAACAATATACATCACAAAAACATCATTCCACCATCCTATATCTACATCACCAAACATCATCATTCATTAACATCCACAAGAATACAAACCCAATACCACTACCCAACATTATCATCATTCAACTTCCATCTCAATAATCGACAACAATATCACAATCATCAAAATCATCATGCATCACAATCATCATCAATCTATTTCAATCCTATCCTATGGTCTACTAGCCTAAGTGTCCATAAATATTATATATTACATAGAGAAAATCGAAACCATACCTTAGCCGATTCCCAATATGCACTAAATCACCAAATTGAGTCCAACTCAAGCCTCCAATCACCAAAAGTCACCAATTCAAGAACCAACCCTCCAATAATCACAAATTCCAAACTATGCACAATTAATATACACAACATAAATTCTAGGGTTCATAAATAAGCTTAATTTTATGAGGGTTTGAGGCAATCTTACCTTACTCACTGCAAATTTGGGTAAAACCCAATAATTCCTCACTATTGGTTGGCACCTAAACAACCAAATCACAAAAATTCACTCAAAACAAAAACCTAAATTTCAAAATTCTTAAGGGCTGAGAACTGGGCAGAGATTTGCAAGAAACTTACCACAATACCTAGCTAGAAGTGACGGGCTCGGCAGGAGTTTTGGCCGCTGGCGGCACGCAAATCAGAGCATCGTAGCTCAAGTTACAAGAGAAAAAAGATGAATGTGAATAGTGCTTCTTGTAACCCTCACCTCTCTTCTCGCTTAGGTTGCAGCTGCTGTGTTGTGTTATTATGAAGTGTGGTGAGGCTGAAATGGCCTCACTTATGGCTATATATATGTTGGGCTTGGGCCCAACTTGGGGCCGGTCCAACCCGTTAGCGTTTTTTGCACGTTTGGTTCAACTTAGGGCCAAACCTTTTAAATTAGTGTCCGGTTTTCAACTTTAATTTATTTTCTAAGTTTTCTACTGTTTTTATCATTCTCGCACAGTACCGGATAGATTTAAGCTGATACTGTCGGCTAATTTACCAGTACGCGTTTTATCAATCCAAGGTAAATCATTAGGGTCAACGCAAGAGATCAATGCAATATGACCAATGTCCAAAGATTTGATTTGAAATTTTTAAAAATCGATTCCACAACTTGCAAGAAGACACAAGATAAAGGATGGAAACATAGAATTGAGCGATCGAACCCCTCACCGGATGTGTATATGCTCTAATCGCTCAATGTTTAGGGCTTAACCACTCAATCCTCCTTTAATCATGTTTTTTCTATGATTTGCTAGTCATTTAACAATCAACAAATAGTTGATGAATGAATAAAAATATCATGAGGTCTTTAGAGGGTTGTAACAGGGTTAGGGTAAGGGTAGGATTAATATAGTTAAGTGGACTAGGGAATTGGATCTTTGATTAGCTCAAGTGTCCCACCTAATCCTATATCAACCTATTTACACCAAAGAAAACAACCTAACTTCCCATTCATCTCCTTTCTCACATTCATTCATGCATCTTCTTTCTAATTTAACCACATATGCATTCTTTATTTACATTATTACCATCATTTCTTTTCTTTTCTTTTCTTTTTCTTCTCTTTTTTTTAATCAAGGGTATATACACCAAAATTTTTCTTATATCACCAAAAAGAGATGCATATATTTTAAGTAATGAATGCATGAGTGTTTACCCATTCTTTCAAAATTTCTCAATGAATACTCAAAGTAAACTAACTACCAATGTGTCTCCAAAAATCTCCCCACACTTGATTAACACACACTCCTCAACCCAAGCTAATCAAAGATACAATTCATGGACGTTCATAGTTTTTCACTTAGGGAGAATGATGTGCTTAGAATTAGAACAAAATGGAAATTAAAAGGCTCAAAAGTTGGTTACAATGGTAGATATAAGGGTATGGCCATATGAGTTAGTGAGTTTTGATTTCAAAAATAGCCTCAATCATACTAAATGTATTCAAAACACCAAATATAGGACATAAAGAGTCAAGCAAATCTAAGATCACAATCATGAAAGAGTATAGCACACAAGAACAAAATTTTATGGTTGAAAATGTGCAACCACGCATTAAAGCTCAAATCTCACTTGGTGTTTTGTTCTAGCTCTTTTCTATGTTCCATAAGAAAAATACTTCAAGCAAGTTGAAAACAAGTTTTTAAATCTAATCAATCGAACACCCTAAAAGGGATTTCTTGAAAATTCTTTTGTTGTTTTTACCAACTTATTTCCTATACTAAGTAACATGTAAATATTTACTATAACAAAACTAGAAATAAACTAGGACACACACATATATATAATATAAGCAAAATAAACAAGGTACGATTCAAAAAGTCAAAAATATCAACAAATATCTAGAAAAGACATAATAATAAAAGCAAGAAATATTGCAAAATATTCGGAAAAGAGATGTTTACGTCCCAAAGTTACGGATCCTCCCCTACACTTAATTATTGCACGATCCTCTGTGCATGCACACAATCTGGGGGGTAAAAAACTATGAAGCTCCACCTTCAACTGGTGGGCACTGGGGTGCGGGCTGCTGTATAAAACAAATAAACAGGAATTGAGGAAGAGTTGATATATGTGTGGAATAATAAAAGACAATGTGTGTTTTCTAAATGTGCGCATGGTTTAGAACACACACATTGGCTGAGTAAAATGGTAACCACACAATCAAAAGAAAAAGCATGTGTTCCTCAATTAAGTAGCCTAGGTTGCAAGTAAAAAATAAGAGTTAAGGCACAAACAAACCTAGGTAACCACAACTAAGGTGAATTGAATATTTGAGATATTGGATATTGAAATTGTACAAGTAAAAGCGCAAAATTGATATGGAAGCACAATAAACAATAACCAATGCAATAATAAAAAGAAAACTCCTTATTCATCCCGAAATATAATGAAATAGTCACATGATAGAGGTACTTATTACAAAAAGTGACAAGTTTGATAAGAATCAAGTCAAGTCACTCAAACAAATGTAAAGCATCAACAAAAAACAAGTACCTGTTATGTGACTAAATCAATATGAAAATCATGAAGAACAAGTAATTCAACTCAATTCACATAATTCAAAATGCATTTACAAATAATTTTTCCTAGGATGCAATTAAAACAGGAATATTCAAACCCACTAGGTACTAGTAATTTAAAGCAAAGTATAAGTGCATTGATAAGATTCAATATTAAATAACCTCAACGATCATCTAAGGTGCACAATTGATGATTAAGTTGCCAAACGAGGATATAGTTTAACGCATATGGTAGTTACAACATATGAATCAAACTCAAAATTCATTCAAGCAATTAAATAAGGACCTAATGTTTAGTGCACAAATTCATCAAAAATTAAGCCAAGATTCAAGGAAGAAGCAACCCAATCAACAACAAGCAAACACTTGTAACTTATTTAATTGACAAACAACTAAACTAAACCTAATATAATTACTAAAATAAAAATGAAATACAATTAAAAGTAACTAGAATAAGTAGAAAAAAACAGGGGAAAAGCAAGAGAAGAGAGGGACGGAGCGGGCGGTAGTGCCTTAGGGCTAAAGGCAAAGTGCAATCAACATTTTGTCCAAAACAGCACTAGTACGTACGCACAGACATGTGTGCATACACACATGAGGTAGAAAATAAAAGGTGTGTGGATGCACAAGGGTGTGCGAGCGCTTTCAGAAGAGAGGGGATTAAGAAGTGTGCGTATGCACAAAAGACTTTTTTTTAACCTGAAAAAGGATCATGTGTGCGTGCGCACATATGCGTGCTTGCGCACAAAGAGCAAAAATATCAGTGGTGCATGCGCACAGGAACATGCGAGCGCTCCCAACAGTGGGGGCGTAAGTGAGTTCGTGTACGCACAAGCAGGTGCGTACGCATAGAGTGCGTGAAAAGGGGTTGGTGTGCGTACGCACAATGGTGTGTGTGTGCACACTGAGAGGAAAAAACGGGGTGCGCACGCAGAGACAGGTACGAGCGCTCCCAACAGGGGCTGTGTAGGCTAGTGTGCATACGCATAGAATATGGCAATTTTGTGCGTATGCACAAGGCTGTGTGTGCACACAATGTCCTGTTTTTCCAAAAAAAATTCTTCAAATTCTAAGGTATTTAAGCCTTAGCTCAACAAAATTTCAACCCCAAACATCTAGAAATCCATAAATGTATGATCCATACAAAAATTAACCTAACTAAGCTCAAAATTAAACTAATCCTAAGCTAACCAAGACAAACAAAAATGCAATTAAGGTAAATTATAAACAAAGAGAAAATGTTAGAAAGATGTTACCATGGTGGGGTGTCTCCCACCTAGCACTTTTATTTGAAGTCCTTAAGTTGGACTTTTTGAGGAGACTCTTGTTATGGTGGCTTATGTTTCCATTCCTCCTTGAATCTCCATCCAAGCTTGCACTTCAAAGCTCCTTCGGGATCCCATATTCTAGTTTCCTGTTTTCCTTCTTGTTGATCATTATACTTCAAGCCGGATGGACAAACTCTCAAATTACCCTTGAAGCAACCCAACACTCTCCAGAAATCACCCAATTGTGCTTTACATCCTACTTGAACTCCAACTCTTGAATTGGTTTTCTTGAAGAACCTTGGATTCACTTGGAAGCCAACACCCCTTTCTCCACTATGCAACAACCCAAGAAGGATCTTAAGTTGATGGTCCATCTCTAAGATAGCATATTGATGTGGGCCAATAAAATTCATCAGTGAAATTAGCACCCACTCAATTTGCTCTTGAAACGGAATTGTTTCCCTTGATTCTTGCATGAGGACTGCTACTTCTTGGTTGTCAACTCCTTCGTCACCAACCTCTTCCTCCTCTTCCCCATCACTTAAGTCGTACTTTGGAGGTTGTGTGAAGTCTACATCAACCTCTTCTTCAAATCCAAAGGAGGAAGGTCTATCAAGATCATTGAGGGGATTGACCACAAGCGCACAATTTTGGTTGCGAAATCAAAAAGGGGTTTTCACTGATGAAGCGAACAATTAAAGGAATTAAAGAACAATCAAAATTGCAATTAATAAAGTAATAAAGGAATTAAAAAACTATCTATGTAATATGGACAATTAATGCTTTAAAATGATGAAAATGTGGTTCAAAACATAAATGGAGCCTTGACTTGGGATGAGTTATGGAATTCCTTCCTTGCCATAACCACAACTATGATAATTATGATGGATTAATCTCACCTAGGCAACCCTTAACATCGAAGAGTAAATCAAGTGAGCATAATTGTTATTAATCCACAAATCCTAGCTAACTTACTAATTACCTTAGTAAAAAGCTAGCGTTAGTGGAAAAAATAACAACTAACAACCCAAGAATTATCACTAAATGTCAGACATTATGACTCTAGTATTCTATATACTCATTTCTCCAAGCCAAGGAGTGGAAATCTACTCCATATTCAAAATTGGCATTTTAACAAACACATGGTGGGCATATCCACAACACATGGCAAAATTGGAAAAATGCTTGAAACATCAAAATCAACAAAATCAACCAACTCAACAAACATAAAATAACCACTAAACATCAAATTCTTTAACCAGAAATCAAAATTGCAAAAGCAAATATGTATTGATAAAGGAAATTAAAATATAAGAAAGTGTAGAATAAATAGTGTAATAAAAGAGATAATTAAAAAATACTTACAGTGAAAATAGCTAGAATCCAAGATCAAAATTAGAAAATTCAAACTTGTGATATAAACCCTAACTAAAACCTAAGAAAATTTGAGAAAAACCTAAGCTAAAACTACCCTAAACTATCTAAAAATATGCCTAAGTGTGTTGTGTAAATGTATGGTATTTATGGTGTATTGCTAGCCCTCCTTATATGCTCCCAAGGCCTTTAGAAATGGGCCAAAAGCCTCCCAAAACGCGAGCCACGTGACTTTTTAATGAAGTCACGCGCAGAGACTTATGCGTGTGCGTACGCAAACTTGTTGATTTCCTCTTGTACGTATGCCAGAATGTTGTGCTGACGCACACTTGGCTGTGTGCTTCTCCTTTGTTTTCTTCATGTTTTCTCCCAATTGCATGCTTCTCTTCCACTCTTATCAAGCCATTCCTACCTATTACACCTGAAATCACTCATAAAAAACATCAAGGAATCGAATGGAATAAAAGTGGAATAAAATTGATTAAATTAAGCACAAAATAACATGTTTTTATAATTAGACATAATTTAGAAAAGAAATACAAAAAGTATGCTATTTAAGTGAATAAATGTGAATTTATGTGATGAAATCCACTCAATTCAATCTATAATTTGTCATCAAATGTAGATTCATCATGTAGCAAAAAAGAAAGACCTTCTGCACAAAAAAAAAAAAAAAACAATAGAGGGGAATGTAGATTCATCATGTAGCAAAAAAGAAAGACCTTCTGTAAAAAAAAAAAAAAAAAAACAATAGAGGGGAGAGATGATCACCCTAATGGATGCTTCTACTTAGTTTAAAAAAATCAAAAGGATGACCTTCTATAACAACAGGATAAAAAACATATGTAATCGATTCTCGAATTCAATCAATCAACTCTGATCCAAAACACAATTTCGCTATGATAAATCAAAGAAAATGTCACTCAACTCTGTCATATACTTTACTCATATCTAACTTGACAGCTATCTCCCCTTCTAAATTCTTTCTCTTATTTTTTAAATAATAAATACGCTTATGTGCAATAAGAATATTATCAGAAATAAGACTACCTTTTGTGACTGCACTTTCATTGGGATTGATTAACTTATACATACAATTTTGTAGTTTATGATTAGGACTTTAGAAATAATTTTGTACATAATTGAAGATAAGCTAATAGGTCTTACATGAATAATATTAGTAGTATTTGAGATCTTTAGAAAGAGATAGATATGAGTGTAATTAAAATTTTTGAAAATTTTTTACCATAAAAAACGTTACGCACTATCTGAAAATATTCTCACTTACTATATCTCAATACGGAAATGTTTGGTAAAAAAAAAAGTCAAAAACAATTATAACTTGCCTTATTTAACATTATTAATTGTCACAACAATTTATAAATACTAAATAAAACAAATTCTGTTATTTTTGTCTCCTTAGTATAACTAATCTCAATATTTTTAAAGAAACCTAACCGATTCATAAAACTTTGTAATTTTTGGTTTTGAGCTGTAATTTTGGTACAAAATTAATAAATTATATAACAATTAAAAAAATAATTTTTATGTATAACACGAATTATTAGACATGTTAGCATATTGATATGTAATAGTTACGCTATCTGACCCTTTTTATTAGTGATAGATATACTTTATAAAACGATCCAATATATGTTATTTAACTTTTTTGATAAATAGAACTTAATCATAATCAGTTATTATGGATTTTTAGATGTATAAATTTTTTGTTGATCGATTATTTGTAAAAGAAAAGTTGGGTTTCAAATTAACGTGTAATTTTAAGAAGATCCCGAATCAAATATTTCTCTTTTAGTTTCCTCAACTATTCCCAAACCCAAACACTAGTACTCCAAATAAAAAAAGGATCGAATTTTATTTTCGGTGCATAATAGTAAAAGATTCTCCCAAAAAATCAGTACTTTCCAAGGAGTCTGAACTCTGGTCTCTCAAGGACCCCATTGCCAACTTTTTCCCACAATTTGATTTCTTTTCTTTTTTAAATTTACTTTTTTTTCTCGTGTCACTCCTTTTCAAGACACTGTTCTTCCCTCTCTCTCCCCACTCTCGGTCTAAACTCCAAACCCTCTTTCTCAGTTCAAAACCATCAATAGAGTGCAGAAAACGCAACATCTCCATTGCAGCACACGCATGGGGGCTTCTGAAAACAATTTCCTCCACGTCATTGCCAAGAACTTCGATGTTCTTGCACTGTATGTCTCTCTTTACTCTTTTAGAGCTCTGATTTCATTACATGCTTCAGATTCAGACATTTTTTGAAACTACAGAGTTGTTGTTTTGATCTGTTTCTTACATTGTTTATTTCTGTTTCCTTTGTTTAGGCCCTTGGTTACCCTCGTTTACCCTTTGTAAGTATGCTTTTTGCTTTTGTGATATTTTATTTTTATGAATATGTTTTTTTTAGAGCAATATATGTGTGAATTTTTTTTTTTTTTGACATTCCCTTTTGTCCTTTTTGAACAGATATGCTTCAATCCAGGCCATAGAGACCAGGTCAATTGCTGATGACCAACAATGGCTCACATATTGGGTTCTCTATTCTTTGATAACACTCTTTGAGCTCACTTTTGCCAAAGTTCTTGAAGTGTATGTTTTTTTATTTTTATTTTTAAATTGTTAAGAGCATTGAAAAATTTTATACCAAATTGATTACCATGAGGAATAAAAGATGCATAACATTACTTTGGTAGTAAAAAAGAAAAGGTAGTTTTGAAAGAAATTATTATATGGGTTGTAAAGAAAAGGTAGTTTTGAAAGCAATTAGACAACATCTCTAACATGCATCCGACCAATTTTACTCACATTAGTTTTTGAATGTTCATTTAAAACTATAATAGTAGTTATTAATATCTAAATAATTCAAATTTTAAATGTCAATTTTTCATTCTTTAAACAAAGGCTGCCTTGTCTACTACTTTTGAGTGGCACATTGGCTTCACACTTTTAAGAACCATCAATGTAGTCGAATTTCTATGATGTTTGCTTTTTGTATTTGTACTCTCTGGTAAAGATGGAAGATGAACATGATTTGTTCTTAAAAGGGTGTTGTTCTTTGTCTTCTTTCTTTCCTTTTATTTTCGAATTTCCTATTCTAGTTCCCAGTGTAACTATGGTGCTAATTTTCAGGCTTGCCATATGGCCCTATGCCAAGTTGATACTTAGTTGCTGGTTGGTTCTTCCACACTTTAATGGCGCAGCGCATGTTTATAAGCAATACATTAGACCTTTCTATATGAACCCACAACTTCCGCACCTGCCGCAGATGCCACGAACTTCTCACATGTGGTATGTTCCAAGAAAGAACATATTCAGCAAGCAAGACGATGTTTTGACTGCGGCTGAGAGATACATGGAAGAGCATGGAACAGAAGCCTTTGAAAGACTCATAAGCAGGGTAACAAATATTTGCTATGTTATTACATAATTCAAAATTTTCTCACCCATTAGCTTAGATAATACAAAATTTATAAAATTTCTATATTTAGCTATTTTAGCTTTAACTAGAAAAAGGATTCAATCTTAAAGAATAATACGCACATTGACAAATTATAATCATAAGAGACCATGGCTGAATAGTACTGATATTACTTTATTCTAGAGTATTGATTTGGGGTTGAGACTTGAGATAAGACCAATCAGTCTCAATTATAATACTTTGCACATAATCTATATTTGATATTATTGTTATGGGAACATCACTAAGCGAGGGAAAGAAACACTAAAGCATGTTGATGGTGAGTGTTTTATATTACATTTTGGTCTTTCTTATGGACTCAATTTATAAGGTGTTCGTGGCCCTTGTCTAATGCTATCTTCACATGAACATATATTTAGTCATGCTTATATAATCATTAAAAAAGTAAATAATAAATTAACTTTTACACAATGCTGAAATGCAGGATAGAGAAGCTAGAGCAAGGCATCATGGAGCATACACAAATGGAAATTACACAATCTTCAATGATGATTTTATATATTAGACTTTGTTAACACAAAGTTCTCTCATTTGTGGCATTGCCAGTTGCATATATTTTAGTAGTTGTATAATGGGTATGAGATACAAACACTTTTACTGACCTTAATTTCCTTTACATTAATTTTTCAATAGGCATCTACCTAGTACATTGAGTTAGCTTAAGTTCTTATCCACAAGGTATGTACTATGTAGTGATCTAATTTTGTTAAGCTTTATTTTTTTGTTCTCCTTTCTTATCGAAGGAAAGTTCAGACATGAGATCGATTTCCTAGTTCCTAGTACTCACCAGTGAATTTCACTTTCTACTGAAACTCAGTGATTCAGTGAAAGCCAGAGTTGAGATATTAGAAGTTAAACAACTCCATCACAGAACAAATCAGATTGAGACTATGGTCTTTCTACTTAATGCAAGATTCAAAGAGTTCAAGCCAGAATGCCATCATATAAGCAGAGAGGAGGGTATTCACTCTCTACTATTATAATAGCATTCAGAAACTATAACCTCACATGGTGGGTCATGTGTCTGAACGGAGTTTGAAGCCATGTGTTATGGACAATATTCTCTTGGAGGGACCTTTATGTGCATAATAGCACAGGCAGCATCAGATCCTAAAGATGCCGCTACCCGCTAGCATAGAATTATTTGTTTCAACATTTTCCATGTTGGTTTTCAATAGCTGAAAATTTTGTTGAAATATGATTGTTACTTGTTCATAAAAAATCAATCACATACAAATGCCAACTTCATAGAGGGAAATAAGCAAGAAGGCATGTTCTTAAAATCATAGATATTAAAATTGAATCGGTGATTGAACTGGTGAGATTATCAAGTCATTACGTTACTAGTTCAACTTACTGATCTGGTCATAATTAATGAACTATATAAAATTTTACCTTCTTATTTTCATAATAATTGATTTTTTTAGTTTTATTTATAAATGTAATTGTAATTATAAAGACCCATTGGTTGAGCACTGTCACTCCTTTAGATTTGCATTTCCTAACAATGTTAATGTATTACTACCTCTGCTCGCAGTTTACAAGATACGAGACTTAATAATACTGATTTCTTTTCCTGCATTCATCCATATAGTGTACATGAACGTTAAATTCCATGAACTTGCAGTGCCTATAACGATGGGAAAAAGCTTGTAACCAGCGACCAATGTTTAAGCATAACTAGTCAAGTTCCTTTTAGGCAAAAAAATATGACATTTCGAGGGTCTTAATGTGGCACGATTGAGGTTATCACATGATGATTTTAAGGAGACATGATGTAGAAGTTACACAATGGACGCTAAGGCACATAAACTTACACAAGTGCATGTAACCATGAAGCCGAACTTGTAACTATGTGATTTAGTGCTTCTAACCCTTCACAAATCCATGTACCCAGGGATCAGTGTTCAAATGAAACTAGGTAAGTGCTTATTAGGTAAACAAGTAGGCTAATTTGACGATCTTCGTGTGAAATTAAGAGGCATCATGTGAAGGTTAGACAATGAACATTAAAGCATATGAAGTTGCACAAGTGCTTGTAAGTTGTAACGATGAGAAGTTTGTAACCGTATCAGTGCCTATAACCCCTCGGCAAAACCTTGTAAGCAGGAACCAATGTTTAAACGCAACTAGTCAAGCCTTTTAGGCAAACAAATACGACGCTTCGAAGGTCTTGAAGGTCTTAATGTGTAATGATTAAGTTGTCACATGATGGTTATAATGGGCTCGATGTGAAGGTTATACAATGAACATAGGTAGCGTTTCGTTGCTGACGGTGACACCCGATTACTCCTTTTGCTTAAGAGGAAGTATAGGGAGCCAATGGAATATTTGTACAATGTGTACAATGGGGGTTTAGGAATGTCTAATTCAGTATTAGAGATATAACCACTAGTGTTACATTTTCTTATCAGCTTAAACTTTGGAATGAGCGGTTTCATGACATAGTATTAGAGCTCTTACCCGGATGGTTATTCTGAATAGTATGGGTAATGTTCATTTTTAACTCATAACCCATTGTACAAATATTCCATTGGCTCCTTAGCAGGACTCCTTCGTATGCATTACAAGAATTATTGTCACTTAAAAAATTTTAACTGCTTGTAAGTGCAGTTCTCTAATCTCTATTCTTCTCTAATCTCTATTCCCTTCCTTCTTTTTTCACTTCTCTGTTACCCATATACTTTTTATTGTTTTTACTAGTATCAATGATTCTCACAAAGCATATCTACAACTACTTGAAAACCCTTTCTTTTGTCAATTCCCATCTCAAAAAACAGCAGTAATATGCCATTTCTCATGAATATCACTCCATAAAATCCCATTTGGTACTTTATAAATATCTTATTCAATTCAAATACCTTAATCTGCAAACCATTTTCTAAAACAAACTATCTTTTTCCTTGCAAGTTTATTAACTTATTATATTAAACATTTATCTATTGACGGATAATAGGATAACTTTACCAACACAAGGATAGGACGCAAACATTGCCAGACAAACATGCAATAGATTGGATGCATTACCAATAATCCGCAGAGTAGGACAACTTAAACCGAAAATGCATAACTTCATGAAGGGTTTTGAGCATTTAACCATGTACTCATGAAGCATATCTGTTGTATTGGTAAGTTGCTATAACTGTCCTCTTATCTGCCAATATTAAATGATAATACCTATAGACAGTGAAAGAGAATACATGATACTACCTTCTCTCAAGGGGAATGTAACTCTTGTCAACAAGGGTCTTCTTGAACGGTTGAGTAGAGGGATCAGCTAGACTGGGAACCCTAGAGACACTACCCTTCCCTTTCTTAGCATTTGGTCCCACCACCTCTATCATATATTTCCACCCATCAATTGGTCTCCTCCGACTAAATATATGAGTCTTGATAAAACTAGCGATCTGCATTCCAGATTCACAAGATTGTGAATAATAAGTGCTGCAAATAAGGACTGAGGAAGAAATTTGAAGATATAACTGACTGACATTATAGAAAACCAGAATGTATCCATGAACTTTATTGTTTGTGAAAATGGTGTTAGTGCCTTGTTTCGGCACTCGAAATGCATAATTTGAATATATTTATAGACACACCTGAAACTTGCTATAAGCAATTCGACGCTCAAATTCCTGGAGAAGTATATCCTCTTCTCTCTGGGACATCTCCCATATGTTTCCATCTTGAGATTTAGATATTGTTTCCCACCCATCAGGCATGTTTTTGAACTCAGAAGTTGGAACTTCTGTGTTGTTCAGATCATTGTTGCCAGAGTCGAAGATGCTATAAGTGTTTAGAGCATTAAGTGCAACACACAGAAATAGTACAGCACTATTGTATATGTATTTGAAATTATTGAAGTTGCTATAGCATACATGAATTAGGAAAGGAAGAGGAAGCAGATTTGTTTTGTTTTGGGGGCCGGGGGGATCGTGAACTTAAAAGAGAAGGTGCATGTTAGGATATATAAAACTAATCGGAGGATTGATTCTTACAACACCATTTAGCTAAATAAAAAATGGAATTTCATCACATAGAAAAGCACTACACTGAGCTATACTTTGTCCAAACTTCAAGCCTAATTATCTATTATAACATGGGGTTGTCACAGAATAATTAGAAATGAATCACAGGCATTAGCAAAAAGATTAAGTTATCGGGAGAGCTGGTCATTAACAGTAGAAAATGGAATAAACTAGGATTAATTGATAAAATGAGATATTATCAAACACTCCTGAATCCTTGCTAAGAATTTTCAAAAATTATACATGGTGCCATGTTTATATTTAACATGAGAAACTATCGTTTTATAATTTATTAATTTTATTTAGATAGACAACCATGTTGAATGGCAACTTGTCAAAGCAACATATGCATTAACATTCCCATTGACGAGACCACATTCAACACAAATTTGACATGCCCTACTCTATCAAAGTAGCTATAATGCCTCATAAGATGGTGTGCAGTCACCAATAACATAAAGACATTAAGGCCTCAGTGCCTCACAAAGCCGACTTTAGTTCAATTCTTGAGATTTCACATTGATGAATTATTATAAAAATGTAAGAGCAATACTATATGACTAACAAATTTATCATATTTTACCAACACTTGGCCAATAAAAGTATTTTTACACTAAATTCAAAATCCTAAACCCTAAATCTTAATAGTATAAAAATAAAGTGTTACCTAATATTGATAAAAAGTGTTGGCCTCTCACATTTCTCAAAATGTAAATTATAGTAAGTACCTCATTGATCTCAAAGCCATACCTGATCCTAAACTAAGACAACTCTTCCCTGCAACATAAAATTTATGTTTATCTCATAAAACCAGGAAGCCTAAACTTCACTAACATGGTCCAATCCCATCTAAAATTCTCCTCACTCATCAGTACGAGGCAACTTCAACTAGGGTTGGCAATTCATACCCTACCCGCGGGTACCCAACCCGGTCCAACTCGTTCGGGTAGGGTAGGCTACCCGACCCACTGCGGGTAGGGTAGGGTAGGGTACGGTCCTGGTATTCCTGCAGGTAGGGTAGGGTACGGGTTTAGAGTATACCCTACCCTACCCGCACCTCATATATAACACATATTTTTTAAAAATTAGGTATATAGTGTGAAATAAGTGAAAGTTAAATACACAACCTCCCTTATTTAATGACTTACACTAAGTGAACAACCACTAAACTAGTTAGTTAATTTAGTAATTTAGAGCATTAATTTTTTATTTTTTTATGTTATTAATATGTATAAAATTCGAAATTATTGAATTTTATATTTACTTTGAAAAAATTTGATATTTCTGCGGGTAGGGTTAGGATTGAGAGATTCTCAACCCGCGGGTAGAATAGGGTAGAGTTTTAATAAAATTTTCAACCCACGATAGGATTAGAGTAGGGACCCTACCCTACCCTACCCATTGCCAGCCCTAACTTCAACTGACCAACTCTGAATACTTACTCATAATCCAATTAAGGGACCATCCACACCATGCATTAACGTTACAAAACCTTCATTATTTGAAGAATAAAGTAACAATTAGATCTTTGAAGATGTTGAACTTGGACTAATTAGTCCTTGAAAAAAAAAAGTACCAATTAGATTCTGCAAAATAGCAAACAGTGAACATATATATCCTTCTGTCAATAAATAGTGTAAAACAAAATGAAATTGTCCATATATTTCATTATTTATAGTGGTGCATGTCTTGTTACTGACACGTGAACATGAAGATGACGTAGTTTTGGACAGTGAAATATTTATTATCTTTTCAATTTCATATACCCTTTATCTCTCTATTTATCGCTATCAAAACAAGTGAAGTTTAACTCTAAAAATTGTTATCTATATAAATAGGCACGTCAAAGTAATTAACCGTTCATATAAAGATCACCGGTAAGTTGATAAATTGATAGAAGATCATCACATGTCTGCGGTTTGCTTTTCTGGAGGGCCAAAGTGATATATTTTTTTTTTTTTAGAAACTAATTAGTCAGGAAGGCAAAATCTTTGAGACCTAATTGTCCCTTTATTCTTATTTGAAAATAATAAAATAAAAGTAAAAATAGAAATGCAATTCCAATTTTCAACACCGAAATTACAAGAGAGAGAGAGAGAGAGAGGCATACTCCGAGCAGCTGTCAAGCAATCTCTGAATGTCATCGCCGCCGCCGCTGCCGATGTGATCCCCCAACTTAGCCTCCTCGAGCTTCTCAATCTCCTTAACCCACAGCCCAGCGTGCACCCTTTGCTTCCTCAACCGGTAATCCTTCTTCATATTCTCCACGCTATAAACGGCACCATTTTGCACCTTCTCTTTCTCCTTCGATCCCTTCTTTCTCCTAACCTCCCAATTCTCGTTCATCTCCTCCACGAACGCCTTCGTCTCCGCGTCAGCATGAGTTTCGATCTCCGCCACCGCAACCCCGTCGGAAACGGCGGTGGAGGAAGACTCCGGCAAGGACGTGGAGGGGGAACCAAAGTTAACGTCGGTCTCCCATGGCGCGCGAGACTTGGGCGTGAGATCCTCCGGAAGCCACGCTGACTCCCACGCCTCGTTCCATTCATCTTCGCCGTTGCCGGAATCGCGCCCCGACGACCAGAACCTGGTCGCGGGAACCTCGTCGGAAAGTTTGAGATAGGGTTTGGCGGCAACCGTGAACGACGCTGCGTTTAATTGCTTCGGTTTCGACAAGTAGATAGAGGTTGCGAATCTTCGAAACGCTTGCATTTTTTGTTTTTCATGATTTTTTGTTTGTAGAAATTAGGAAGCTAAGTAGCGAAGTAGGCAATAGCTAAGCGCTACTCGGACCGCGAAGTAGA